>NW_028274814.1:60876550-61183717 GCF_037043125.1 Eumetopias jubatus
GCCCAATGTGGGCACGATCCCAGGACTCTGGGATCATGACCTGAGCCAAAGGCAGACACTTAATGACTGAGCCACCCAGGTGCCCTTATACCATGATTTTTTAAAGTAAGTCCAAATCCTTATCTGTCTCTGGGTCCATATTCTAAATAAAATCAAGTTAGAATTAAACTGACATCCCATCCCCTTTAGAAGAGGACTGATGTACTTAACCAATACATAGTACTGTGTACATTTTAGAAATATATCCAGAACTCACAAAGCCATGTTAAATTGGTAATTAAGTTAATTGGCAATTAAATCCTCTTGAGAAATGACAAATTCCCTGTACATATTGTAAAGTATAGACAGAAATAAAAACCATACAAAAGGATAAACCAAACCATGTCAGCATTAGGGAGAGTTTCAAATATACTTAGGAACCTAAATGCACAAAATGTCCATATAAAAATTTCTAAGATTTTCACTAAATAGTTAAAATATAGAAGCACTTCTAGAGACATGTGCACACAAAGCCTGAGTAATAAAACTATCAAAAATAATTATAAAGTCATATGAGGTGTTTCAAATTGTTACATCTAATGTAAAAGATTTAATAGTGGGGCACCTGGGTGGCTCAGTCAGTTAAGCATCTGACTCTTGATTTTGGCTCAGGTCATGATCTCAAGGTCCTGAGACTGAGCCCTGCATCAGGCTCTGTGCTGGGCATGGAGCCTGCTTGAGATTCTCCCTCTCCCTCTGTCCCTCCCCCTGCCTTGGGCACCTGCAAACACACACTCGCGCTCTCTCTCTCTCTCAAAAAATAAATAAATAAACAAATAAATAAAAATAAAAGATTTTATAGTAACTTCAAGATAATTTAAATGCTAATAAGGAAACAATAAAAGAGAACACACCTCTCTTAAAAACTAGCTAGTGAGAGAAGGATTCAGAGAATGTAATTCTTATTTGTGAGAAACACTCTATGTTATTTTTTAGATGTTTAACTTCTTAGAGCAAGAAACATTGCAGCTTATTCTTCAGTCAAATGCAAAAAAAAAAAGCTTTTTTTGCATTTAATCATTGGTTGCTTCAAAAGTGATTGGTGATTGCATTTTCTTTGGTCAAGTTGTCCTTGTTTCCATCACAAAGGTTAAGCATTATCAAGTCACTTGAGAAGAACGATCACATCCTTTGAGAATTTGGTTTTTTTTCTTCTTTTTCTATAAGCTGAACAATATTATGCAAGTTTGTATGCTTATCACCAAACTTAGTTTAAAAATAATCAACTACTAAATCTAAATAAGTAAAATTATTTATGTAACACAATATTTCAAGTTTGAATGATTTTCCATTTATTTCTATGTAATAGGACAATGGCTATTACATTGCAATGATCAAACTGAATACTTCTTGGTAACAAAGAGGAATCCTTAATCTTTCCTTAACAATAGTCAAATGGGTCCCATTTTTCTGCCTCTAGAAAATAATCAATGCTCTTGGTGTTTAGTTGAAATACTTCTAAAACTCCCTCATAAACCAATTCCTCATAAAAATAAAAATAAGGTGGGGCGACTGGGTGGCTCAGTTTTTAAGCGTCTGCCTTCTGCTCAGGTCATGATCCCAGCGTCCTGGGATCGAGCCCCGCATCGGGCTCCCTGCTGAGTGGGGAACCTGCTTCTCCCTTTCCAGCTCCCCTGTGCTTGTGTTCTCTCTCTCGCTATCTCTCTCTGTTGAATAAATAAAATAAAATCTTTTTTAAAAATTTAATAAATAAATAAAAATAAGGCAAAATTAAGGCCATGAGGACAGAGATAATACATTGATAAGCCCTATACTTGTTTGCTACCTGGTATGCAAAAGGTACTCAAAAGCAAGTCAAGAAATCGGTATGGGCCTTAGGAGACACAAGGAGAGAAGAATGCCAAAGAAAGAATATTTTAATTTTTATAAGTGAACCCCTAAATATCTCAAACAGTGCCTTAGTGAAAGCCCATTGGAGAAAATACTTTCTTTTTGCAATATTTATCCACAAAACTTGTGACTTATGGGCCTTAGGCAAACATTCTGTGCAAAGATGTACTCTTTCATTTTGTGTGGAAGTAAACAGTAATTAGGTTAACACCTAAACATAGCCTAAATTAAGTAAAAATAAAATGTACTTCCTCTTCACAATCCATCAACCACTTTATTGAAACATTCTTTTCACACACTTGGCCCTGCCTCTTTGTTGCCTATTTCTTCATTCCTCTTCTGCCCACCCTGGTATCCATTCGTTCATTCTCACCACCTATGTGTGTTGCATGTGACACCTTCTGTGTTCCCTGGTTTACTGCTGAGAATTTCATGTGGAGCATCTGTTGCTCAGATGTTCAGTTCCTTTCTGTCTTAATCACCTTTCATTCAAACCTAGAAAGAAGAGAGTTCATCTCAACTCACACGAACTTACAAAATCACATTGATAAAATTCCATCTTCTGAACCTCTCTGCTTTTCCTAAAGGAGGAAAAAATACGCACATCTGTTAAACTAGAGGGTCCCTGTATGCAATCCACAGCTATAAACGTATCAGTTCCCTCCAGTGCCATAGTAGGGCTATAAAGTCAAAATTGACAAATATAAGAAATTGGCTAAAGGTGTATTCTAATGTTAAGAGGAAGTGAGAAATCTCTGGGAAGTTGTCTGTCCAACTATACTCCTAAACTACAGCAGTGGAGCCACATAATCTAAGAAGCATTCCCAAATTAATTCTACCCATTCTTAACAAGCTCAGGTAATGTTTGACTTTCCTTAGGCTTCTTTCCTGCATAAAATTATTAGTTTCTTGAGGAAAAGACATCATTTTCTGTTTACTAGACTGTAAGAATTCTCAGAGACTTACTGTCAAGGACTGGGGCTTGAAAGATAGAGAAAGGATGTAGAGAGAAGTCACTGATTAGGAGGTGTGAAAATATACAGCAGGAGCAATATTGCTTTGTATTGGGTAGAAACAAGTCAGACCTCAAAGCTAATTTAAGAAAGAAATGCCTACATGGCTTTTTGAAAGTAAAAAAGTAATTTATGTCTACTTCAACAACAACAAAAAACCCTATGCAAAGTCTGTTGTAAAGAATAACCCTGAGTGATTCTGGCAGCCAAAATCAATGAGGACCACTTTAATACCTGGAGATAAGACAAGTTTTAGACGTTAAGTGAAATGAGTAGGAGTTGGAAAGTGCATTTTATCAGGAAATGTATGCTCAAGCTGCTCAGGCAATGAAAATTAGATTATTTTAGAAAAGCCAAAATAAGGACAAGATAAAAGTGAAAATAACAGAGGTTGCCTGGAAAGGCTTCAAAATAAAATATTAATTTCAACTCTTACTGGAGGAAGGTACAGAAACTATACTCCATAAAATTGTTCATCATCTTCTTCACATTGAAGAATGCCGATTTCTCTATTAAAGGACAGATTTTGCTCTTTGAAGAGAACAAAGTTACTCTTTTACCTTTAAAAAGCCCAAAATACTGAGCTGTGAGATAAGCTACAGCAGTACTAAACATGGTACTTTTTTAGACCATGCTGAAAAGTACAAGCTTTTAGGAGCTTACATCCCAAACCAAACTAAACAAATCTAGTAACACTTAAGGGGGGGGGGGTTTAAGTGACACTTAATGGAGGGGGGACACTCATGTATGACCAACTTTCATACAGCTATAACAAAGGATAAATGAGAGTGAGCATTTAAAGCCGTAAGGGTCAATATTAAACACAGAGAAACAAACTGGTTTATATATTTTTAAGATATTGTTTATTTGTTTGTTTGTTTATATGGAGGTATAACTGCCTTGGTGCATAATTAAAACTATAAAAGTGACACTCTTATTAGGTTATATCTATCTATCTACCATCTATCTATGTGTCTGTCTCTCTATTCATACAATTTAATCCAGGTATTTGGTTTCTAAGTGATACTACAGGAGGGGTGTGTGTGTGTGTGTGCGTGTGTGTGTGCACATATGGAGGGAAAGTGCTCAAATTAAATGCCCCCAATGAAAGGATCTAAGTGAAAGCTATAGCACTATTTTGCTTAGTTTCATCTTCCAAAGATAGATTTACCTTAAAGAGCCATATTTTTCTTAGCATAACTAATGCTGCTGTTCTCATTTGGCAATTTATTAAAATCTTTTTTGACTCGATATAGTTGTAAGTTGTACCTTTTCCCTCTCTCACAGTAATGTTTCATGTCCACTTACTTATAGGAAAAATGATATTTTATTTATTGGAAAATATTTGCCTTCAAGCTCCAATGGGTATCAAGGTAAAACAAGCTACAATTTACCAAAATTACTTTAACTTCATGCCAGGAAAAATCTAAATCTGGGGAAGGCTAAACCAACTGGGACGTTTCAAGTTGAGAAAGGTAGTTTGGAAAATAGAAATTATAATTTTCAAACAGATATTAGATGTGATAGTTTTCTGGGTATTCTTCTGGACTAGCACTGAGTTGATTCGTAGAACATGGAATCTGAAGAAGACTTAGAGATTACTTGCTTAAACTCCCTACTCTCCCCACTTTTTGTTGCAAGAAGGAAAATTGTGATGGCTAAACTATCACCTAAACAAAGACCTCCCCATTCTCAAGATGTAAAGCAAAACAAAACAAAACAAAACAAAACAACCAACTTTAATGCATGAGACAATTTTATCATTGAGAACAAAGGAGGAACAACCCATAATATATACTTAAAGCTAATGAAAGAAATAATACCAATCAAGAGAAAAACTAAATTCAGTGGCTTATGTTACTTGTCTGTGATTTACTATTTACTCTATTAAAAGTGACTCCAAGAGCATTCAGAGCTACTACTGGGGTGACAGGGGGGTGGTTACTATCATAAATATCTGATCTGTAAAGCACACATTTAAAAACATATATTATAATTTATATAATAGGAATAGAAATATATATATATATATATTTATACTCAGGGAACAAATCTCATAGGAGCTTATTCTCATATTTGAATTCAAAAGACTCTTAAAATTTTGGTTTAATGTAACAGTTGCAGGAATACCACAAGCATGTTCATGCTGGTAACTTTCTGTCAGAAATGATCAAGGAGAGAGGAGCCTAGTGGACAAAAGCTGTTTAGTGAAAAAATGCATATGTTTTTACAGTTCTTTGAAGCAGACATAGAGCAGTTCATTATCTGAAACTTCTAAGCAGTGTAACTTCAGCAAGTGGAAAGGCATTCCCCAAACTTCCATACTTGGAAATGCTCACATGAATTGCAAGAACTAGAAAGCTGGACAATAAGGAAACACCCAAGATACAGCTGTTGATGTGAACAAAGTGTTTTACAAACAGGGACATTAAACACCTCTGCTAAAGTCAAGTTGAAAGGAAGCTGTCTAAAATACACAGGCCATCGCTGTGCTGAGCAATAATTACTCATTCATTTCTCTTGTTGGCAATACATCGGTGGCATTTAAATTCAAGGAAGCCGAATGCTCAGTAGAGCCTGTTGTTCTGTTTCATATCTGGGTAGTTCATTTTGGGAGAAAGCCTGCACATGATGTATGATTAATAATCCCTTGTTGAGAATGTGTCCTGGAGAGCTGGTGACCCTCTTAGAGAAAGACTTTTTGTTTGCTGTATCTAAAGGCTTAGGTCTTGGGCAAAATAATGGCCTGCTGTGGCTTATTGAGTCTCTCTCCTAGAAAATTCAAGCAGACACCGCAAGTGTGGCAGTGGTTATAACCTTAAAGTGAAGAGTTATGTTAGGAGGTTTCCTAATAATCAGCTTGTCACAGACTGCAGCTTAAGGCCATGGAGAGTTGAGGAGCTAAATTCATTTTTTCCCCCTTCTATAACCACAACACCTGGACCACTCCTAACAAAAATAAAGAAGAAAGTTCCCTAAGAGCATTTAATTTCCATTCCATATTCAGATTTCTCCAACTTTTCCCAAAGGTCTTGACAGCCGGTTTTGGTTCCCAGCCAGAGTGTGATTGATCATCCCACATGGCTGTTGATTTATCTCTAATATCCTTATAAATCTTCAGCAACACCTCAACACCGCCCCCTGTCCCTGCTTTAATTATTCTAAACTGAAATTATTATTATTATTATTATTATTATTATTGAAATGATTGTAGAGTCACATATTACATGTAAGAAATAATACAGAGACATCCTGGTTATACTTGACCCAGTTTTAGAAATACTATGTTACAAAACTGGAGGATTCTATCATAACCAGGATATTGATACAATCCACTAAGCTTATTCAGATTTCCCTACTTTAACTTGTACCTGTGTGTGTGTGTGTGTGTGTGTTTTGGTTGTGTACCTATATTCATTTTTAAATAGTCATTTCGGCTAAAATGTATGGAGTGCCTGCTATCTGTCTGGCACTGTTCTAAGTGCTTTGCATGTGTAATCTCATTCAATACTCATTAAGTACAGTTCTTATCCCCACTTTACAGATGAGAAAGGCTGAATGACTCGGCAGTGGCAGAACAGGGCCAATTTACTTGACTGTCGTGCCACATGTCTCCTAATTTCAGAGCACTTCTTTGTACACAACATACAACCTGGTGGAACTAGACTGTTACAAGGGGAACGAGACTGGGAACATGCTTCTAAAATAGCCATATTATCACTGTCCCTCATAGCAGATTTTTAGAACTGTGAAAGTATTCCTTATAATACTCTGTGGTGGATACATGACATAATGTACTCGTCAAACCCCTAAAACCATACAACACAGAAAGTGAACACCAAGTAGACTTTAGTTCATAATAATGTATCAATATTCGTGTCTGTTGTAACAAATGTACCACACTACTGCGCCTGGGTGGCTCAGTTGGTTAAGCAACTGCCTTCAGCTCAGGTCATGATCCTGGAGTCCCAGGATCGAGTCCCGCATCAGGCTCCCTGCTTGGCGAGGGGCCTGCTTCTCCCTCTAACCCTCCCCACTCTCATGTACTCTTTCTCTCTCTCTAATTCGCACTCTCTCAAAAATAAATAAATAAATCTTTAAAAAAAAATAGGAGAATGGGGGGATGAAGAAGTACATGGGAACTCTTTGGACCTTTACTTAATTTTTCTGTAAACTCAATACAGCTCTAAAAAAGAAAGTCTGCTAATTTAAAATACAGTTTTTAGAAAGTCGATGGCTCTTTCCAATGGACTCAACAAAGTAAGTGAAAATACTTTATTGTTGGAAGTCTCCAAACTGTGGTCACTGAGCCTTTTATATTTCACCAGCTGCCTTACGTTATCCGAAGTGGCAGGAAAATAGTGACAAAAACTCAGGCACTTAGAGGGTGCCTTGGGGATACGGGTGGCTTTTTCTCCCTTCCACTTCTTCCCCCTGCACCAACCTCAGCAGCTGAGCAGAACAAGGGCAGACAGAATAATGTGTCTGCAATTCCCATCCATTCCTGGGCCCTGTGGAATTTGAACTTCTGCTTCCTGCATTGTCACTTGAACATTAAATCTTAAGTGTCAAAATATTCCTCAAGGCAGAGGGAGGACTTCACCATGGTATCCCCAGATCTCTTTTCCATACTCTTTTTTGGGAGCTCTGAAAGAAAATTTTGCTACTGCTTTCAAAAATATTGTTTTTATGTTCCTGTGGAAATTCACAAAGTGAATATTATATTTAATCCTTACCACAAGCAGAAATAGTTATTTCTGGTGGAAATAATATTAGACAGGACCATCATGGAAAATATTATCTAAACTTTTATATGGGTTAAGATACTTACCTTGCACCTCAAAAGGATTGTACGCATACAGCATTCAGGAAAATTGCTAGTGACTGCCCACTCTGGAACTTGTTCCTTTGACAAACATGCTATGCTCTCAGGCAAATTGTACCACCATATATTATCATATAAAACCAGAGAGACAAATTAATCTTAGCAGCTATTTGGAGGAAGATATCTGAACATGCCTCACCCTCCTCTGCCCCAAATCACAATCCAATATTAACTCATAATCTGTTTCATCATCTTTGGTAATTGTACCTTTTGAAGATAATCTATGAATATGCATATGGCCTTTAGGCACTTTAGTTGCCATTTCATCCAATTAACAAATAATTAAAAATGCTTCATGTGAGTACCTTTCCCCCGCCACCTTTCTTTTATCACCAAAGAGTCCTCAGTGCCTATAAGGATGACATGCAGGAAGCGGTCCACATCCATGGCAGATGCCAGGTGTGTCAGAGGCAGACACAGCCAACTTCCTTTGTCACTTGACCCTCTAGACTTGGGATTTAACAATCTGCTATTCTCCCTTAACTTGTCAACTAGTTTCCATAGGACTAGTCATGAGATCTTCCCAAAGTGTCAGTGTATGCTAGAGCTATTTTCAGGTAGAGTTCATGCGTGGATTATTTTCACAGGAAACAAGGAGTAAATCATATTTATGGCTAAACTGGTGGTGATATATATCCCTTCACAGACACTGTAACCAGCCTTTTTTGCACTCATCAATAGGAGGAATTGGGCATAACTAGCCTCAAGAAATAAAACCTGACTTGACAGAATAATCATATAAATGTATTTTAAGAGATTTCTTTGTTCTGTAACAACCAAGAGGGAGGTTGTTAAACTATGATAATATACAACCCTCAAATCTCAATGACTCCATCCAGGTTTATTTCTCATTCGTGCAACATGTCCAACATGGGTTGGCAGGGGTCTGTGCTTACTTTGATCTGCCAGGGAGCCAGGATGACAGAGGCCACATGCTAACTCATGATTCCATAATCACTGAAGTAGGAAAAAGGAAGTTTGCAGTTGAGCACCACCAATTAAATGCTTCCACTTGGAAGTGACTTGTGTCACTTCCACTCACATTTTATGGGCTGAAGCAAGTCACTGACCAAGTTTAACTTCAGTGGGGCAGGAAATTGCAATCTTAACAGGGGTCCAGAAGGAGGAAAACCAGAATATTTGTGAATAGTTCTAATTATTACCATTCTGCCTATTTCCTGTGACTGACACATAGGATTTTAAGAATACAATGTACTTTGGTGACATTCGAGAATTTAGCATTGAGTGTTTCAACTACATGTAAGTGACCCTGAAGGTCTAGGACAAGCTCTAACATCGTATGAGGGAACAATTCAGCCAATGACTTAGCTTTGTGATTCTCTACTTGTTACAGTCACTGTAATTCGGGGAAGGTGATTAAAACTGTATCTCTTATAAGCATACTTGGTTGTCCTTTATGAAAACTTTTATTGTTTTAGGAACTAAAAAAGTCTTTGTCTTCCTCTGAAGTGTTGGTATGTTTCCAGTTGTAAATCAGTTAGAATCTGTTGATTTTGCACAGAATCAGGTCACAAACTTTGAATTAACCCCAAGAGCTAATATGTTTTCGTATTTGCCTTTAAACTTGTTTTCTCCTTTGTAATTAATTTTAAAATAATGGCATTATATTTGTCCTTGTTATAAACGACCCCAGGCCTTTTGGTGAAAGAGATTGGGAATGAATTTTTTTTGAAAACAAAACAAAACTAAACAAAACCCCATCACTTTGTTTAGAAACAATACTTTTCCTGGAATTAGTACGGTTGGTAGAGTCCTATGTATGTAAATAAAGCACCAGCAACAGGGGAAATCCATTTGTTGATAATACAAAGGACAAAACATAAGTATATTATGATTCTCAGAGCTAGCTCTTACTAGTGGGAAGGACATCTTGCTTCCCACATGTTTTCCATCTGCCAAAAATTCTGCTACAGGTATATACAACCTATTTATTTTATTATTAGAGATTAGACTTGAAGATAATATTTCTTGTAGGAGTAACATTATGACTTAAACTTATATTAAAAACTATGTGATGATCTTGAAGAGGGGACCTCCTAGTGGTAGAGAGGGAATTGCTATAGATGAGAGGATATCCAGAAGATTAAACTTTCAAGGTAATATCTTATTTATTGAAGATGTGATGTGGACGCAAGAATGATAAAGGATTCATGTCTATAATGTTTTGGATTTTGTGTATTTCTTAAGAGTTTTTTTAAGTGGATGATTACCTTCAGAGTCTCTCCTAAGACTCATTTTTCCAACAAGTAAGCTCTTAAAACAAGGAAATTAAGGAGGAGGGAAGGGATGGAAAAGATCATGGAAAAGACTGAGTCCTTTAATGACAGATTTCTCAGAATTGAGGGGGCTGAGAGCAAGAAAGGACTTTAGGGGCCCACAAGTGGAAGGCCTTCTTTTTAGAAGAATTAATCTGTTTGAGATCATGTAGCCAGTGGAGCTGGTGGAGGACACAGGAGTAAGAATCTCAAATCCAGAACACCCGACTTCCGTCTGTGCTCAGCATTACACAACTTCTTTGAGTTTCCTTTTTGTTTAGTCACTGGTAGCATCAAATTTCATTTTTGTGACAAAAGATCATCTGTGAGTTAGAAGTACACCTCAAAATGATATTTATTGGCAAACTGGAGGACGTATCTTAAACCAGGATGCTAATGGACAGTGATTCAGATAACCACCATGGCCAAAAAGAAAAAGTCACTGAAGAAATAAATGCAATTGGTTACCTAGAAGAAGCAAAGCAATGTAGGAAGAGGAGCATCATATCAGGAAGTACAACAGGAATGCCACTTAAAAGGACTGTGTCCTTTCCACTGACAAGAATGTAACTAAAGCTCATTGTCCAGGTGCAGAGTCTGAAGGGTGAAAGAAGCAGAGAGCTTTCAGAGGCTTAATAGAATAGGCACAAAAGTTGAAGAGAAAAAATGAGACGCAAAGAGGAAATTAGAATCTCACCTAGGGAAGCAAAAATTGTTGATAGCTGAATAATAATATTATATCATATGGGAGAATGTTATATGGGGAAACTTAGATTTTCTTCAGTTTGTAGATGCCTGTCTGTAGATAGAATATGAAAATGTCTTTGGCATCAAAAAGGACTTAGACTTGAGAGAGAAAAAAATCTTAACACTTTAGACATTAGAATGGTCTCCAAAAAGGGCCAGCTGCTTTTCCTGTTCTGGAGATAACTATAAAGGAATAAATTCTTCATATCTTGCTGATTTAGATGCAGTCCAGCCCAATCTAAGAATTACTTCTGGTCTACAAATGTAACAAGGAACCATGTTTCTGGTAAGAGCTAACCCTAACTGACTTGATCCTCAACATCCTAATTGCAGATTCTAGGAAACCTAGACTCAAAACTGGGGAAGGATAACTCCCTGGGATCACTTGGGCCAAGTGCTGTACCTACGGTACCTTGCAAGAACACTTGAGTCCCTCGGGTTATCAGCCGTCATTGGCAGAGAACTCACTTTAATATAAAAGGAAGCACTTATCTAGCTTAGTATTCCAAGAAACTTAAGAACAGCTGCAACTTGGCTGGGAATCTTGTTTATCTTTTTAATTGTGTATATATGCCCAGAGGCTCTCCAATGGCTCTAAATATAAAGAATAAATAGTGTGGAGGAATTCAGTAATTAAGAGTCTCCTGTTGTTTCCTGTGTGGTAATTTTCACAGAGACCACCATGATAATTTACTCACTTGAGGCCGAGACAGAAAGGAAGTGCCAGGAAAAAAGTCAGAAGGAATTAGCAATTTAGGAGGCACATTTCATAATCAGACCTGCATATGTTGGGTTTTGAGCAAACTCAAGGCTACCTTGAGTATAGGGATGGAAAAATCACTTCTTCAGAATGAATTTCTTTATAAAATTGATTCTGCCTTTTTTTTAAGATTTTATTTATTTATTTGACAGAGAGAGAGACAGCAAGAGAGGGAACACAAGCAGGGGGAGTGGGAGAGGGAGAAGCAGGCTCCCCGCGGAGCAGGGAGCCCCATGCGGGGCTTGATCCCAGGACCCTGGGATCATGACCTGAGCCGAAGGCAGACGCTTAATGACTGAGCCACCCAGGTGCCCCTTGATTCTGCCTTTTAAATGAGTCTTGTTTCTAACCTCACAATGATTTCTTAGTGGTACCTCCATTTGATGTGGCTCTGTTCACTGAGAAGTGTTTAGATCGGTGCATTCAAATTTGGAATGTGCAGATGAATCATTCTGTTAAGATGCAGCTTCTGATTCAGTAGGTCTACAGAGGGGCCTGAGATTCTGCATTTCTAACAAGGGCCTTGGAAATGCTGATGCTGCTGGTAGTCTGGTAATGATGCTTTGAGTAGCAAGGCTTTAGATAACTTCTAAACTCATCTGGCAGTTGCTATTTTAGATTTTACAAGACACTCTCTGAAAAAATTAAATTAAATTAGATTAAATTAAGCCCAGGCAACAGGAAGCTAGGATGATTTTCAATGCTAAATGGTTATGTCTCTTCAGGGCAAGAAGGGAGCTTTTGCAAGTTGAGACCTCAAGAGCAAGCTGGCAGACAAAGCAGTGCCAGGCAAGCCTCTAGCCTGTGGAGGAAGTAGGGATCAGCCCAAATCACCATGCCCAAGGGGTTATGGCAAACTCAGGGCTAATCAAGGCCATTTTTCATAACAAAGAGTTAGTCTGGTTGACAGGGTCCAGCAATAACCATAATTGAGCCAAGAGGCAGTGATTTTGTTCCAAAGGTGTCAATCTCTATCAAAACTGGATTCGTGTGTGTTGGGATGGGAAGAGACAAAGTCCAGGCTTGAGATGGTAGCTGGGCCCGGTCAAACAGGCTGAGGCCTTGTAAGCAGCATAACTACCACAGAGAAGAACTATACCAGGGCAGAAATCCGGTTAATCAGAATGAATGGACATGCACGTTGAGAGTTAGGAAGAAAGTTGGGTGGGATCAGGGGCTCATCCAAGAGACACCTGATGCTGGGATTAGGGCAGCAAAGCTAATTTCATGCCTCTGAACCTCAGCTGTTAATGCACTATCACACCTATTCCCAGTGACCTCAGGAATTGGGTAAGATTTAGCCTTCAGACAAGAAGTCTTCAATACTTGGAGCTAAGCGGTGCTTTGAGAAAGGAAGGTGTGAAGCTGCCTACTGGATGCTAGGCACTAAGCAAGGTGCTTAGTACATACTGCTTATGTATGATTAAAGATTTTTTTCTCTGGGAAGATAGGATAATGTGTTGTAATCCTTTGAAGAGTTACTAGTCAAGTGGGAGAGGCAAACATTGGCATAAATAATTACAAATTCTCAAAGCCACCTAGATGAAAGGGGAAGCTTAAATGCAGAGCTGTCTGTGGCCTTCATACACTTGACTAAAGGCTATGCATTCAAATGATTAGCAAGAATAATTGTTAAATAGTATCAGGACGAGGAGGACTATTGCCATTAAAGAAAGTTTTGCTTTAGACTTGGAGGTTGGAGGGTGGCGATACCCTTGTAAAAAATGCAAACATTAACCTCAAGATTATGACTAAAGTCCAAGAAAAATACTGTTCCTTCTCATACGAAATATGAAATCACCTTCTCCTCTGTGAGAACAACCAAACTGGTGAGGAGCTATTTTGGATGATCTCTGCCCCCATCACTTAACCACATTTGGCTTCTTATTGCCTTTTAAATTGCCTTGTCAAATCTCACTGGAGAAGCAGACCTATTTATTCTCTTTATTCAGGGGTTTACAGAAACTGTCTTGCAAAATATAACTTAAATATATTGGGAAGATAGGTAAATAAAAGTCCAAATAACTATAAAAGATGACTCTTAAATTAAGCACGGTAGTGAAAGCATCAGTAAGTATTGGGTTGAACCTGGTTGTCATGCTGTGTGAAGTCAGCAGGGTCCAGATGGCTCTTGTGATGATCGCTGTAGTCATACATCTAGAAAATCCATGAAGCTGATTTCTATCATGAGAAGGCCGTTTACCTGTCAAAATAACCCCATCCTTCAATTATACCAGAGAGGGAATTCTTTCCATCTACTTTTGGCCACATTGCATTCTCAGGGCATAGATTCAGGCCAGAAACCCTAAGCTAACAATATTTTATGGGGCATTTGATGGCCAAACACTCAAATACTTCCCTCACTGGTATCTGAAATTTCACTTGTGATATCTGCCTTCATTTAGTTGGTTCGTGTTGTGCAACATTGCTGTCCTGAAATTCTTACTTTCTCCTAAGCACTGTTTGCAATTAGAGCAGGCTAATGTTGATGCCTCACGCAATTAACAATTTTCTGAATGCTAGGCATGCCTTAGATTAGATACCTGAGTCAAAAGGGAAAAATATGACACATGATTTTCTTTCTTAGAAGAGGAAGCTTCTAGGGGTGCCTGGGTGGCTCAGTCGGTTAAGCGTCAGACTTAGGCTCAGGTCATGATCTCGGGGTCCTGGGATTGAGCCCTGTGACAGAATCCTCGATGAGCAAGGAGTCTGCTTGTCCCTCTGCCCCTGCCCCTGCTCATGCTCTCTCTCACTCTCCCTCCCTCAAATAAATGACATACACACAAAAAAGAGGAAACTCTAAGAATGTTATTTGTTTTATATTATTCAGGGTTCTATAGAGAATCAGAACCAATATATATATATATAGAGAGAGAGAGAGAGAACCTGTATAATATATATGTATAATATGCAATATATATTATATATTTTAAGAGATATGTATCTCATGAGCTATTTATTTTAAGGAATTGGCTCAAGCAGTTGTGGGGTCTGGCAAGTCAAAAATCTGTAGGACAAGCTGTTAGGGAGAAAACTCAGGTAAGAGTCATTGTTTCCGTCTTGAGTCTGAAATCAGCACGGCAGACCAGTCAGGCTGGTGACTCAGGCACGGTTTCTATGTTGCAGTCTTAAGACTGAATTCCTTCTTCTTTGGGAAACCTATGTTTGCTTGTAAGGCTTTCCAAATGGATGAGACCCACCCACATGGTGGAGAGTATTCTACTTTACTCAAATTTTACCAGTTTAGATGTTAATCACATCTGAAAAATATCTTCTGCCCAGCAACATCTAGGCTGGTGTTTGGCCAAATAATCAGGCATGATAGCTTAGTCAAGTTGACACATAAAATTAACCATCATAGTTGTATTCGTATAGAACACTGAACTAAACTTTACTTCTAAAAACTAAAACCATCTAAATACTTCTCAATTTTTTTATCAATCATTGCTTGGTCTAGCCCTGGATTTTACCTCCAGGCTTGACTAGATCACACATTTCTAACTCACCCTAAGCAGCCTGGGGAAGCTAGATTACACCTCTAGTCCTGTGCCACTGGTCTGGAGCTAGGAACTTTCACCACCTCCCCCAGGCATGGAAGGAAGAACTGATCACCGCACCTCTTTGTACATTTTTGTGAAGTATCTATTAGCTCCTCTCTGTCTTTGGGTTCATTCATCTATTTTTAGTAAAATTCCATTAGCTCACACTTTACACATGAACTGTTATAAACTCTTTATAACATTAACTCATTAATCCTTATAACCCATGAGGCTGCTACTATGATCTACATTTTTTTTTTCATGAATTTAAGTAACTGGTTTAAAATCACAGGGTCAGTTGATGGCCCTTAACCATTCTCTTAATTATTAAGCAATCTGTATATTAAGAAAAAGGTTTTGTGGGGAGCCTGGGTGACTCAGTCCGTTGGGCATCTGCCTTTGGCTTAGGTCATGATCCCAGGGTCCTGGGATCGAGCCCCATGTTGGGCTCCCTGCTGAGCTTCTCCCTCTCCCTGTCTCTCTCCCTCCTTGTGCTCTCTCTCCCGTCAAATAAATAAAACCTTAAAAAAAAAAAAAAAGAAAGAGGTTTTGTTACCTCCAGCCATGGTTTGAAAGAAGCCAGAGATTAAAAGTATCTACCACCTCTGTTTATCATTATCATGAATATTAAGAAATGTTTACTAGATTATTGTAGATATCTTTAAAACAAATGCAGGTTAGGGGAACTTGGGTGGCTTAGTCAGTTGAGTGTCCAACTCTGGGTTTTGGCTCAGGTCATGATCCCAGGCTGCTGGGATCGAGCCCCAAGTCAGGCTCTGTGCTCAGCGGGGAGTCTGTATGAGATTCTCCCTCTCCCCTTACCCCTACTCACGCTCTCTCTCACGTAAATAATCTTTAAAAATAAAAAATAAAACAAATGCAGTTTAATTGCCTCTTCTCCCTTGAATCAGTTCAGTTTAAAAATAGCTACACTACACTTGGGATACTTTCTGCCTGATTCTTGTAACCCTAAAATTTTTTTATGAGTTACTCTCATAGATTTTTCAAAAATCCTATCCACGTAGTATAACCACAGAGACTTAGTGACTTTGGAGAGAATGACCATGGATTTCAGTCAATACTGTCCCTGTTGCATACAGACATGACTAGAGAATTAAGCCCAGTGATTGTTCTACATACACATAAGAAGCATCTACATCATGGCTGTGGGTTTTTTTGGTTACAAGAATGTGATCCTGCAAGTCATCACCATTATAAATAAAGTCAGGCTACGATAGAACATTTCATCTAAAGGTAAGTTATCATGGTGGAAGGCAACTATGATATGCCATGTTGTGGAATCAGATTCTTGATTTTAAAAATATGCTTACAATCAAATTGAATCAGCTTAGCAGAAAAATAATTATAAAGATTGAAAATTCCCCGTTCCTCCAAGGCTTTTTTTTTTTTTTTTTGGCTTGTTAGTAAACTGATGTCGAAGAGACACTTTCTCCCCTGAAGGAGACTGCTGTCTCAACTGATAAATCATATAAGCTCCAGTGAATGTATGTCATCACCCTCAGGAATGACAGGTCTATCTTTGTCACTCTTGTGGGATTTGAGCATTGATGCTGTAAGAGAACTTGACTAATAACCTTCACCTGGACCTTCCAAACTCTGCACGTAACGCCTTGGTAAAGGCTAATATTTTCACAGGTTGACAGGGTTGGGAGAAGAGGGTCACTGAGCACTTTGACACTTTTAAGTCAGTTTATAGTAACTTGATGAAAAACGTTGGGTTTTGCTGTACTTGGCAATCACTGGGACAAATGACAAGAAAATGAATATATGTGACCCTCAGAGTGCATTTGGCTTCATTCTCTCAGATATGTGCATACGAGGGCCGTTTATACAAGGTCTGGTTTGACCAAAAGGACACATCATTGATGTTCTCTGAGTTTCGATGGAATGCCTTTCACTTTATATTGGGTTTTTAATTCTAAAGCTAGTTAGCCCCTTACGGGTGTATTGTATCAGTGAGGTAGATTCATTAGGGCAGTGAGTAGGAAGAAGCAATCTATTCCCCTTATTCTGTGTGAAATTTAAGACAAAGCTAAATTTTACTGAAGACAGATCCATACTCAGAGGAAAGGACAATTCTTAAAAGCCCACTGTATTTATATCCAAATGTTTGAAAATAGATCTATTTAGATTCTATCCAGGTGTATGGTTTCGGGTCTTTCTGGTGTGCTCAATTCTTCTCCTGCTCCCAATGTCATTTTGGTTTAAAAAATACACTACCTTTACATCCTATGACCAAAAGCCTTGGAACACCATGAAAATGGCAATTAAACGTTGTATTTCATGCATCCAACAAATGCCGATTTCAAGAGACTACACAAACAGGATTCTTTTGAGTTGTTTTATTGATGACAGAAACAAGTGCATAAAGATTTGATGAGGAATCTGCAAACAATAAAGAATGTGTCTATTGCCGGCAAAATACAATTATTCCAGGTCCTTTAGACACTACAAATATAGAGTTCTTTCACAACAGAAGGTTCATCTGTGACAAAGCCATTTTAGGAGGTTTAATTGTGCTTCTACAAAACCTTCAAAGAGTGAGGTAGTTTCCTTTACCCACGTTGTTCTCCACATTTCCACTACACTTTCAATGATCTTGAATCCTTTCACATAACCTGTAAACAACTTTTCCAGAAGGCCAAGACTTATTTACAAAGTGTTTCTACTTGATTTTTCCTAAAGAGAATTTCAAGAATTACTACACAACTAGAGAAATTTGAGAGACTCAATGGCTGGGCTTTTTCATTGCAATTAGATTTAGATGCAAGAGAACACATTCTAAAAATTCCATAGTTAAGCTGATATTCTCCGGTTTCTGTCTGTAAACTCTGATTTAAAAACTGCTTCCCCAAACTACTTATTTTCTCTCAGCCACCATTACCAAGTAAGTGCAAATTCTTCACAACAGTGGGTTAGGCTCTGTTTATTAGCTACTTGAGTCCACTACAGAACCATCATTCATTCTCAGAAGTCACCAGGGAAACATCTGCAGAATTTATAGATACTTACAGATTAGCTAGCTTATTTCTAAGACCTCATTCAAAATCTACTTATAGCCATACACTTGAGAGAATTCCTGCACTCTTCAAAAACTTATCAATGAAGTAAAAATTGAGGCAGATATTTGCATTCCCGCACTAACCCTGAGGATGACTTTAATGACCACTGTGAAATCAACTTGGGGAAACTGCAGCATGATTTTAGTTTAAGACTAAATGTCAATATTCAACTAATTTCCAAATCAGTTAACCTTCACCAAGGAAAAGGGGATGGTGGTAAATTGTTTTTCTAAGGGGGGATGGGGTGGGGCAAAAGTCACAATCTACTCTTCATCACTTATTTTTTCAGCCTCAAGAAGCTTCACAAATCTTAAATGGTTGAAGAAATGACACAATAGACCTTACAGACTATTGCAATTATAAAATAAAGTCTTACCTAAATTCGTAGTAAAGTGTTTTCCATGTAACAAGACTATCAGATTATTACCTCAAGATCAAAGCTGAATTCTAATGTCTGATGAACTGACCACTCTATTTAGCCCCTTCCTAATTGGCACTATTTGTGTTTGGTACCTATGTTGAAAGCTAATGGTGCCTATGGCTGGCAGAATAAGGAAAAGACTTCTCTGGACAATACAGAAGCAAATTTGATTTTTTCCCTCTATTCCTTCCTCTACCTTCAGTTGTTCTTCTTCTGACATCTCTAATTAAAAGTTTCTTTCCCCATAATTTAATAATGGGCAACAAGAAACCTAGCCATTGTGAAGTGGGTGTGCAGAGAAATCTGTCAATGAAACTGTATTTCAATTCATTCTCATACCACCGCGTATCGTCAATTCTTACCATCCCAGCAGTGGATTCTGTAAGTTGGACATTATGCAACTCAAGTTTCAGACCTTATTAGTAGGGTCTACAGTGCTATGAAAAATATAGCTCCAGACAGAATACAATTACTTAAGACTTCAGTCACTGTATGCAGCAGGTTTTAAAGACTGCTTCATTTCTAATACCGAATTTCATGCCTTTACCATTCACTAAAGCAAATATATTTACTTATATCTGATCCCAGGGAATTATTTACCCACAAATGCTATTATATCCTGTTGACTTTTTTTTATCAAGCCCCCCAAATTAATATCTGAGAAGTCTTGTCATAGAGTATGTATGTTGAAGAGAAAAATCACTTTCTTCTACCTTTGAATTATTTAAAATGTGTTTTGGCAATGATGAATACGATAATCTCATTGCAATACTTTAAATGGCCTTTCTTTCAAAACCTCAAACCATGAAAAATCATTGTTATATGTCTTCCATCTGATTTTTCTGAGTAGCTGGATCCATCATTTTCAAGCTAACACTCTAAACAGTTTGATTTATTATATTTTCCAGAAAAATGTACCCTAAGAACATTTTATTTCAATAATACCTGACTTTGAGTTTAAGATCAGCAAGGATGCTGTAATTTAAGGTGATCTTTTGTTAGATGAACCATGACAAGTTAACATTGCTCCAAAGGATGTAGTTAACAAGTACACTAGGTAGGTTGGCAGTAAGCGGTAAACCAAGAGGGAATTCACACCATGTAGACAGTGGCTGAATAACCTCTAAATGCTAACCCCACTGAGTAGTTTTGCACTAGACGGAAGGAATGAAAAAAGGGACAAATTTCCTTTAAAAAATGAGATGACAATATTCATTGTGACTTTTTGATAAGAGATGTGTTCTCGCTGTCAGATCTCATCATCTAATTACATTAAATATTTCCCTTTTTATCTAAAAATTTGCTTACATAGTAGAGTATCAACTCCATGAATATAATGTCTATGTACTATTTATTTTCTAAAACTAACTTCCTAATCCCTACTGCTAGTTATGTTAGATACAAATTTGTGGGTACTCAACATTTATCAAATTAAATGACAAAGGGAACTATAATCTTTATGACCTTTGTCATAGGTAATGCTTATCAAAAAGCTGGTACTCTTTGTCTCCCTTGGGGGGAGACATCTGGAAAAGAGGTGAACAAATCCTACTTGTGGTAAAACAAAGTGACAGGTGTTATAAAGTGTCCACTAAAACTATTTGTGAGCATTACTATTTATAACCTAAGTTTCTGCATATCCACATAAGAAATCCACATCACAAAGAATTCTTGGATCACATTTAGCATCAGAACATGAAATAGGGAATCCTTACAATGGTTCTCTAACCCCAAGCCCTTTGCTTTTAGTCCATCTGATGAAAACTGATTGCCCTAAATATTTTAGAAAAGATAAAGTGAACAAGTGTTGTCATTTTCTGCTTAAAATATATTTTCCCAATCATTATGATAAACTGAACATACACTTTTTTAAACAGGAACTTTTTTAAAGAAAAAGAATACAGTGACTGAGCTCTGAGTGGGAAAGGGGAGAATAAGTAAACTTACTGGCAGCTGATTTTATAGCACAATGTCCCTAAAGTAGAGGGAGCTGATTCTACCACCTTAGTAAAAAGGCTCCTACAATTCTTTTGACCAAGATATACTCATTAATTGCCTCAAGCTTTTAAGACTGCTGATGCGAGGAAAGCAAGACCCCTTGTTTAGGTACAATTACATCAAGCAATAAACTGGATATGATGAAGAATTTTAACCTATGGCGTCTAACGTAGGCTTCCCCTAACTCCAGGAGGGCTGACCCTGCATGTCATGTAGGTGGTGTTACGCTGTGCTTTCTTGCTGCTACCGTCGGTGACCTTTTTTTTTTTCCTTATGGTAATATTTTGAGAAAAGAATAGAGAGTATTTACCAAGTAGAAAAAAAAAACCATGATTCCCTAACAATTTTTCTCTTCCCTTATTTCTCTTTCCCTTTCACTCTTCCTTTGTACTTTTGAAAGCAAAGGTAAAAACAGGTATTAGTGTATTCATTCCTGCCAGTTGCAGGTCCTAGAGAATATGCTGTACACTCCTGCAGCTGATGCTTCTTTTGGGACATCATGAATGGAATCCTTAATAAATGACTGTAACCGAGAAAATTTCTAATAGCCAATATCTTTAGGAAATGCCCAAGTTTTGTTTATGTCTGAACACTTGATTTTAAAAATCCTGGTTTCTACCCATGTGTTTAGGAAAAAGCTGACAAACTTGGTCTGAAATGTAAAAACTGAAAAAAAAAGTGGGAGGAAGAGAACATGCAAAATAAGTTAATCATTATCATTCTAAGTGCCACCAGTTCTGTTTATATTCATGCACATGTGAATTGTTGAATCTCATTTGATCAACCCAATTAAACATTAAATAATTGCAGCCAATTATGCAAATATCAGCAACAATATTAATTTGTTGATCCTTTTGAGCAGATTAGCCTCACATGTTCCTAATGCTAGACTATCTTACGCCATAAATGATCAATTAGTGTTAGGATAACTAAGTCTTGAAGAATGGATAATTGCCTAGTTATAATGTGTCACTCTTGCTGTATTAATCCACTGCAATTAAACAAATAGTGCACAAGGAAAAAAGATGTGCAGATGTTCCTTTTAAATCTATTTAACAAGTTAGTGTCAAGGTCAATTTTCTGTCTTATTACTTAAAAGAGAATGGCAGACTGTGTTCTCTGTTTTAGGAGACCTCCAGTTTTTTAAAATGTATATCCTTAGTTTTCACTCCATCTGGTAGAAAGGGCTTAAAATGCTCTTAAGATTTGATCAAAGAAATCATAGAGACATAATGTCAAGACATATTGTTCTCTAACTTCTACAACGGACATGTGTTGCCATACTAAATTTAGAGATGCAAAGTATAAAATGTATTTATGGCAAACAAATGATTTCCGTTTCTCATAGAAATGTGAGTCTAGTTATTAAGTGCTACTTGACAGATTGGAATTACCTTTAAGTCTTTTCTAGACTACTATATTAAAAACGAGGTCACGGGATTTAGCCAAGGCAAATGCACACCCTTAGAATACTACTTGGTGAATGTGTGTAGAGGACAGTTAAAGTACTTGAGGCCTGAAAAGAACAGACTCTTCCAAGACTTCAGATCACCAATTAAAAGCCCCCTAAGAGATATTTTTACTATTCCTTTTCATCTTATACTTCCCTAATTTTCATTTTACCATCCCTATCTAAAAGGACCCTATGGTCAAAAGTCTTGGAAAAGAATCAAAGCCCCATTTGCTATGTGCTGCTAAATGCCTTAAGGAAATTTTTCTAACACATCAAACTTTTAGAAATTTTTTTCCTTGCTCTGAAAAGAGAATGAAATATGATCAGCAAGATGAAAGTTATTAGAACTGAGGGAAACCAAAATATAATGTCTGAGAGTTGACCTTCCAAGGGTAAATGTTTTCTAGCAAGATCTGACTTTCCCCTAGATAAACCAGGATTCAATTTTAACTCACAGCTCCTAAATGAGGAAAATAACATCTAGAATTGCTCTCCCTGTATCCTAACCACGTGATCATCCAATCCACATTCAAAAGAAATGAACACCTACAAAAGCAAAGTATACCCCTTTGCTTTCTACCAAAAAGCTAGATATGAGGATTTATTTTGTATTTAACACTTAACAAATGTCATTTCCATTTGGTTGGTATGATATCACGACCTCACTAGAGCCGTTATTTCAATTCCAAGACGGTCTTTAAATACAAAATAATCCCTCCAACAAGCTATGCCTTTGAGTATCTCTAATGACTTAGCAGTCCCTGGAAAATTAAGACAATATGAGGTACATGTGCACAATGTCAGAATCAACCACAAATTCTAATAAAGAGGTTTCATAATATAGAAACAAAGGTGGTACACTTCTATAGAAGCTAAATGATCGATCATTCATTATTTAATGAGTATCTCTTATGTGCCAGGCAGGGGGCTACAAAGATGTCTAAGGCACAAGACCTTCAGTCTTGTATTAGGGCCTGACAAACAGCCAAATACAATACACTGCAGAAAGGACAATGGTGGAAATGTGCACAGGTCTTGCTGATGCACAAGGAGAACTTGGAGCAGGCTGTGACAACAACAGGAAGAAGGGGAGAGATTTACCTTAAGATGGACATGGGGGGGGCTGCAAAAAAAAAAGTGAAGGGAAGAAAACCAGTTTTTGAAAGGCTTAATTATAAAAAAACAAACAAAATCCAACTATTTTCTGAAGATGAAGGTACATCACAGGAAATGTTACCTATGAAATTTACCCAGATCAGTTTTCAAACACAAACTCATTTGGTTGAGGAGACTATAACTTAAGCTAAGGAATAAACAAACACTTCTGTATCTGAGTAAAGTATTAAGGGAGGCACTAAGATTATTGAGGAAAATTCTATGCTATATGGCTTACATGATCATCTTTCCAAGAGAAGGTAAAGTAAGCTTCTACTACCAAGTTTACAAAATAGCACTTGATTGCAATTCATTTTCTCTGGCATGAAGAAACAATCACCCCAGTAACACTGATAATACAAACTACATTATGCACAACTAAAAACAGGTAGCCAAAGAAATCTATCATAATTCAACCGCAACGGTCTGTCTCAACAGCACACAGGTGATATCCTGTATTTTCCATTCAGGACACTATGATTGTCCAGTCGCTCTCTTCTTTTCCATACTACAACAAAAAAAGCAAGAAAACATATTTAAGTGCAAAACCTAACAGTGGAGGAATCTTTTCTAAACTCAGTAATACAACCAACATTGTACAAAAGGTATGCTCCTGTTTTGAACATTAAAAGCATATTCACATTAAAAATATGATTAGAGAGAAAGAATCAAATACCTGGAAAGAACCACAAATTTCATAATTATGGTTGAGCTCAAATTTATGGCTGGTATAGTCTTGAAGTAATGCCTTTTTATTGCCATTCTATATTTAGCATCTGCTGTCCAAATAAAGTAACTGAGTTAAATTTAATTATTGTCATCTTTACTCTAAAGAAGTGATGTTCAAAGTGTATCCCCCAGACCAGGAGCATCAGCATCACTAGGCAACTTGTTTCAAATGCAAATTCTCAAGCCCTAGCTCAGACTTCACTGAATCAGGAAAGCCTGGGGATGGGTCCAGGCAACCATGCATCAACCAACACTTCTGGGTGATTGTGACGCTAAGGTTGAGAGTCACTGCTCTAAAAGCCCCCTTCTCAGGAGTGTTTTGTGTTTGTGGACAAAAATATTAAATGGACAAGCCCTGTGGCTCTGAACAGCAGTTCTGTTCTCTAAAGTTGTTCTGTGATGTTAGCATCCCAATTTTTCTTATTCTTTCAAAAGTTATGGAACTATATCATAATCAGAATTTATTTGCATCAAGTGATTCGCTTTTACAAAGCAGAATTTCCATACTTAAAACTGAATTAAATGAAATAAAGATATTCCAGATGTCAGAAGTAGAAAGCTAGTTTTGATTCATTCATTCATTCATTTAACAAACATCTCTGTGTGTAAATGAGCTCTCACTCTTTGAGCAAGTACTGCATGTTAAGGCCATGGTGCCAAGTGCTTTACAGACTCATTACTAAATTTATCCTCACGGTAACCCCAGATAGTGGGTGCCATTATCAATCTTATTTTATGGATGAGAAAACTGTATTAGGGACATTAAAAAACTTACTCAATTAGTAAATGGTAGAGCCCAGACTCTAGCCAAAGGTCTCTCTCACACCAAATTACATGTTCTTTGCTATCTGAAATTCCTGCCACGTGTTCACATAGCCATGTGTGTGGAGACAGACTTGGAACATATCTCCTCTACCACCCAGAGCAGCATGCCATTATGTCTGCCACTATGTGCTTGCCTAAATCACTCAGATGATGTCCCCTTTTCACATGAACTGGCCTTTCAGTGCTAATAGAACTTCAGTTGAAATTCATATAAAACATAAGAGTTCTGAATTGGAAAGAACTTTAATGATCATCTAAAATGTAGGAGATTCAGGGCGCCTGGCTCAGTCAGTAGAGCATGTGACTCTTGATCTCGGGGTCATAAGCCCCATGTTGGTTGTAGAGATAACTTGAAAGTGAAACCTTTAAAAATAAATAAATAAAATGCAGGGGATGAGTCAAATAGTGGGGCTCTGGATTTTTACTCCAGAACAATTCCACTTTGATTGGTTGTCTATATTGGGATTCCAGGAAAGATTTCTTTTGTAGAAAGTTCTGCTCCTTCAAAATCAAGTGTGGGGTGCCTGGGTGGCTCAGTCAGTTAAGTATCTGACTCTTGATTTCGGCTCAGGTCATGATCTCAGGGTTGTGGGATTGAGCCCCGTGTCAGGCTCTGTGTTCAGTGCGGGAGTCTGTGTTTCCCTCTCCCTCCGCTCCTCTCCCACTCACACTCAACACTCTTCTCTCTCTCTTTCTCTCTCACAAATAAATAAAAATAAAATCTTTAAAAAAAAAAATCAAGGGGCACCTGGGTGGCTCAGTCGGTTAAGCGTCTGCCTTTGGCTCAGGTCATGATCCCGGGGTCCTGGGATCGAGCCCTTCATCGGGCTCCCTGTTCATTGGGAGGCCTGCTTCTCCCTCTCCCTCTGCCTGCCATTTCAACCGCTTGTGCTCTCTCTTTCTCTCAAATGAATAAAATCTTAAAAAAAAAATTTTTTTAAAAGCAAGTGTGAAGAGCAATGAACTTTGTAAGCCAAGCTTCTCATTTTACATATAAGGACATTAAGGCTCTAGAAAACTCTTAAATCATAAGCCCAGGGCTCTTGCCTCTGTTTGATGCCATTTCTCCTATGTTACACTGTCCGTGTGCTGTGTTCCTCTTAAAGAGCTTTAAAGACCTGAGAGAGCAGAATCTATCAAAATTGGTAAAAAATACTGGAAGCCAAGAAGGGGTCTACTTACAACCTTCAGGTTTATAGAAAAAGGAGAATGAAGGAAGCCCAATGACTATAAGTGACTTGCTGAATCCATATCAGAAAGAGTTATCTAAAGAGTGTGGCTTCCCACTACAACTACAGTTGTTGATTCATGATGAATGCTGGATAAAACATTCCCAAATTCTGCTTGATTTATGTATGGTGCCGACATGACTTAAGCTAAGATCAAAATACGTGTTTTATTTCTTGTGCCTGGATTCCCATTAATACATTAGACACTTACGCCATTAATAATTGAGTGTCATCACACTGACATTTTAGCAGATCTACATTATTGTGATTCACACCCACCATAATTTCATCTTGAATCTCATCAGTTAAAGTAAATTTGCTTCCAATTAGTTGTTTTAGTTTTATAAACAGTCAAAAATCAATTTTGATTACAATGACAGTCATAGGCCATCTAAGAACCTGCATAATATATATTAAGATTTACCCCTCACATCCTGTAATTTATGCTTTTATGTAAAATTATAGCATTCTGAGATGCATCCAAGAGATGTGATAATACAGGTCGTTTATAATACCTACACCTAGGCAGTTAGCAATCAAACTTTTCATTTGGATGATAGGTAATTCGATTTAATTTTTCAAAGCAAAATAATTCAAAAGCAGAGATGACAGATTTTAGTAGAAATAGAAATTTTAGTAGAAAAAGAAATTATCTTCTTTCCTCAGGAGCAGGTGTCCAGAGGAGGGGAAAGAACAATGTCTGCCTGGGTGAGGCTGTCCTTATCCCATCGTCAGGGTGATTACAAAACCACAGCAGCAGGCCCACACCTTCAGCCTTTGGCAGGTGCACTCTAAGTCACATTGACTTGATGTTGTTCGCTGGAATCAAAGACGAAGTTAAAGCAACATGGCAGATCAGACTGAGCCCGTGGTGTGATACTCTGAGCCTAACAGTGTGATGTGCAGAAATTTCACCTTTCATGAATTCCAGGAAGAACGCTATACCAAAACACGAATAATGACAAGTTCATTACTTCCCATTCAATGCACATATGGCAAATAATTTTACATGGCCTTTGCTAAAATGCCTTTTACCTTCAGTAGAAAGATCTTAGCAACATAAAGGGCAATCTACGTGTCATGCACTTACTCTCTATGATGCCAGTAAAAATATAATCAGTGCTGTCCACCAGGTAACAATTTGTTATTCTTGTTCTAAATCCTATTCAATGGCCTGCAAAGCTCTGTAATCCTGTAACGTGGAGAAGTGTGTATTAGGGAACAAGGAGGGGCTGGGAAGCTGGTCAAGGGACTGTGTCATCAAGGCAATCTGGCAATGTTCACTTAGTATGCACACAAAGAGAAGGATAACTCAGGACATCAGCAGGGGAAAGTGGTGGGGCTCTTTAACTTATGTAACTAAAAACCATCAAGTGGTTCCACTGAAAACAAGAAAAATGCAAGACCACTAATGGTCATTTATTCTCACAAAGCTGTAGCCGCTAGTGGGGAAAACAGATTTTTGAAAGAAATTACATCTGGTAGCCTGCAATCAATACAGATCCTGCTCCTAGCTCACTGGGATTTCCTTGCCCTAACCTACTTAAGACCTCTCAAGTCTCTGCAATCACTACTTCCCACTTTCTAAAACCTCAACAGCAGCACTGCTATTTACACAAACATACTGTCCTGGTATCTGAGACCTGGATTCCAGCTTTTATCTGATCCTGATAGCAGTCTTGGTGTGTGTATTTCACTTTTCTTTTTAAGTGAAAAATCAGGTCCTCTGAAAGTTTTCTTGCAAAGTAATTTGACGTTATTCAAGACCTTCCTCCCACCTCTCCTCAGAATGTGTTAATATATAAGAGCAACACGTTTCTGTTCTTCAGTATTTGTCTGGTATATCCCTCACTTATTCATTCCTTTTTCATTTATGCAAGAAACATCACTGAGTACGTACTATAGACCAGGCCCTGCACGGAATATTGGGGTTACGAGAAGGGAATAAACCAATCCTTACATTCAAATCACCTGGAACAAAGACAAGTGTGTGACTAATTAAATACAATTTAAAGGCCATATGTGATCATTCCAGGTGCTATGGACGCTGGAGGAAGAACTAGCATTTGAATGAATGAATAGGTGTTTGTACTGGGGGAAAGGGATGTTGTTCAAAACAGATTTTAAAGATTCCTCAAGGAGATGTGCCTTGAAGGACAACCAATAACTTTTCAAGTGGGCAAACCATACAAGGTTTACAAGGTACAGAAAGGCAGGAAGAAGCAGCAGAGAGCAGAGCATACTGGAGAACAGAGAAGACCCCAAATGGCAGGCACATAGGTGAGTATGATGGTGAGTAATCAGATTAGCAAAGAGGAATGGGAGAGAAAAGAAACATTGGCAATATGGCTAATGTTCTCCAAGTTTCAATTTGGTTAAGTAACATAGACGTGTTTTTGTTTGTTGCTTAAAAAAAGAAAAAGAGACTGTCATTTGAAATGCTCCCCTCCTAAGAGGTATTTGTAGGGCAATCTCAAACCCATGGAATTATATGGAAAATTAGCCAAACGGAATGAATGCTTAACCTCAGAGGTTCTTACTCAGATACAGAAATACACAAGTTAAATGAAAAGCAAATCTGTGGTTAAGAAGGAATTTCCCCCCCAGGTCACGGTGGCAAGAATCTTGAGGGTTTTTTGGTTGTTGTCTCTCTCCTCTTCTTCAATTTACCAGAGCACTTTGTAGGAAATATCCATGTTTCCATGTAATGTCAAAGAGATCAAACGTAAAACATGATGCAATCCTATGCTTTTCTCAACAATCGCCTAAGTTATTTTTCTTGGAGAGAAACAGACACCCGTAGCTTCGTTGACAGCACCAATTTGCCATCTTGTAAGAGAGTAATTTTGAAACTTTAGGTTCCATGCCCACAGGCATAAAATAATTGAAAAAGGATGTGGTCTTAGATTCTGAATGGATGGTCCTTTGTTACTTAACAATTTGGAGGAGGGTTGGTCCTTCTGGTTTGGGGTTTAATTCAGAATCATGTATCCTGTGACTATCCCTTTGTTTCCTTGTTCCTAGGGAGCTCTGAATGTATCATTAATTTTCAGTGTTACTACCATTATACTTGACTACCTAGGGTAAAAAGAGAAATTATTAATTTCTTCTTAGCTACAGGCACTCTAGAGACTATATACAGGTAAGAAAAAAATATTGTTTCTTCTCATTCTCTGCTTCATACATATCTTTTATTTTTAAACATATTCATGTGGTCTCACATTTAAGTTGAATATTTATTTTGTCTTTCTATAGCTTTGACATCTCTAATTTTTTTATCCCTTTTATCACTATCACCAGCACCTAGAAAAGCCTCTTGCATACTGTTTGTGCTCCACACATATTTATTGAATGAATTAGTCAAAAACATCCCTTGCAGTCCTAATCTTACTTTAAAAACGCTCTGAGAATTTTTGTACTGGCTTGCCACCTTGCCCCAAAAATACGTCTTTGGGCTTCTCTTTTATTTATACTTTAGGGTTCTGATGCATATATTTTGTCACTATCTCACTGGGAATGACACACATTTCTGCTTTTGCCTGTCTTAGCCAAAGCTTCATGATTATGTCCATCAAACACCTCTACTTAGATCTTTCTTCCAATTCAAATTTAATACAGTTTGATTTCTCCCCTCAGCCTACTTGACTTCTATTCCTTTTCTTCTAATCCTTTACAACCAAATCAAATTAAGTGTAAATTTTCTTATTTTATCTAATCTCTAAGAGGTGACTCTGAAATCTCGTTTTGTGTATTGACTTTCAATAGAATGAAACATTCTCTTCTCTCTTCTGTACAACTTGTTCCAGAAAATTTTCCAAAGTGATCTTTTCTTATCACCATAACGACATACCCCCTCCCCTTAAAAATCTTTCAACTTCTGTTTTGGATAAAGGCTTTCATAATCTAGCCAATTATATATTTTGTTCTATTTACACTTTTTATTTGACCAAAACACTAATAAGTTACTACTTTCATCAGATTTACTCAGCTAACTGTAAAAAAATTTAAGATGACTAAAACATCCCAATATTTTTCATTAAAGTTTTACTTAATGTATTCCAAATTGTTTCTATGTACAAAACAACTCAGTAAATTATATGTCTTCTAATATTAAGAAATTCCTTTATTTCATTTATGGAAGATTCCTTTATAGAAAACCTTCACTGAAGAGGGGAAGATCGATAGTTCATTGATTCAAAAACCACAATCATTCTTACCTTTTATTATTAATTTTGCATAAATGTTGCAGAGTAAGTCTTCCAAAAATACCATTTTTATCACTATCCTAGGACCTCAGTCACTCTGGAGGGGGCTGCTGCTTTGCCAACCAACTTTTTTAGCTTTTAAACCTGGCACTGTTGGCTATCACCCAAACTATCAGACTTTATTTCACATTTCAGTATGAATCTCAGCTTCCCCTGGCTATGTTCAGTGAGTGGTAATGATGATATCTGGGCTCAACAAAAACTTTCAACAACTTGTAAGGTGTTTGCAAATTATAGAACAGTCTCTTTTATATGACCCAGCATTCAATACCTGGTACTTGATATGTCTGCCTAGAAATATGCTTAACTGCGTGATGAGACACTACTGTAAACTGTTGCTCAGGAAAACATAAGCAGAACAAGGGTAACAGTATAAAAAAAAAAAAATAGGTATGCACAGTCTTTGACCCAACAGTTAATAATCTCAGGAACTTATCGTAAGGAAATAATCAAAGATTGCACTGTTCATAACAGTTAAAAAATTGCCAACAGCATAAATGTTCAATAATAATATCTCTTTAAAAGTTGTGGTGCTTCCATATAATGGAATTCAATTACATGGAATTAAGAAATTTATTGATATGAAAAAGCAAATGATTTACTAGGTGAAAAAAAAAGGTAACAAAATCATGTATGACCCTATTTTGTTAGAAAAAATTATCGAAAAGTATATAAACAGAAAATATTGAAAGTTGAGACATCAAAAATTAATGATGGTTATATTTCAGCATTGAAATCACAGGTAACAGTTTTCTTCTGTGCTTTATTCTATAAATCTAATTTGTTAACCCCAAATGGCAGTGCTTACTACTCTCTTCTCTCCGTTGAAATATGATTTGGCTGTAAGTTCTGATTGAAATAAGATGACATTTTCAAAGAAAGAAGCCCTTACCTGAATATCAGTCAATTTGTCCAAGATCCGACTTGCAAGCTTCGGACCATTCTCCATAGTTGGGATGTGTATAGTCTACGAAAGAAAACCACATGCAGTATAATTTGAGGATATCCATGTAGATGGTGACAGTAAGTAAGACACTCAGCAATTCTGGTGTATCAAGGCAATTCGATGGAGATAAGGAATGGCACTATGATAACCTGATTATGTACACCAGCTCCTTATGCCAAAGACTCTTTTCTATTCTGAATTTGAATAAAAACAAACTAGCCAATGACAGGTTGTTTCTTGTCTACCAACTGATTTGAGGGCACAACTGGTTTACATGTCAGTCTTTAGGCTGATGTGAGGAACCAAACAGAAGCTATGGGAACCAAAAAGAGTGGCGAGACATAAAGAATCTTACCCCTTTCAGGATTCGGAGAATCTACAGGATGAATGATTGGCCTCTGTACCTAATCCTTCTGGCAAGGAATGAGAACTCAAAAACATTTTGCCACAAATTAAAGCAAGTCATTGCAGGAACATAAATTAAAGCAAGTCTATGCCTTCATAAAAGGGGCAACTAAACCTATGTCTGTTCAAAGTCAGACCTGCGGGGGCTACAACCTCCACAATGCTGGATAGCGTGGTTACATTGGGTGCTGAGAGATTTCATGCCCCTAATTTACATTTGAGTCATGCCCATTCCTGCCTCACTGGCTTGCAGGCTTTTGGTAGTCTGATTTTAGCAGATACAGCCCATGCTGTCACTTTTCTTCTTACACTCTTTGTGATAACAGGATAATTAGATGTACCTGTTAGCTCTGAATACCCTGTGAAACAAGACTATTAAAAATGCATTGGACTTTATCAACTTATTTCTAGAGGTGAAATAATTGGACTTAAAAAAATCTGACCTAATGGCAACTTTAGTTAATTAAAAAAGTGGACCAATAATGCACTTACCTAGATATTACCATAATAAAATGTGAAACAGTTGCTTTGTAATCAGTATAAATATTGATACATAATAATTTAGTTCTTCTCCTTTGAAATGATAAATCTCTAGATGGAATCATGTCAAAAGTCATTCCTTACAATCAAGTTTGAAAATTTCAAGCAATGAAGCAGCCACCATTAAAATCAGAAAAGGTTTACTGAGGAAAAATAATTATGTTAAATTTAAAAACCAATCAAATTTATATTTAATATGATTAATTTAAGCCAATTCACACTGTAAGAATTATACCCACATGACTTTAAGCTATGAAGTTAGACAATGATGTTAAGTATCAGAGCTTGGGGCGCCTGAGTGGCTCAGTCGGTTAAGCGTCTGCCTTTGGCTCGGGTCATGATCCTGGGGTCCCAGTTTCAAGCCCCACATTGCACTCCCTGATCAACAGGGAGTCTGCTTCTCCCTCTGTCCCTCACCCTGCTCGTGCTCTCTCTCTCTCTCTCTCTCTCTAATAAAATCTTTAAAAAAAAATTAATTAATTAATTAATTAAAAAAAAAACCCACAACCCCCCACCCCCCAAGGAATGGAAATACAGCACATATAAAATCAGATTAATTTACTGGAAGAAGAAAATTTCTTCCAACCAAATGACTGAATTTCTTTTGGAGGATTTTAGCAGGTGTATCAACTTTGCCAAATGAAAATTTTTTCATAAAATGGTCTAAGGAATAATAACAACAGCAGCAATAATAACAACAATAAATGTAGGAGTTGATCATTCAGATGAGTTTCCTATAGCTGTTTTACTGCCATTACTACTCCAGTAGGTTAGGAGTCCTTTTGGAAACCAGAAACTGAAACCTAACTACCTGTAGAACCTTTTAGTGAGCTAGTAGAAAGAAATAAGGGTGGAAAGTTATTGGCACATCTCCAGTCCCTAAACTGACATAAGGTAGATGTGATACTTGTCCGAGGACAAAGCTGATTCCCCCCCAAGATTGGAGCTTACACAAAATCACTGGAAAGATGAGAGTAAGTAATTTGGTAATACAGGTTCATTGGGACAAACTGCCAAGTTATATTTAAAAAAAAAAAAAAATCCTTTGCATCTTGGGTCCAACTAGCATTTCATATACACATTTAAAGAATTAAATTATAGGCAAATGCTTGGAAATGACAGGAGGTGAAGAAATAGTCTTACCTCACCCTTGTACAGTATATCAGAAACTGGGCAAACAACGCAGGCTGTACCAGAGCCAAACATCTCCCTCACCCGGTTCCCCTCAAGGGCTGTTGTCAAGTCATACATGGTGAGGTACCTCTCCGACACCTTAAATTCACCCTGTTTGGAATATAAAAAATAAAAATATTAATATTTTCAAGGGAAAGGCATGCAAAAAAAGAACCCCTGCAGTACTTACCTTCTTACTTTACATTCTGATTGAACTCAGGTAATGTGAGAATCATCCTCTGAGGGAAAGCTGAGGAGAGCACCACCATCTTATGGGTAAACACATGGAGGTGTTAAGCTACCTACTCGAGGTCACGGCATCTCTATTGCTTTATTTTATTTAATTTTTTTAGATTAACATATAAGGTATTATTTGTTTCAGGGGTACAGATCTGTGATTCATCAGTCTTACACAATTCACAGCACTCACCACAGTACTTACCCCCCGATGCTCATCACCCAGTCACCCCATTCCTCCTACCCCCTCCACTCCAGCAACCCTCAATTTGCTTCCTGAGATTAAGAGTTTCTTATGGTTTGTCTCCCTCTCTGGTTTCATCTTGTTTCATTTTTCCCTCCCTCCCCCATGATCCTGTCTTGTTTCTCAAATTCCTCATATGAGGTCATAGCATCTCTGAATGAGATGATCAGAGAATATAAGACGGTCACTGTAAAATACATGGTATATTATCAGACAGACCAGCTTTTTTAGCCTTTATTTATTGCCAAGTCTGAGGTCTCACAAGATAAGGCACCCCCAGTGCTAATTAAGGTATGCTCTATGTTAACAGTGTCTTGAACCCTATTTATCATAAAAGAATATATCAAATAATATTAATAATTATAGCTACCATTTATTAAGCACCCATTGCATGCAAAGTTCTCTCACTTTTAAGGTGGGTATTATCATCCCCATTTCACGGATGAGGAAATTAAGGTTCAAAGGGAGGCTGGGTGACATCCCTAAATCCACACAGCTAGTTAAATGGCAGAAACTGAACTTGAACTCAGGTCTGATCTGACTGGCTCCAAATTTCCTCCTCTACTAGGTCTTCCATGGAGTGAAAACATAGACTGAGTTTCACTATCTGAAATATTTCATCATTTTAAAACATAGAAAATATATTTGGACTTTGAGAAATTGCACTGTATATTTCTTTTCTTCCTAAATTCACTGATTCAGTTGACTTTATAGCAGAAATCCTCTTCCTTCTCTTTAGTATCCCACTAGGTCAAATTTCATCCCAGAATTACTGGTATAACCTCATCGACTTCTGCTGAACCATTCGAACTTATTTGCTTGAAGATAGGAAATAAAAAAAAAAAATTTGATGTTTTTAAGCTATCTGCTTAAACAATCTGTTTAATACTCATTCTTCAATCTGTTTCATTCTCATTCTTTTATGTTAATGGTTAAAGCTCAAAGTCTGTCTCATCTTATTTAAAAAAAAACTATCCATTCTTTGTTGCCTTTTTTTTATTAAGATGAGAGTATTTTTTAAAACTTACAGATCCACAATAGATAAAAATGAAAATCACAGCCCTTGGCAAGATTTAAAACATTAGAAGAAGAAGGCATCATGCTGTAAGTATGATTTGGAAGGGTAGGGAAATATGCCTACAATAGAAATACGGCTTTTTGCAAGTTTCAATTTATCTCAGCCTGCAGTTGCAATTATGCTGTTCAAAGGTAAATAAATAAATAAATAAATAAAATTCCAGAAAATCAGCCAAGTTAACTGAAAACAAGATGAGCTCTGTGTTCTGGAAAAGAAAAAAAAAATCTCTTGTAAATAAACAGAATTGTTTTTACTCTGCTCACCCTTACTTATCTTTGGACAATTTCCCCTGTCTGGCAAGTAATGGTAACCCCCCACATGCCTCTTGGCATTTATGTCTCACTGTTTTAAAATAGCTTTTAAAATAAATTACAGCTAAGGAGTCAAGGAAAAACTTCCTCCATAATAACCTATTTTTCAAGCTAGCAAATCATTAGTGTGGGAAAGCATTTCCACTTGCAACTTGTCATCAAACCTTCTGTACTTGGTTGATTTTTTTTCTTTAATAAAACAAAAATTACTGAGCTTCGAAAATACATCTTTCCAACTGCAAACATATTTAGGACAGGGCAAGCTGTTTGAAATTATACCAACAGTTTGTAAATGTCATGCCCAATGTGCCAGCCAGCATGTGGCAGTTGGGTCTTGTCTACTTCAGGGTTTTGTAGAATTATTTATAGCACATTTCCTTTATTTCCAAAGCCTTTTCCAGAGAAACTATGCTAGTCCTCTCCTAGATAATATGTGCGTTTCTAAACATTTGTCCTATTAATACTGTTTGACCACAGTGTGCTCAAAGTCTTTTCATGTCCCTTGGAGATCATTTTAACACATGGGTCAAAAGTTCCATCCAAGAATCTCTGCCAGATAACCAACTCATCCAACATTCATCTTGAGTATGTTATAAATGTCATTTCAATACCAAATGGTTTAACATGCTTGCCCGTGTCACATGGATCAGAAACTCCACTGAAAACAACTACATTTGCCTGAGTGTTTTGACTTTAAAATAAGCATGTATGTGAATTGGGGAGGACAGGGGGCAGGAAGGAGGGAGAAAAAAGGCAGCCAAACTAATAATGTGATGTTAGCAAACATTTATATGTCAGTAAAATTCTTTAATTTCTCTGACTACCATGGTTACACTGGAATAAATAGAGGAAAGGAATCACCGCCAGTTGGAAACAACACACTTAGATTGGAAAAGTTCAGGACGGGCAAAACAGTAGCACATGAAGTATAAACCAGGTGAGTTGGTAGGAGACACCTGGTAAAGAGCGTGAGATTAGTACTAGAATACTTCCACGAGGATAACTCCCCAAACTGTTTTCTCTCTGCCCTTCCTATAAACAATACTTATTTAGTGGGGTTGCCAAGACAGTCCTTCTGGAAGAGCTATTTCCACTCAAGTCAGGATTTAAAGATTAGATAACACTGGGTGGAACCACAGAATATTATTTCAACATGAAGCCGGGCTTATTTCGATTACTTTCTGTTTCATGCTTATAAAGTTGTTCGTGTCAAAGGCACCCACCCACTTGTGTGCCAGGTCCAGGATGCTCTGCCTTGTCACTCCTGGAAGAATGATGCCATCTAGCGGAGGAGTTGCCAGCTCTTCTTCTGTCAATTAGAAATTGGAATATTTTCAAACTTTAACTACATTAGCCATGCCTTATATTAACAGCTATTTTTAAAAACTGTTTCTCGCAACTTTGCTAGTAATAAACATGAAGATGATGTTACTGTTCCGCATTATCTAACTTCCCAAATCAATTCACACTTCAGGTAACTCTTTATTAAAAAAAGGAGGAGGAGGAGGAAGAAGAAAAAGGAAATAAAGCCATTCATCGAATTATCCTCAATTTATCTTTACCTAGTAAAAACCGAGATGATGTTCCACTAACAAACAGTAAGAGGAACATTCTGAAGTCAAAATTTACCTCCGTGGATTAACACTGGTTAGTAATTAGAATCATGTAGATAGACCGGATGCAGGAACACTGGTCATTACCAAAACATCTAAGAATCCTGTGGAGGAACCCAGCCTCAGGAAGTATGTTTGCCTATTCAGGTTGGTCACTGCTTCTACACCACCCTTTGTAGATATACCTATCTATAGTGATTTCCAAACCTGGAGGAGTATCCACATCAAATATGGGGATACTGACTTCACCCTCTGCAATTCAAATGTTAACGGACTCAGGGTAGGCTCAAGCATGTACGTGGCTAACAAAGAAAAAAGAAAGAAAAAAAGAAATCTGAAGAATCAAAACAAAATTCCATGGGTGATTTATGGAGAGCCAAGGCTGAGACACTGGTCTACATGCATTATCATGTAGATGCAATGAATTATCACATGCATTCCTAACCAACACAAGGGCCAGTATGATGATCTGTCTACAAGAGTCAGCGTGATCCAACAACCACATAAGCTCTCCTTACAGGAAAAGTCTCTAGTACTCAACATCCCCTTCTCCTCCCCACATCTGGCATCCAGGAGTCTAAATCTAGGGAGAAATTTAAGCCTTAAATCATCACTTTATAAAGATGTTGAACCTTGTAACAGACGTGTTGCTTATCATGTGTTTGTAGAGCAATAAACAAGGTATGCTTGAAAGGATCACCAGGTAGCAAGAACTGTAGAAATCACGCTGGTATCTTTAAGCTCCCCCAAGCCATTTTAAGCAGCTAAAAAGGACTTGAGAAATCACCTCATGCAATCCTTACTTTTCAGGAAAAAAAAAGAGGCTCTCTAAACATAAATGACTTGCAAGACTGGTAACACTAGGGGAGAGTCAGATCAGAACTTATGTGTCCCAACACTGGGGCCACTGTCCTTTCTTTTAGTATCCTGTGGTCAGGGCTCCCCTACTCCACTGTGGTTCCACCAGATGTCCCCAACAGCCAAGCTGTCTGGAAGACCAAAACTCTATATTCATGCCTGTGTCCCCCAAACTTGGTGTTGTGCCTGGCCCAGTGTGGTACGTAATAAGTGTTTCTGAATTTAAAAATAAATAAATAAATGAATGAATAATGCTTTTTGCTAGGAGACAGCAGCATGATTTTTTTTTTTTTTTTTGAAGTTTGTTTCTAAAAATCATCGGCTGAAAACCACTTTCTGGAAAGGAGAAAATTTGTTCTTGGCAATGTTCTTAGGGCTACTCTTTGTCGTGTTTAGAAGTGTTGATCTCAAAATAAACCTGTGTTTTGCAATAGCTAGCTAGCTGGACACATAAATGTAGGGATCTATGTGTGTGTATGTGTGCAGAGACAAACATACTTCCAGTGCCTCCAAACTGGACCTTTCCTAAAGCCTGCTGAGCTCTAAGACTACATAAAATTAAATAAAAACAGAGGCCTCGCATGTGCAAGTGCAGTTTTGTGAAATATACTTAACACCCAAAACCGTAACCACTAGCCTAAGGTCAAGGCACAGAACATCTGTTTCTCTGGTTGCCAGACAGAGATGATGACATGACAACATTTGGGTGAGAAATATTCATTTTCCTCTGCAACCACAAACATGCTTACAAGAGCCAGAACTAGCTCCAGATTGCCCAACATGAGGAAAACAGAGCCTACAAATACAACTTGTTTTTGACAAAGAAATCATTTGTAGGAGATGAAGAATTTAGAAGCAGTAACGGCAGAAGTCATCTGTGACATCCCAAAGTCACTTTCTTAAAAAAACCAGGAATGTGGGTTTGTATAAGTGCCCACCGTCAGCACAATTATTATTTATTCAACAATATATTGAGTGCCTACCATGTACAGTTGGCTTATCTCTGCATTATGCATATAGCAGTGAGCAAACCTGATATAACTCCTGTCTACTTTCTAATAGGTTGAGGCAAACAATTATTATGTTAAATAGTATGTTAGACTATGGAGAAAAAAAAGAAAGAAAAGAGGGAAGGCAAAGGGAAATGCTAGAAGTGATAGGAGAGGGAGTCTGCAATTTATTAAGATGTTTGAGGAAAGCCTTACTGAGAAATGGATATGTGGGCAAAGACTTGAAAGCAAGGAGCAAGGCATGCACACATCTGAGAGAAGACTGCTCCAAACAAAGTCTATAAATGCCTGATGTCTGAGAAGGCTCATGGGGCCCGAGCCCAGACTGAGCAACATCAACATTCATTGCCATGATCATTCTCCCAAACTAACTCTAAACTCAGCCACACAACTGGGTCTTATTCTCAGAGTAGTTCCGGAGTCCAGTGCAAGGTAAAATGGTTTGTTCCAGCTGTGACTAGGAAGCATGTATGATAAATTACTCAGCACCACAGTATAGCAGAGAATCAGTGCTGTGAGATCTTACTCCCAGGGTCACTGTTACTAGGATCAAAACCACACGAGTTACAGGCCAAGTGCCACAGACAGCTATGGTGCACGGCACCGTGCTGTGAAAACAGATTATTTACTTTATATACCTTTCTGGAGCAGCCATTCCTTTCTGGAACTCTACCTTACTGTAGAGTTCCCTCAATGTCTTTTGCTTTTAGCCCAAAGGTTATTCCTGACATTCTATTGACTTCTCTCATGGTACAGTCCAAACATTTATTGCACTTCCTTTCCCTTTACTTAAAATTTCATTTGCTCTGTTAGGTGAACATGCACAAGTTGAAAAAGCATTAAAACTAAAGCTATCTCAGGCAACCATAATCTGAATAGTAACTCTTAGAGGGCACGTATTGAATGGAGCACTGGGTGTTATGCACAAACAATGACTCATGGAACACTACGTCAAAAATTAATGATGTAATGTATGGTGATTAACATAATAAAATAAAATTTAAAAAAAGAAAAAATAAATAAAATTAAAAAACCCAAAAAACAAAACAAAACAAAGATCAGATATATTTTGTAAGAGTCAAAAGACAAATTCACTCGTGTCTATTCTGACCTTTAAAAGTCATGGTAGAAATGGTTCATGATTGTTCTTTGGATAAGGGGTAATTTTTCAGCAGGCAAGTTTCTCCTGTTTCTGGTTAAATCGTGTAGCTCTGATTCAGACTGTACTTATAATCCTGACATCTCCCATCCATAAATAATGATGATACCACTTCTGTATGACGTAATTGTTTTTGTTTAGGGTTGTGTGGTTTTTTGGGGGGGGATCGAGGTTGGGGGTAGGAGTGGGCAGGTGGAAAGAAGGAGTTGAATCAATATATTATCTCCTACTAAATACAGAGTGCAACACTGGCTGTCATCTTTCAAGCATAGCTTTCAATATACGTCATATGCAATGACTCAAATTTAGCAATCACAAATATTCCAGTATAAATTTTGTTTCTAAACTGTGTCAAGTACAAACAACAGGAATGAAAGAATCAGCATGATCTGCACCTGGCTTTTCAAATGCCAAGGATTACCAACGGTCAACCCAAGGACAAGGTGTACTCACCACACCTGTTTATTCTACATCTGACTGGAATATAAGGCTCATCTTATTAGTCTCTGCAACTAATGCTCAAATTAGTGCATAGCTCTGAAGTCAGCCACATCTGAATCACCATTTTCCTCTATTAGTAGCCAAAAAAACAAAAGAGCAATAAGTTACTGTAGCTATTTTAAAATAAAAATTTCACTTAAAATTTTAATTGAAATGAATACTCAGACCTTATAAGCATTTGGAAACTTATATTTCTAGTCTCTAGACTCAGTACTGTGAAATGAACAGCCTAAGAACATAAACAAGCCTAAAAAGATGTTTTTAAACTTTTATGACTATTAAAATTCTAATGGAAATAAATGCATATATCTGTATTGTTCCCCATTATTGGTCATTTCATCCAATACCATAGACATTGTCAACACTTTGCTAAACCTCTATGGTCTCTGCCAACTAATTGAGAAATAGAAAAGAAAGATAATGAGCATTCAGGATATTTAAGGCAATGAAGAAAAACAGATTTTTATAGTAGACACATATTAACAGGTTTGAATGAACCAGGATCTAAGTACAATCCCAAAATGGACCAATCTGCCCTTAAAAGGAGTGTGTTTTAATCAAATTGAGCTCCAGTGTAAATCTGGAAGATTTCTGATGTATTATCAAAATATGTAGAAAGGGCAACAGCTGTTATACAACTTTTAGCAAGAGAATACAGTAAATTTCATATCAGTAGAATAAGTAGACTATGCTTATCACTGCAGCATTTTATACATGCAGCATATGGTGAATGACCACTGAATTGATCTGAGACCTATCTCTAAATGAAAGGGATTTTGGACAGGAAAATGGGTGAGAAGATGGCAGAGGGGATAAGGCAACAAATCTTCAAATCACAGAGTCTTAAATTCCTTAAGCTGACATCTCAGTAATAAGCACATCTTGAGCCCAAACCCCAAAACAAAACCTTTACAAATTCTGTGAATTTAAACTCATTTCTACTTTAACAACAAAAGCACAGTAGTTCTTAGCCTTTGGGCTCATGCTACTTATTCCTTATTCTAAGGTCCTCGTTCTTTTTTCTCTAGCCCTATTGAAAATGATTGACAAATTGCAAAGAGCTGAAATCTGAGTGAATTACCTCCATCTTCATTTATCCAGTAAAGAAAAAGATTCATAGTTCCAACTTCGGTTATCTGATTATCCTCTCCATAGAGCCACAGAACCTGCTGACAGCCATGGTCTGCTGCTTCGCATTGGGCAAAAAGTGATGAGCCGTAATTCCTTTTAAGAAAGAGGAAACATATTGACTATGAATATACTACCCCTCCTCTGCCACCTTCCATACTAAAATCCTCAGGTCTTTAATTTGTATGTGGATGTAGTCAATGCACCATGCACATGTGTGTGTGTGTGTGTCTGTGTGTGTGTATGTACACTAGTTAACTGCATAACATTAAAGGAAACTCATTAGACAAACTAAATGATCTAACTGCACTCATGTGAGAGAGAGAGAGAGAACACAGCAAAATTGTGGAATCCTAAATTGAAAAGTAGAGATAATGAGTACAAAGATGAGTAGCTAAGTTAATGATAACAGTTAAAATTTCTTAGGTATTTTTTCACTTTCCAAGCAATCGTCCAAGAATTATTTCATTTAAACTTACACCAATACTCTAAGCCAAACATGTATCAAATTACATGAAGTAGCAGAGCACCAAGCTGTGCTCTCTTAGCTGAGACCTTTCAATATATCCAAGAGACAGCAAATGCCCAATGTCTAAATTCTCCAAAAGGTGGGACAAAATGTTAAAAATCCTGATTTTAACCAAAAGTATTCCAAAAGCCCATTTTTCTCAACCTGCACTATTCATCCTAGATTATTCAAAATTAAGGGAAGATAGTACATCTTCCTAGAATAACAGTTTAGTTTAATATTTTAAATTTGTCATCTTTTATTAAACTTGAATGAGAAAATTATAGCATATATTACAAAATATGGATGAATGTTTTAGATAAAACATAAGAATCCTCAAATAAATATGTTTGCTAGCCTCCCTAAGCCCCTGGTTGTATAATTCACTTTCCCCGGTTTTCACAGGACATTAGCAAACACGTTTGAGAAGCACTACCAAATGAAAATCGAGGGCTTGGAAAGAAACCCCAAACCCGCCCTTGATTATGATGCCCCCAAACAAACATGCAGAAACAATCAAACATACGACAATAACTACAACAAAGCATTAATGTCAGCTTCCACAAAATACGCACCTAGGCCTTTTAAAGGTCAAGATTTTACATCTGGTCAAGATCAGAATGTCTAATTAAAAATATCAGTTAAGCACTAGAGCCACATTCACTCACCGTGGCTGTCTGCCATTTTCTTTTGCACAGCTTCCCGGTCCCACTATATTCTCTTTGGCCCTTCCTTTGGAGCCAAGTCATTCTGCTTGGGTTGACAGTCATTATACCTTGCCCTACACAACTGAAATAAAGGGTGGGCATGTAACCTAAGCTGCTCATATAAGCCCTTCTTTGAATGATTCACTCATTCATTTTAATGTAGGGAACCTGAAAGATGTTATTTTACCCTCTGGGGGTAGTGGCAGCCTGTTTGCTATGACATAAGCCTGAGGTCTATTGTGTTCATGATCACCACCCTTCACAGGAGAAAGCATCTGGAGGAGGAGAGCCCTAGGCTAATGCACAGGCAGAAGCTACCCCAAGAGATGGAGGGAGGAGGGAAGCAGAAAGGGAAGGGCAAGAGAGAGAGAAACAGATTGGGGAGAAGGATAGCGCATGAGCAGGACATACACAAGGGCAAAAGAAACTTAGCAACAATGATTTGAGCCCCTAGAGGGCCCATCGCTACCTTCCTACTTACATGAACCACTCAATTCATTTTCTGCTTAAGATGGTTTGAGTTGGTTTCTTTTTTTAAATATCTTTTTAATTGTTAAGTAATCTCTACACCCAGTGTGGGGTTGAACCCACAAGCCCAAGATCAAGAGTCACACGTTCCACTGACTGAGTGAACCAGGCACCCCTTGAGTTGGTTTTCTGACTTGCAACTCAAAGAATATTGACTAATAACTAAAACATTCTAGAAAAACTATGGGAAAGAGGCATTATATTATATGGCTATAGCAACATGGGTCTTGAGTTTATTCACATCAAGGTAACGTAAGATTCATTAAAAGACCTTCAAAACGGAGCACCTAGTTGGCCCAGTCAGTTGAGTGTCCGACTCTTGATTTCGGCTCAGGTCGTGATCTCAGGGTCGTGGGATCGAGCCCCACGTCAGGCTCCAAACTCAGTGCAGAGTCTGCTTGGATTCTCTCTCCCTCTGCCTCTCCCCCCTGCTCGTGCGCACTCTCTCTCGCTAAAATAAATAAATCTTAAAAAAAAGACCTTCAAAATGCAGATAATAAAATCTAAATTATCAGACAATCTAGAGAGGATACAATTCTTTATATAGGAGGCTTTTGTTTGATGACCATAAAAAGTTGGACCGCCCAGATTAAGAATTAATGTTAAATAAGCAATAATGGAGTTAAAATTATGAATACTTTTAATAATGAGGATAAATGAGACTTCAGGGGAAAGTCCAATAGAAAGAGCATGGGTTTGGGGCCAGCAGACCGAAGTACAGCTCTTGAGCTTCTACTATTTGGCTATGTGTGCACTTAAATAAGTCAGTTCATATTTTTGCCTTAACGAATTCATCTGGCAAATACAAATACTTGCTTTATACACTACATAGGGCTATTTGGAAAAAATGAAACAATAACAATAAAAGCTAAGAAACAGTGTATGTGAGCCTCTTATATCCTAATAAAATTAAGTTTTTTTAAAAAATAATAACTATTCTAGGGCACCTGGGTGGCTCAGTTGGTTAAGAGACTGCCTTCTGCTTTTTTTTTTTTTTTTTTAACATATAATGTATTGTTTGAAGCGGGGGGAATTGGAGGGGGAGACGAACCATGAGAGACTATGGACTCTGAGAAACAAACTGAGGGTTCTAGAGGGGAAGGGGTTGGGGGGGTGGGTTAGCCTGGTGATGGGTATTAAAGAGGGCACGTATTGAATGGAGCACTGGGTGTTATATGCAAACAATGAATCATGGAACACTACATCCAAAACTAATGATGTAATGTATGGTGATTAACATAACATAATAAAATTAAATTTAAAAAGAGACTGCCCTCTGCTCAGGTCATGATCCTGGAGTCCCAGGATCAAGTCCCACATGGGGCTCCCAGCTCAGCAGGGAGTCTGCTTCTCCCTCTGACCCTACCCCCCATGCTCTCATTCTTTCTCAAATAAATAAATAAATAAATCCTTAAAAAATAACTATTCAATTTCAATTGACTTTTGCCTAGTTCATAGACATAGCCATTGAGATTTTACCAGATGTGAAAATAAATGATTTCTCTCATAAAATGCTCTTTATTAAAAAGAAAATTTTCACAGCATGAATAACTAGCCTTTCCAAGAAGTTTCTAAAAACACACACATACACACTTTTGAGAATGTTAGCTGAATTAAAACCATGATTCCTTAGCATCATGAAGCTATTTGGGCAAGAAAGAATTAAAGACCTCAACCGTTTCAATACATTGAAAGAAAAAGGGTTTTTATTTGTTTGGTGCTTATCTGATTGATTGATTACTACATTCTATAGATGGTGTTTTTCCCTCAATGAGTTTTTCCTCAAAATTCTCCCCCAGGCGTAAACTGTATTATTAACATCCCCAGGGTCATTAATATTTTGATAATATATTGGGGTTCCCTCCCAAGTGCCACCAATATTCAGAAAAGAAACACATGTCCTTGGGAGAAAGAGAAAAATGAAAAATTTTGACAACTGTCTACACAGAAAAATTTTAATTGTACATGGAATAAAAATCTGGGAGAAGATATATTAAATACATCTGTCCAAAAGAGTAAATTCTACTGTGTGAAGTCCAACTGATTGCTCCTAAGGCAGGGTGTCCAGGAGATGAAATGAGAAAGCAAGCAAGCCTCACAGTATCAACTGTTGTCTCCTGAGAGGATACTCAGTACTTGCCAGGCAGGGTACTGAGTACTTAAGTCCATTATTTCACTGAATCATCTTAAAACAACACTAGACTTTATTCTACTTTGGAGGACTTAGAGAAAGAGGGTACTAAATTATGTAAGATCACATAGATATAAGTGTAGGACTCTCAGATGTCTCTGACTGCCAAGCCCATGCTGTTAACTGCTAGGTTATAGCACCACATGTATTGGCAGCTTTCTATAGGCCAACCACACGGTCCTAGGCACTTTATATTATCCTGCTCATCCTCATAGGTGAGCTGGGTATTACTGCCCTAACTTCATAAATGAAGAAACTGAGGCTTAAAGCAGTTAAGTAACATCCCAGGACAGTAAGGTTTTTAAGCGAGGTCTATCTGACTTCAAAGCTTGTATTCCAAGTACACAATGAGAGTAAAAATTAATTAATTAATTAAGATAGAGTGGGGGCAGGGCCAATTCTTTCCATATTAATAATGAAACTAACAAATTGGGAATAAAGATGTTAAGATGATGAAAGACCTTCTTCTAACTCAGTGCTTCTCAACTTTGGCTTCACATTAAAAAATTCCGATGCTCATAGAACTACCCTATGACCCAGCAACTGCACTACTAGGTATTTATCCAAAGGATACAAAAATAGTGATTCGAAGGGGCACATGAACCCTAATGTTTATAGCCGCAATGGCCACAATAGCCAAAATATGGAAAGACCCCAGATGTCCACTGGCTGATGAATGGATAAAGAAGATGTGGTATATAAATACAATGGAATATTACACAGCCATTAAAAAGAATGAAATCTTGCCATTTGCAACGATGTGGAGGGTATTATGCTAAATGAAATAAGTTAGGTAGAAAAGACAAATATCGTAAGATTTCACTCTTATGTGGAATTTAAGAAACAAAACTGATGAACACAGGGGAAGGGAAGAAAAAATAAAATAAGATAAAAACAGAGAGGGAGGCAAACCATAAGAGACTCAACTATAGAGAACAAATTGTTGCTGGAGCGGAGGTGGGTGGGGAGATGTGGTAATTGGGTGATGGACGTTAAGGAGGGCACTTGACAAAGTGAGCACTGGGTGTTATACACAATTGATGAAGCACTAAATTCTACCCCTGAAACCAATAATACACTCTATGTTAACTAACTTGAATTTAAATAAAAATTTTTTTAAAATTCTGATGCTTAGGCTCTCGCCGTGGAACCCAGAGAAGAGGAGTAGTTGGTAAAGCTGATTTCAATTTGTAACCACAGGTGAGACCCACTGTGCTAGAACTCTCCTTCAGCTGTGTGCCATTGTATTACTTTTCTCACTTATGCATATTTAGATATAACAGAATAATATTCTCTCTGATGGCTTTCAAAAAAGTGGAATAATCTGAGAATAAAAAAGAAAATCCTTCTCTCTCTTCCTCAGATTTACTGAGAAAGCAGTTAAATCTCCTTGAGCTGAGGAGAATCAATAGCTATTTAATAAATGCCAGTTGACTATAAAGGTCCTAAAAAACTTGGAAGGTAATCATTGAATTAATTGCTTTAGAGAAGAAGCAATAATAAAATCTAAGGGGGCTGCCAAATGTCTTTGCCAACTAAATAGGTTGATACTAAATGAAGAATCTTGTGTTTCCCTTGCACTTCTTTGGCTAAAATCCACCCTTCGGGTTACAGCCTTCCCAATTGTCATTTCTGCTTTTATTTATAAGATCCTATATTCTCTTCTCTAAGAGACTTCACACCAACTTCCATTGATCATGGTCCACCTGAGCCTAATGAGTCAAAGTATTAATTTTTTTATAATAGACTTTATTGTTTTAAAGCAGTTTTAGGTTTACAGAAGTAAGCAAAAAGAGTTCCCCTATGCCCTATCTCCCGCTTCAGTTTCCCCTATGAACCTCTCACGTTAGTGTTCACTTGTCATGACTGATGAGCCAACACTGACACGCTACTATTAACTGAAGTCCATAGTAACATTAGGGTTCACTCTTTGTGTTGTACAGAAAAGAACGGTTTTTAATTGGCCTCTAGTGACCATGTATTCCGTTGATACTGCATTATATCATCTTTATAATAAGTAACAACCTATCCCCAACACTAAAACTAAAGATTTCCCTCCAATTTCTCAATGTCCTCATGTGATCTTTACCCTGGGCATGTAGCGGGGAGTTGGAACGTAAGATTGAGAGGAAAAACTAGCTTATTATGACCTCTTCATCAAGACTGATTTACTGGAACGTGAACTCTAGGGGAAGTTCTAACAAAGTGATACATATGGTGTCAGGAGTGCATATGCTCTGGAAGAAGTCTGAACAGGTGAAAAAGATATCAAGAGAATGCACAAGAGTAGTCATTTCAACCTGACGAGCACAGCACATAGTCAGGAGGGAGTGCTCCACGCCAAAAGGGAAAGAAAGGGACTTCTTGGTTTAATGGACTTCATTAGGATTTCTCTAGCTACTGAGAGAATGCGGCTGCTACAAATGCAGTGAGGACAGGACCCAGAATGTTCTAACCTTTTTTTGGCAGGGGGGAGGGGGTAGAAAAGAAAAAGAAAATACAGAAGGACTCCAGAGGGTTCAAAGCCAGCTGTCAGCGTCTCTCCTACACCCTAGAGGCATGTCCCCCGATACTCCCAGGGCTCCCTGAATCTGCACGTGTTCCCCAAGCCCAGAAGCTGCCACCGCGTCACCTCCCAGTAAGCTGCCTGCATATGTGATACATATCAGTGCTTGAGGTACACGAAGGAAGAGCCCCCTGGTTAATGTGGCTATTCCTGCTCACCCATAGGGGCATTCTCCTATCATGGCCAAGTCCACCGCTGAAATTGTCTAACACTTTTCAAATGCTCTTTTATTTCCAGCCAGCTACATATGGCCAATGAGACCAGCCTGACAGAGCCAAAGCAGGGCTGTCCCTCAGCCAGCTGGCAGCAGGTATGCCTACAATCTGTGGCAATGAAGACAGCGCTTGAGTGAAGCGGGCACCTTCCCCAGGCAGGACTCCTTGGAGCCAACAGAGAGCCTCGGCCCCAGCAGCAGATGCTCTTTAAGGCCCCCTGTCTGCCTGCAGCCAGAGCACCAGGCTCCAGAGGCTGTGAATTCAAAGCACTAATGTTATTCCTGCTTTAGTTACTTATTTCAGTTCTTGCCTCTCCATCACATTCGATGGTTCTCCCTTCAAAGGGTCACAGGTTATCCTTTGAACTAGCACAATTTTTTTTAAAGATTTTATTAGAGAGAGAGAGAGAGAGAGAGACACAGCACGAGCGGGGGGAGGGGCAGAGGCAGAGGGAGAAGCAGACTCCGCCTGCTGAACAGGGAGCCTGATGCAGTGCTAGATCCCAGGACCCTGAGATCATGACCCAAGCCGACGGCAGATGCTTAACTGACTGAGCCACCCAGGTGCACCTGAACTAGCACAATTTAACACTGAAGAGTAAACACAAAACAAAAAAAGGGCATTTCAACTTGAATATTAACATATGTACTTGGACTGATTTGAGATGGCCATAACTCAATGGTTGTGAGGGACTCTTTCCTTTAGACAGAAACTAATATTACTTACCCTCCCATCTTGCAGTCCCCAGTCCCACCTTTCCAGGCTCTCACGTACTTTGGATTGGCCCACAGGGACACTGGCTTAAAGGTTCCACTTGAAAAATAAGGTCCCACTGGGCTCAAGATTACAAAGAGCAGGGCTTTGGTAGGCTTCTTGACTCCAAGAGAAGGCTGCAATAGAGTAAAAGTACATACAACTGTTAATTTAAATGTAGACACCAGTCTTCAAGTCTAGAATAGATCTGTAACTATCTCCCAGAGGCGCTGTCTAAAGCACAGGAGCTGTTCCTTCTCAAGCTGAGTTACACAAAGCCAGATGGTCTTTTAAGAAGAAAACACAAAGAAAGGAGTGCTGAGGATTCATCTTGCTTTGCCTTCTGAGTTATGATTTTAGGGGAAAAGCAAATTTGTCACAATTTTTTGTGAGGAGGGCGAGGGGAGAAATATATTTTTGACAACCACCTATATAACACCTTGCATTGATTGGGAATTGAAAAAGGGAAGAACCCAGACATGATCTTCATCTTTGGAGAGGAAATGAAATATTTGCTTTTCTAACTTCCCCTTCTGTGTTCACAGATTACTAACCACTTCAAGACATGCCAGGGCCTCCCGCAGGTGGCGAGTATAGGTGAGTGTGCCATTACTATACCTCCTGGTCACAGACAGCAGACAGCAAGAGCGGAGCGTTACTAGAGGCAAAGATACCAGATGAGATCAATATTCTCCCAAAAAGCCAGAGGATGAAGGACGCAGGAATTTGTGTCATGAATGACAACGACGGAACATGGTCTTTCCCCACAAACACTGTGAAATCATAAGCTAACCATGCAAAACTATGTTGTCTCCAGCACAAAACAGCTATAAGTAATTACTCAGTTGTTTACTAAGGAGGAAAACTGAAAGACTGAAAGCTTTGAGGGTTGTGTATTATAAAAGCAAAAAAGGTCACTGTGCTATTCTATGCGATTCAAGACCATCAGGAATAAGAAAACAAGTCCAGAACTATTACAATGACAGTCTCAGGATATAAAGTGCTTATGTCCAGTCTTCAGCAGAGTCCTGTCTGACTAGATGGTGGTAAGAGTCTGTCATGGTAAGAATAAGAAGAGACTCAACTCCAGCTGATTGTGTGGCTTTTGTTTTGTTTGATGAACTGGCTAAAGTGGGTCTGAGGATTTTTTTTTTTTTCTGAAGTTCATTCTATCTCCCTTCTACTACCCATTGGCCCAAGGCCCTCACTCACTACCTATGCCCAGATCATCAAAAATCAGGTAGGTAAAATATTCATGGGCATAAAAAATGTATTTGTATATGTGCACATTGATGCCATCTGAAAGGCACGCAACCCTCAGAAAATGGGAAGATGATTCCATTTGCATTCCATGTGAACATGAGACCAAGAAAGGCCTGGATGGCCACAGTCAGCAAGAAACAACAGGTTCTGGTTTTTTACTTGTTTGGATTTGTTCTTAGTTGGGGCTAAACAGGACTCCCCTACCAGTAAAGAGTGAAAAGCCTTAAAGATTCATTTGCCTTTTTTTTTTTTTTTTAATTTCATTGTTTGGGAGAAAAACCTTCAGAATAATAATACATACCTGTCTTTCTTCCCAGCTTTGATAAAAATTGACTAACTTACCTCTACACTTTTATGAACCCTATTAGTTAAGTAAACACAATGATTCTTATCAGAGGAGCTCTGAAGTTTAATACTTAAAAGAAAATGTTTCTGGACCCTCATATTGAGTAATAAAGAGAAGCTTCCCAACATAACTTAGAAATGCAATCTGCAGCACAAAGCCTCAGTGATTTATCTAGCTTCTAAGTTTCTGAATAAAATAGCTTATTTGTGGACAAACTGATAAGCATTTTATTAGATACCACACAAATGTCTGGACTTTTTTCACTCTAAACTCATGTATTTTTCACAACCTGCATTTTACCAAAAGCAATTTAACATCATCATGGAAATTTTGTTGTGGGATACATTTCATCTTACTCATTTCCTTCCCCTGACTTTAATTGACAGGTCAACTTGCATTTACTCCACTAGATGGTGGTGTAGAGAGCACAGATGGAAAAACGGAATAATCTTATGCATTAAATCTCTTTCTGGAAAAAAAAAAATCAATAAACCTTTAAGTAACACTTATTCTTAGCAAGCAGATAAATTATAGATGAGAAGTTTTCGATGCTGAGAGATAACATGTTTATGTGTACTAAGCTTTTATTTTCTGAAATTTAAGCAAAGCCAACTCATGTTTTTTTTACAAGCATTTCAAGTACTAGTGTCGATCACAGTTTGGCCACCTTCATCCTTAAATAATTACTTATATTGATCATCTTCTCATGAAAAGAACTCTGTGACTTTACTACAAATGGTCATACTGCTGCAAGATTGAAAATAAATAAAAGGTAACTGGGAGGAGCTTGGGGACTGGGTCTGTTTCTAGCCTCAGGAACCATTATCTGTTTTGTCTTAATTCTCCCTTCTATCCTGGAAAGCAATTTAAATTCTGTGCTACTGCTACAATTAAGAGCAACTTCTTCTATAATATGAATTAAATGCTAGGAAACATACTTCTATGATGACCTAGTCAGGCTTCTGTTCAAATAAAGCAAAAGCCACATAAAGAGAAAATATGAACACCTGATAAATTGTGTAAATGTTTCAATAAGTCTCATTTCCTTATGAACATTTTTTTATTCTTTTTTCTAGTTTCCTGGATTATTTCAATATATAAGGAATTGAAGAGGGCTTTAAAAAAATAAAAGTCATGGGAAATGAGGAATATAAAATCTCACAGATGCAAATTATATAACTTCTCAAGGGACCATACTGACTTAAGTCAAAATTCTGATGTGTACAAAAAAGATACTCATCATACTACCTCACAAATACATATATAAAGGTATTAAGTACCTGTATATTTTGCACAAAATAACAAGATACTTGGGTGTGATGAAAAATAAAGTGATGTGTTCCAGTGAAAATCACCACTTGTGAGTTAGAAAATTAGTGTATAAAGGCAGAATTTCAGAGCTTATATGAATGATGGCAGGAAGTGTCCCAGGAGCTGAGAAAAGGTACTAGTTAGTCCTTGTTGTGGTGTGGGAGGTAGAGAAGCACAGCAGAAAATAATTCTGTTTAAGCAGGACAAATACGGGACAGAAGAAATAAGATAAGTGGGAACAACAGGAACATTTTTTCAAAAAGAGTGGCATGACTTTTTTTTTTTTTAACTCCAAGAAGAGCCTAATTTGTTTTAGAGGGGAAAACAGTAAATATTGGACTGAGGGGTGCTATAAAGATATGGAGAGGACCACGGGTCCACGCAAGGCCTTGAGTGTGTGAGTTACAAAACGGAGGGCTAACAAATTTATGCAGTTTTTGTAGGAAAAACTAGTTGATTTGGTGAATGATTTAAAAATCCTCAATAATTATACAGTTTTTGTTTTCTAAGACATTTCACAGTTAATGCCTCATCTAATCCAACAAGCCAGGAAGTTAAGGGTTATAACTCCTGTCTTTATGTTGAAGAAACTGAGGCTCCAAACAAATGATTTGCCCAAGGTCTCAGTTATTATGCTCTAGATCTTTTACTCTTAATCCAGACTTCTTTTTATAATATCAAAGTTTAAAACGATAAGTGAAGTACACAAGATTTCTTGCTCTGGAAAGAGTTCAAGACAGGGCGTCACTTCCTGCTACCTCAGCCTTCAGCACGGCCCTCACACTCTATGCATCTCATGCTCAAACCTCCTCACTTTCTTGCCTCTACATGTCTTCCTGAACTACTCGCCCTACCTGGAACACTCTCCCCCTCCCCTGTTATGGACTGAAACATGTCTACCCCCAATTTGAAGCCCCAGCTCCCAGTGTGACTACATTTGGAGCTAAGGCTTTTAAGGAGGTCATTATGGTCCAATGCGGTTGAGAAGGGGTGAGGCCCTAAATCCAACAGGGCTGGTATCCTTCTAAGAAGTGGAAGAGACATTAGAGCATGAGCTCTGCACTCCCTCTCCAACCCACTCCCTCCACACACACAGAAGGCTCTGTGAGGACACAGCGAGGTGGATGTCTATGGGGAGACCTTACCAGAAACTAACCCTGCTGGCACTTTGTTCTTGAACTTCCAGATCATCTCCAGAACTGTGAGAAAATTAAATTCTAGTGTTTAAGACATTCAATCTGGTATTCTGTTATGGCAGCCAGAGCCGACTAAGACATCCCCTCTCTTTCCTAAGTAATACAAACCCTTCAATCTCAATTCCAATGTCATTTCAGAAAATGAGCCCCCTTCACAAAGTTAGGTACTTGTGTTACATGCTACTACAGCACCCTGCACTTCTGTGCATTTAGATAAAATGTCCATTGCACCTGCTTACAAATAGCTCTTTAATTCTCTACCTCTAGCTAATCTGCACACTCGGTGAAGGGCAAGGCCATCTTCATCCCCTACAGAGCATTGTGCCTTGTTATACCAGGTTTACTATATATCTGTTGAATGACTCTTCATCTTATAAGAAGTTGTTTATAGAAAGGAGCTCTGAAAACAACCTAGATGATTTGTTTGCCATATCTGAACTACTGACGCTAGTCCTCCTATGTTGCATTGACACCAAAGAGAAAATGTTCCTTTGTCCCCTGCCTTAATTCCTTTAGTGCTGACCTCTAAACTAACAGAATTCATATGTAGACATTCAAAGAATACTATGAGGGAAGCTAAAGTCCAGAAGTTTCTGAGGCTTGCTATAAAATGGGTAGGGGAATCTCAGGCCTGTTCAAAGAGAGAGATAGTATATATTTAACACTTGAAAAAAGAAGGCTAGCATTCTTTTTCAGTTTTTAAATAAGAATAAACTTAAAATTTAGAAAGCACATAGTTAAAAGAAAACTTAAGATAAGGGAAAAAGAACACCTACCCGTCAAAGGTTACAGAAATGCAGTGATAGTGACTGCTTATAGCATCAGTGTAAGAGTTAAATTAGATAAACTGTGGAAAGCACCCAGAACCTCCTCTTTTTCAAGTATCCAACAAACAGCAATTATTTTTGTTTTTAAAAATACTCATTTATAACAGTAATTGTGGTATAGAAATTCAGTATGTACCAATATGCAAAGCATGAAGGTGACATTAAGATGACTGTAGATGGGACCATGGAACTACATTCAACACTCAATGTTGAAATTGTGGAGAATGAGCACTTGGGGAAAACACAGGGTTATTATACCAACATCCCGGGAAATACAGCTTAGTATATCTGAAATCAACCCTACATTGAAATTTTAGCATGGATTGTTAAACAACTGTTCAAGAAAACTTGATAGGGAAGTACCCAGGAAGAGCCAGAATGAGTCATTCTTAGAAAAACCATGCTTCATTTCCCTTTCTGAAATGACTAGATCAGGGGTCAGCAAACTTCAGCCTGCTTCCTGTTTTTTAAAGTCTTATTGGAATACAGGCACTCATGCATATATGCGTTGCCTATTGAGGTTTTTGTGCCACAAAGGCAGAGATGAGTAGCTGCCTGACTTCACAGGAAAAGTTTGCTGACCCCTTCTCTAGAGGACAGGAAAATGCTACAGGAGCATTTTCCTTGTATCAAGAATGGCCTTAAAACCAGGATCTCTTCACTGACCTAGCCTCAGCGCTCAGACTTTGACTTTGTGATTCCATCAAGTTTGTTTCAATTGACTGGGCCAAGCGCACAATGGGCCTGGAACAGAGAGACACCTTAGGCCAGCACAGGGGGCTGACAACTGCAATGAAGTTGCTCCCCAAATAGGCCAGTCCCAAGCCAGCCAACCAAGTGAGATCCTGAATGGGCTGGAGCAAGGGAAAGGATGCTACACTCAAGGGAGCCCCAAGAACTGACTATTGGATTTGGCAACATGGAGGTCCTTGGTGATCTTGACAAGCATATTTCAGTGGGAGTTGGGGTGGAGGGGGTCAAAAGTCTGAATGTTGTGGATTCAAGAAAGAAGGAGGGGAAAGGAGGTTGTGATGGCGACTATGTACAAATCTTGTGGGGCGTTCTGCATCACAGTGGAGCAGAGAAACAGATGCACTTTACTTCTGTCCCCGTCATCTAGTCACACAGCGCTGCTTGCCTGTACCATCACCCTTAGAAGTTGAACCAAGACAGAAGAAAAGCTTGGGAAATCTTTTCAATATTTTAACAATCCATTTTCCTTTTCCTCTGGATCATTCCATCAGCTTAGATATATGTCGTAGTGTCTCCCATCTAAAACAAACACACTCCCTTTATCACATGTCCCACTCCAGGACAACCATATCTCACCGAGGACTTTCATGTTGTCAAATCCAATAGTCAGTTCCTGGGCCCCACCTCTCTGGTCCTGTGGGCAGGATTTGCCACAACTGATCACTGCTTCCATGTCCCTCACTGGCTTCTGGTATACCAAGCCCTCTTGTTTTTTCTTTCTACCTTACAAGCTGCTACTTCTCAGACTTCTTAGTTAGTTGATTCCTTTTTATCTCCCTTTCTTCTAAATGTTGGCCTGCCCCAGGGCTTAGTCCTCACCTTCTTTTCATCAGTATCTAGATTTCTTAATAACTTCACTTAGACCCTTGACTCTAAAGCTGTTATATGTTAAACACTAGAATGTATTACTTAAATTCCAAACTCTCCCCCCAAATTCCAGACTTATAGATCTGCCCACTTACTTGATAACTTGAGCTTAAGTTATCATGCTCAAAACTGAACTCTAGATTCTAACCATCATTGCTCCAACAAAATACACAAGAAAAACCTCTTCCCTCACTCTTCCCCATCCCAACAAATGGTCACTACCCAGTTGCTCTGGCCCAAAGGAAAACTTGACCTTTCTTTCATATTCACATCCAATCTGTCAGAAAATTTTGTGAGTTGCAATAAATATCCTTGAATATATGTCTTGATATGAACTAGGGGATAGGCTTACAACATAAATTCCTTGAAGGAAGCCTGCACTTTTAAGTTTCCCAAATTTAACTGTCTCATTTTATTCAATTTACTAATAATAGTTCTTATGTTTGCTCTATCAACATGACGGTTGATGAACAGGACCCTGGTTGCATAAATTACGCTACCATATTTCATTGATTCTAAGATGTCCATTTTTCCTCACATTTAATGTGTCTGCAATCCAGACTCAGCATTTTACAACTGCTATTGACGAAGTAGCACTCATGGAAAAGCTGGCATGGGAAATACCATACATGTTGAGTTTGCCATTTAAAATGTCTTTAGAAAGATACAGTATGATCTGGCACTGAAAAGAAAAATTACTGAATAGAAAGTGCAAAAACAGGAGCTGGACATATATTTGATGTTGGTCAAACAAATATTTGTAGTAAGTAACATGGAACAAGTGCAATTGAGTATTTTCCTGCAAGGCAACAGCCAGTCTTCTCATGGGACCTCTGGTAGGAAGAAATCCACATGAAGATAAAGCTGTGTTAGTTTTTGTTATTAAGCTACATGCAAAAATAAAAATGCCTATCACAAGCCAAGCGGTACAAATGACGGCAGGAAGAATTGCAGATGTCCCCTGGAAACACACATTACAAAATAAATAAATAAAACGATGGTATGATTAATTCATGAATCAGCCAGGATTGTCAGGAAAATACTGCATCATAGTTTAGCAATGTTTTTCCATTTCAATGATTAAAATAATGGGTGACTTATAATTTATGGCATCCTGTATTCAATTAAGTGATATATATGTACGATGGAATACCTTCCAGCTAAGAAAATGGGTAAAATAGAGGTAGATCCATATGTACTGATGCAGAAGAATCTCTAAGACAAATTGTAAATGCAAAAACAGTAATACAAACAAAATTGTTCATAGGATGCCTGCCATTTATGTAAAAAAGAGACTGAGAGACAAAAACACAAATCTATATATATATAGAGAGAGAGAGAGAAAGAGAGAGAGAGAGAAAGTACAGCTGGGGAGCCAAAAATAGCCTTCTTCTATGGAAACTTAACATATCAACAGCCGGCACTGTAAATCAGGAAAGAAAGGACAGACCACTCAGTAAACAGTAATGGAATAATGTGGTATCCATATGGAGAAAAATAAAATTGAGTCCTTCATACAAAGTTCACTTCCAAATGGATTTCATTTAAATGGAAAAGCAAAACTCTAAAACATAAGTATGACCTTGGAGTAAGGAAGGATTTCTTTAGAACACATAAAAGCCACAAAATACATAGAAAAAAAAAGTATAATTACATGAAAAATACTTCTTTTTTAAAAAGATTTATTTATTTATTTTAGAAAGCGGGGAAGGGGCAGAGAAAGAGACAACCTCAAACAGACTCCGTGCTGAGCACAGAACACAATGTGGGGCTTGACCCTACGACCCTGACATCATGACCTGAGCCGAAACCAAGAGCCGGATGCTTAACCAACTGAGCCACCCAGGTGCCCCAATACTGCTGTTTTCTAAAAATATACCAGTAAGAGAGTGAAAAAGCAAGACTAGACACAAAATCAAGCCACAGGCTAGAACACTCTTTGCAATACATTTATCTGACAAAGGATGTGTCACAGAATGGAAAATTAGTACTTGTGAAATATATCCCTGACAAAGGGTTTATACCTAGAATATATAAAGACTCTTAAAAAATTAAAAAGACAAATCAATTTTTTTAATGGCAAAAGACTTGCACAGGTACTTCCCCAAAGAATTTTCAATACACAATAAACATATGAAAAGGTACTCAACATAATTTGTCCTCAGGGAAATAAAAATTAAAACCACACAAAGACTACATAAATCGGAATGGGTAAAATTAACAAGATACTACCAGTGTTGGTTTTTTTTTTTTTAATAATCCAAGCATTATTTTTTTTAAGATTTTATTTATTTATTTGACAGAGAGAGGCATAGCAAGAGAAGGAACACAAGCAGGGGGAGTAGGAGAGGGAGAAGCAGGCTTCCCCGCGGAGCAGGGAACCCGATGTGAGGCTCAATCCCAGGACCCTGGGATCACAACCTGAGCCGAAGGCAGACGCTTAATGACTGAGCCACCCAGGCACCCCAAGATACTACCAGTGTTAACAAGGATAGGAAGCAAATAGAATTCTCATACATTGCTGGTGGGAGAATAGACTGGTATAAGCATTCTGGAACTCTGTTTTGCAGTATCTAGTAAAGCAGAACATGCGAATATCCTTCTATTCAACTTAACTCCTAAGTAAATAGCAAAGAGAAGCAAGTACATATGTCCATCCTAAGACATGTACAAGGATGTGCACAGAAGCTTTATTTATAATAGCCAAAAGTTAGAAATATGCCAATTGTCCATCCATAGTAAAACAATCCCATATTTCGGGGCAGGAGGTAAAAGGAGGAGAAAATAAAGAATGAACTACAGGGAGTCTGGGTGGCTCAGTTCGTTAAGCGACTGCCTTCGGCTCAGGTCATGATCCTGGAGTCCCGGGATCGAGTCCCACATCGGGCTCCCTGCTCAGCAGGGAGTCTGCTCCTCCCTCTGACTCCCCCCTCTCGTGCTCTCTCTCTCTATCTCATTCTCTCTCTCAAATAAATAAGTAAAATCTTTTAAAAAAAATTAAAAAAAATAAAAAAGAATGAACTACTACATAGCTAACCATGGTTAGTTGATTCTGGGGAAGGAAAGGGAATCAACAGAGAAACGTATACAAAAGGTTTCAATTGTACTAGTTACTTTCTAATCCCAACTGTATTAGCCATATTAATGTTAACTAGGTGTTGTGTGCATAGATTTTAATATTTAATTCTTTTCTTTAAACTGTCTGTGTGTGTGTGTGTGAATGTGTGTGTAAAAATCTTTGAGTTTCGGAACCTGAGCAAAACAAATTTTATAAAAAGAAAGATAATAGTTAATGTATAAACACATGTATGCAGGTAGAGGTATGACTATGTACACCTCTCGAAGGATATAAGAAAAGCTGGCCACAGGAATTATTTGAAAGGAGGCACACTGTGGAACTCTGGATCAGGACGAGAATGGAAAGGAAGCTTCTTTACCCTTATATACCTTTGGTACTATTTGAGTTTGTTGCCAGATAGTTTTCCCTCCTCCAAATCACTCCTTTAACATCCCAGAAAAATACCCTTGTGCACTGTTGGTATGAATGTAAATTGGTGCAGCCACTCTGGAAAACAGTACAGAGACTCCCGGACAAATTAAAAGTAGAAATACCATATGATCCAGTGATTCCACTTCTGGGTACTTATCCAAAGAAAACAAAAACACTAACTCAAAAAGACAGAAGCAACTCTGTGCTTACCGCACATTATTTACAGTAGCCAAGACACAGAAACAACCTAAGTGTCCACTGATAGATGAATGGATAAAGAAAATGTGGTGTGTATATATAATGGACTACTACTCAGCCATGAAAAAAGGAATCCAGCCTTGCAAAACAAAACATGGATGGACCCCGAGGGCATTATGCTCAGTGAAAATAAGTCAGACAGAGAAAGACAAATACTGAATGATATCATTTATATTTAGAATCTAAAATAAAAATGAAAACACACATAAAACAAGCTCATAGATGCAGAGAACAGATTGGTGGTCGCCAGAGGCAGGGGGTGGGAGAAATGGGTGGAAGGGGGTCACAATGTACAAACTTCCAGGTACAAAATAAATCAGTCCTGGGAATGTAACGTACAGCATGGTGACAATAGTCAATAATACTGTATTGTACATTTGAAAGTTGCTAAGAGAGTAAATCTTTCAAGTTCTCATCATAAGAAAAAAAATTTGTAACTAAGTATGTATTTGTTAACCAGACTTATTGTGGCGATCAATTTGCAATATATGCAAGTATTAGATCATTATGCTCTCCATCTGACAGTTAAACCTGAATTAAAACAATTTTTTTTTGATTGACTTATTTATTTGTCAGAGAGAGAGACAGAGAGAGCGCACAAGCAGGGGGAAGGAGAAGCAGACTCCCCACTGAGCAGGGAGCCTGATGCGGGACTCAATCCCAGAACCCTGGGATCATGACCTGAGCCAAAGGCAGACGCTTAACCCACTAAGCCACCCAGGCTAAAAAAAATTATTTTAAATAAAAATAAAGTCCCAGGAACAGATGGGCAAGTTTGCATGTGAGAACTGATATTCCTAAACTTGAAAGTATTGTAACTGAACGTAAGATGTAGGAGTGTGTTATGTAACACGTGTGTGTATTGTATGATAGTGTATGTTATGTAGTACAGAATATATAACATATTGTAATACCTGGAGTGATTAGGTCAAATGTAATTCAGAGCAGGAAAGCTGTTAGCTCAGAGAAGGCAAGGAAATAGACACAAGGTGAACTGATACTAGAACAAGATGGGGAAGATCTTGGTGGCCCTGTTATATTTCCACACTAACCACTGTTATTGAGCCACAGCCCATTTCTCCACAGCACAGACCTCCCTCTGTCCATACACATTCATTTCGTGGGTTTCTATTATGAAAAGTGACTGCTGCACCAGACACTGAGCTAGCTCCCTGAGAGCAGAAATGTGGCTTTTGCTCATCACTGTTTCCCTAAACCCAGCCCCGTGGCAGAGAGGCTAAGAGCACAGGGTTCTTTTTTTTTTCTTTTTAAGATTTTTTTTATTTATTTGACAGAGAGAGACACAGCCAGAGAGGGAACACAAGCAGGGGGGTTGGGGGAGGGAGAAGCAGGCTTCCCGCCAAGCAGGGAGCCCCATGCGGGGCTCGATCCCAGAACCCTGGGATCATGACCTGAGCCGAAGGCAGACGCTTAACTACTGAGCCACCCAGTCACCCCCAAGAGTGCAGGTTTCTTATTTCATCTCTCTGGGGCTCAGTTTCCTCATCTCAAAAATGACACCAGCAGCTCCTACTCACAGGGTTGTCGTCAGTGCACGGAAAGCACCAAGTACCATGCCTGATACTTAGGAGAGCTTCATAATGCCAGGGGTTGGTGACAGTATCAGACAAGTCACTGTATTTCAACAAAAAGAACCAGGACTTCCCTGAAAAGCAGCAGAACTTTCCTGGATTGCAAAAGTAAGATGGGCCAAGGGCATCTTGCTGGGAAACACTCTTTCAAGAATTCCCTGGGTTGTATATTGTCAAACTCTCCCTGCAGTATTATGTAAGGTAACAGGGGAATGGAATCCCGGTAAGGGAACTGGGATAGGTGTGGCAGGTGTCTGGCATGGAGAACTTTCCAGCACTCAGAAGTGATGGACTGGATAGACACACAGTAACCTGTGCAGAAACAAAAACAACATGCCTTGGGAAAACGTTCAGAAATAGGAGACCTGTAGAACAAAACCATTTCTAGAAATTAAAATGCCAGGCATACAAAGTAATAAGAAATACTTAAAAACACACAAACTAAAAGAATATTCATTCAATACATGAGATGATTGATGATTGCCGGGGTTGGGGGGAAGGGTGGGGAGGAGATGAGATGAGAGTAGGGAATGAAGATGGAAGGGAATAAGAGCGAGACCTCAGTGCCCATGATGGGAAGTGCCATGAACCAAGAGGCAGTAACCAGCTGCACTACAAGTGCAAGAGTAAAAATGAAGACAACAACAACAATCATCTCCTGTGGTAATGATGAAATGGACAAGAACAGCCTCATGAGGCTGTCCATTGGTAGGAGTGAACGGTAGCTGATAACAACAAGCTGATTATCACAGGTTACAATCAATGCAAATAACCTTAAAAATCAAGGTTTGAAGATACTTAGATGGGGCTGTTCATCTGAAGCATGTTAAGCATTATGTAAATGAGAATTTAATATTGTTTATAAGCAGTGGAATGAATGAATGACTATATATATGTATATGTGTGTATATCTCAAATAGGATTGCAAAAGAGTACATTAAAAGTGTGGACAAAACACAAGTTATATGATCACAAATTGCTGCTATACTTAGTTTTCAAATCTTTTCAGATTCTTTCATTTATAGAGGCTAATTGTGAAGAGAAATGATGGTAAGATACAAGCTATATAAGCATAAATAAAGGCAGTGAGTAAAGGGAATTCTTTTCATGGGAACTGTTATGATTATAGGTTACATTATATGTGTAATATAAAGATTTTACAAGGTGATAAAAGGAAAAGAAAGATATGTCTATGAAATTTATGTCCTTAAGCTCCCTGTGCAGTGAACCAGAAAACAAGGAGTGGACCATTTGGCAGCAGGAGTTTTATAAATGCGAGCTTTAATGAAAATGTCATACTGAAAGATTTCCAGAAGTTGTGAATGGGGAAAGTTGTTTATGTGAAGTGAATGAAAATGTTCTGCACTGTTCAGATTGTATTCTGTGCATCCGAGCCTGGAATTAACCAAAAGCAGACTGCTTCACTAGTGGAGCTCATCTCCAGAAATTTATTTAGGGGCGCTCTGAATGTAGAAGTATGAGTTAACGGAATATAAGGGATTCCTCACCTTCCACATGAGCCAAGGTCAATCTGTCTAGGCGTACAGCTGGAAAAGCCCAATCTGCTGGTAGCTTGCAGATCTGTGGCATCAGCCTGGGACCTGGTCAAAGGGGCTGAGTGGGCTGACTCTCGACCATCAGACTTGACCCTTCTCCGTGACACAGATTCTCAGCCCTGCTGCTATTCAGTGCTGCCTCATTCCACCATCTCTCCAATCACCTCCAGTGGGACGAGAGGATACTGAGAAAAACTGGAAAAGTGAAAGGCTAAACGCCATGATCACACGGGATTTCAGAATTCATGCTCGTGCCTATTTTGGTATAGATTGAGGACAAAGCACTTGTACACTTATTAGAATCACTAAGGAAATAAAGCCTGTGTCTGTACGTTCATATAGCTGTACCTGCTTAGAGTTACTAAAGAGAGTGAAGTTGGATAAAACAGATGTTAAAATCAGCAAAACCCAGCTTCTTCAGATGTAAGGCTGTTTGGTATCCAGTATTGAAACTGACAGTCATGTAATTTTACTTTTTGTCTGATAAAGGGAAAATCTAGAAACTGTTCATGTAAATGTTCTTTATTTAAATATTAGGCTTTCAGATTTTATCTTAATTTCCAATTGACACATAATCAGCAGTAGTCTGAAGCACTCCAGCTTTTAGTTTCTCTTTAAGTTTTTAACTACCTCGGGGCGCCTGGGTGGCTCAGTCGTTAAGCGACTGCCTTCGGGCAGGTCATGACCCCAGGGTCCTGGGCTGGAGCCCCTCAGTTGGGCTCCCTGCTCAGCAGGAAGCCTGCTTCTCCCTCTCCCACTCCCCCTGCTTGTGTTCCCTCTCTCGCTCTCCCTCTCTGTCAAATAAATAAATAAAATCTTAAAAAAAAAAAAGCTTTTAAATAAAAATTTCAGAAGATACTAAAGGGATACGGAAATTCTTTTTTTAATGAGAAATCTTTTGGTAACATGAATGATTTTACTCTTTAAACTTTTTACAAGAGGTTTATGTATTAATGTTTAGTATTTTGTTTAATAATATGAACCATATAGGAAAAAAAATTTTTTTTTAATTTTCACCCACTGGCAGCCTGGTATTTTTTATTGGCAAGCGCTACCCACTGGTTATATATTAATAGCTAATTACAAATGTTCCAATAAAATACTATTCTGTTTACTATAATCCTAAATCTAAAAGGATTTTAGCAATGGATCCAATTATTATCAAAGAAAGCTGGAAGACATATGAAGAATTGCATAAAAACATTCATACATAAGTATTACCTATGTAAATTAATCAAAATGAAGGGTGTTAATTATAAAACATGTGAAGAAGCAGAATACTTTACAAACAATGAAATTCGTAGGTTGAGAGTAGAACCACTCTCTTATTACATGGCTGCTACCAAATCATACTGGGCGTGACAAGGAATAATTAATATTAGACTGTTATATCATGGCCCCTAAAAGTGAAAACAACACCCTGCCCATGGGATGAAGTTGAGCTTTCAAAGATATAAATATTTCTACCAGGTGCCAGTTTGCAAACCCAGGAGCAAATAAAGCATTAAAGACTGCTAGACATATACTTAATTCTTTCACAAGGCTTAAGATGGTGATACCCTTGAAAGTAGTTAAGAAATCCTTGGAGAGTTTGGTTAAATGCAGAGTCTCTGATCCTGGCTCCACAGATTTAGATTATTTGGATCTGGACTGGAGCTCAGTACAAATGAGTTTGTTGTAGAATACGGAATATTCTATACACACAAGGGAGTATCACTCCCAAGAATAGAAACTGGGCACATGAGATCAAGGAGGGGGTGATATCACTTAATAAATTACCCCGACATATATTTATTTGCTCATTCAAAGAAGTCAAAATACCTCTTGGATCGAAGACCCACTTAATCAATTAATCTAAACATAAAAAGAACATGAAAGAAAAATGTGGATGTTAGCCAGCAGTAGACAAGACCAAAACATCAGACAACTGATACAAAGGTGAACCTGCAACTATTCTGTGAAGCCAGTGACAAGACAGAGCCATCATGAACCCAAGTAACATAAAAAGGCCAGCCAAAGTTAGCCACCCCTGATGAAAGGGGCCCAGTAGACTGGAAGCCACTGGGCCTAATCCTCCAGCCAGCACCTCACTTATCAAATGCAGCCACCATGAAAAGACAGTGCCTGATAATTTACCAGACTAGATTGTAGAACATCTGTGTGGTGTACAAATGTTTAAATCCATATGGTTTATTGAACATTATTTGCATTATGCTTGTTTCTGAATTATAGGTGATTGGTTTCTGCCTGTACCTTTAATTAGAAAAATTCTAGTTGATATAAATGTACCAAATATAAATAATGTTGACTTACCAAATGATATCAGTTATTTCCTTTGATTCTTAACTTACTGCTTGTAAAGCAGATTTAAAAAAATTTTTGATTCCAAACCATAATCAAATAGGTAAGTTGAAAGAGTGTAGTTGGAGAGAACTAGTTGGCAAGGCTTTTGTCACTGAGATTCTTAAATTTGGGCATGCATCAGAATCACCATTCTGACCTACTCAACAAGAATCTCTGGGAATAGGGGTCAATATGTGTATTTAAAAAAAATACCTGGGTGGGGGCACCTGGGTGGCTCAGTCAGTAGTCAGTTAAGTATCCAACTCTTGATTTCGTCATGGTCTCAGGGTTGTGAGATCGAGCCCCGCATCAGGCTCCATGCTAGGGGTAGAGCCTGCTTAAGATTCTGTTTCTCCCTCTCCCTCTGCCCCCCCAATCAAATAATCAATCAATTAATCAAACAAACCTGGGTGATTCAAATGCAAAAAGCTGAAGACCACCAATAGAGAGGATTATTGTGACAACATGCTAGACTATAAAATCAGGTTTAAAAGCTTGTCTAACTCTAGATTAAAGGATTCCAGGAATCAGAACAATTTACTAACTCACAGAACAAAATATGCTAGGAAACTACAGACCCATACCTTTTAGGAGAATTGACATAAATTCTTAACAAAATACCTGCAAACTGGTACAAGATCTAATATGAATTATTCACTGTAACCAAGTAGGATTTTAGTCCAGGAATGCAAGGTTGTTTTAACACCAAAAAATGAATATAACAAGCATAACTATAGAATAAAGGACAAAACCACATAATCATGTCAAGACGTTTAGAAAAAGCATCAACAATATTCAATATCCATTCATAAAAAAAACTCTCAACAAACTTGGAATAGAAGAATCTGATCTTAGAGGGGGAAAATACTTCAGAATAAATGCAAGACAGTGCTTCCAGAGTAGTAACAATGTTTCAACAAACTTTAAAAATTGCTTCTTCCTATCCTAAAATATAAAAACTAAAAATATATAAATAAAAATATAAAATTAAAAACTAAAACTTCATTAATATTAAAATGTCAGAGACATAAGGAGTAGATAACTTTTTTAATTGTCCCAATTCTTCCAAATTTGTTAGGGAGACTGCAATTCATGAAATTCATTATCTAGATTCTTAATAGTCTTTCAAAAGGCATCAAAAGGATGCCAAAGGACCACTTGGGTATTTATTCTATGGCCTTATGTATTTCCGTACTTCTTGCATTCAGATGACAGAGTAGAGAACCTGGTAAGCATACAATTACCTAGTAGAAAGCAGAATGGCTAGACTATAGCAAGAGTGCCATCTCATTCTCCCTATTCCTAAAAATCTCCATATGCCACAGCCCCTTCATCGCCCACCCACACTCAATCTCCCCGCCTCAATTATCCCTCCATACCACCCACTCTCCATAAAACCACAGCTGCCTAGAAGAGGAAGGAGACAAGTGAAAGGGTCTTTAAAAGGCATCCTCAACCCACACAAACGGCCTTAGCTACTCCCGGCATGCCCTTCTTTGGCAAGGGCACCCACCAGTAGACTGGGACCTACCAGCAGATCTTATGGGCATGATGTGTAAAGCTACAACTCTAGCTCTCAAGTTCCTTCCTTAACTCCCACTGTGAACTTCATTTTCAATATTTCCTGTGGGGGAAGAGTTTTCCACTCTCACTCCTTGGTAATCCCAAGACTTCAGGAAAATGAAAATAAAAAGCAGCAGCTCTCCCTCCTCCAAATTTCAAAACCATTACCACTTCTGCCTTGGAGAACTGTTGCCAAGACAAGAGACATTACACTGAGGAATGCCTCTGAGGACACTCGGGAAAATATGAGGAAATATTGGTGAATCTTGATTAAGGAAGGGCAAACAGCCTTGCTCATTGCTCATTCCTGACTCATTTACACTGGTAACTGTGGCGGCTTCTGTACCACAATGGTGGAACTGAGTTGCAACAGAAACCATAAGGCCCACAAAGCCTGAAATATTTACCACCTGGCCCTTTAAAGAAAATGTCTGCTGGGGTGCCTGGGTGGCTCAGTTGTTAAGCATCTGCCTTTGGCTCAGGTCATGATCCCAGGGTCCTGGGATCAAGCCCTGCATCAGGCTCCCTGCTCCACGGGAAGCCTTCCTCTCCCTCTCCCATTCCCCCTGCTTGTGTTCCTGCTGTCGCTATCTCTCTCTCTGTCAAATAAATAAATAAAATCTTAAAAAAAAAAGAAAGAAAATGTTTGCTGACACCTGGTCTTGATAACCAGAAGAAAGGAGTCATTTATGACGTTTTGGGGGGCTATTTCAAACCATATACTAGAAGTGTCACACATGAATAAATGATGATAAGTTGCCCACCCAGAAACAGGGAGTCAGTTTGTACCTCAGTTCCGATGAATGTAGGACGAATATACAGACTAGCAGATGTTGAATAGGGGACCCATTCTTGATCCAATTTCACAAGCTGTTCAATACACTCTAAAAGCTCTTCCTTGTCAAATACCTGAAGGAATGGAAAACATAATGAAGAGTGGGATTTTCCTCCACTGTAGCAATAAGTAATGATCCTCATGAAAGCTTTAAACTGTTAAAAAAAAAAAGTAATAATAAAACCAAACAAGAATCTTTTTCTGTCATTTTTTTACCCCAAAATTGTGATGGGATGATGGATTATCTACGTGGAGGAGATAAAACAGTGGATCCCTACCTCCTACCATAGTAAATATCAACTACAGTTGGATTATACATTTAAATGCGATAAAACATTAAGACTTTTACAAAGTAAAAATTAAAAATACCTCTGTAACCTTAAGGTAGAAAAGCATTGGTTTGTTTTTTTAAGATTTTTTTATTTGAGAGTGAGAGAACACATGCACAAGAGTGGAGGGAAGGGACAGAGAGAAGGGAGAGAGTCCTTAAGCAGACTCCATGCTGAGGAGCAACAAATTTGGTGAAGTTATTCATAACCCATAATTAACCAATGATAACTTGAATATGTTAAGATAGTCTGAAAATGAGTAAGAAAGACACAAATGATCCAATAGGAAAATGGGCAAAGGCAAAGAGCAGTTTATTTCTAAGGAGAAAAAGCTTTTCATATACTAGATGGGCGACAGTTTGTAAAATAAGTAGTTTCTACTCACTTAACAGGGCAAAGAAACATACTTTCAGAGATGTATGTCATGGGTTGTGCAAGGTTGAAATGAGTCAGAAACACACATCCAAGTAGAACCCATGATACCAAGAATTGGCTACTTAAATGAGAACTTAGAACAGCAATCACAGCACAATAATATAGGAAATCGGGACTGCCAATCATATAGGACACATCATCACCCTGAGTCACAGAGAATTTAGTGGAAATAGAACTTGACTAGGAATTAAAGACTTGCACCCAATTTCTTGCCCTGTCCCTTTACTCTGTGACTTTAGGCAAGTCGTTTATGCTCTAGAGGCTTGAGTGAGGTACAAAGGTGCTACTAAAATGTACAACACATACCTTTTTTTTTTTAAACCCATACCTTCTTGAGGTTCACTGTTATGATTAAACAGAGAAGGAATGTATACCCACATTACACAGTTTATGGCAGATCTGTGGTCCAAAAGATGTTACTTCCCTTTCCTTCTGTCCCCACTTTAAAGTATTTCCTGGTAATTTGTCTGTAATGGCACAAGAGTGAAACTAGTCCAAAGAACTTACCTTCATTTCCCTTTTGGCACTATATTATGGCCTCTGAAGGAGGTGGGTGAGCATGGGTTACAAAAATAGGGAAGAGAAGGAAGAGCCCGGCTAAAAAGGAGTAGTTAGTTGGGCTTCTTCAAAGCACAGCTAGGGCTAGGCTCCTAAAAGTTAGGCACACAGAATTTGTAAAAGCAGAAAAGGACTCCTTCAGTTCAGAAAGGCAGCCTGGTCACGTCTCAGGGAAGAGAAGTAATCTAAGACACCTCCTACCTAGACATGAGCCTTAGGATCTAAATCCAACCCACCAAGTAATGAATTCTGCTCTTTACAAAACAATGTTATAGACAGTCACCAATGGCCATGACAAACCATTCGGTATCATTTTCTTAAAAAAAAATAAAGCTTGGGGTAAATTAAATAATTAAATCATTGCAAACTTGCTAGTTTCCCAAGCAATTAGGCAAAATATTCCCAAAATATCTGTGTGGCACACCCTATTTTCCATTTCACATATTATAATTTCATAGGGTCTTCAAATTTTATTGAATTTAGTTTAACGTATATTTTTCTTCCTTATCCTATTATCTCTTACATACACACTAACACCCCATGGACATTTACGAAGAAACGGACTGTGGAACTGCCAAGTGGTATTGCTTATTTGCTTGTATTTTTACCTCACTGATTACAAAGTAGATCAGAAGTAACTTAAGTGTTCATGTGGTTTGTACCGAATATTGATCTAACTACAGTTGACCCTTGAACAACATGGACTTGAACTGCATAGGTCCATCTGCATGTGTATTTTTTTTCATATAGTACAGTACTGTAAACGTATTTTCTCTTCCTTGTGATTTTCTTAATAACACTTCCTTTTCTCTAGCTTACTTTGTTATAAGAATCAAGTCTATAATATATACAAAATATGTGTTAATCAACTGTTTATGTTTTGGTTAAGACTTCCAGTCAACAGTAGGATCCTGGTTAAGTTTTGGGGGTATTTTCAACTGCCTGGGGGTGAGTGCTCCTAACCCCTGCATTGTTCAAGGGTCAACTGTATTCAGAAATGATTTGTTTTGTGGTAAATTCACAGTGACCCATTACATCGAGAGAAACAAAAAAGAAACTCCTAAATTTACATACCGGCAAAGTGGCCCTCACAGCAGATCGGTGCATTCTATCCATGTTGAGGTTTGGCCGAAACAGTCGAATCTTATTATCTACTCCTCGAAATGCCTTCAATCCCTCAAACAACTAAAGAGAAAAAGAGAAATAAATCTTAGGGGATAACTAAATGAAAACAATCTCTGTGTTTAAAAGACTGACTTTTCTATGGGCACTCATATTCTTCATCATGCCAAGCTGTTGACATAGACCAAAGATCTCCAAATCTAGAGAAGCCAACAGTTGACAGTCTGGTTACTATAGCTGGGTTAAAAAGAAATTCTTTTAGTACCAAAATCTGATAGGAATTCAAAGTCATCCTTTCCTTAGCAGGAGCCATATTGCCAAATAACAGCTCCATGGAGGTGGGGAGAATACATCTCCAATCACGCAACATGAGCTAACAGCCCAGTCAATGAAAATGGACGCAAAGAACTCATTCCTGCCGCCCTAAACACACATGCATCCTTTCATTTAATCTGGCTCATACAGACTCTGGATAGTAGATAATCTAAATATGACCAGGGCTGGTTTAGTACCCCAATCACAGAAGCCAAGCAGCCCAAGACCATCCCGTGGTAGGGCCAGGCCACCTTTCTCAAAATGCCACGCCAGACAAATCACTGGGCAGGGATGTTAAAAGACTCTTCTGAAGTAGCTACATACTGATAAACGCAGAGAAAAGAGAAAAATCTATAATTTTAGTGGGAAATTTTAACACTCATTCTCTAAATAACTGACAGAACAAACAGGCTGAAACTCGGCAAAGATATGGAAGATTTGAACAACAGGAACAGCAAACTAACCTAGCGGACAAACAGAATCCTGCACACACCACCTGCAGAATGCATGCTCTTTTCACACACTTCCAACCATTAACCAGAAATCAGGATCAGAAAGAGGACGACAAAATGTCAACATTTTGGAAAGGAAGAAACTCATCACCAAATAAAGTACGAGTCAAAGAAGAAAAATAAGGGAATTTAGAAAATTTGTTGAATGGAAGGATAGTTGGGCCCTTAGAAGCTTTTAGCCTTAAAGCTCAGCTCACGTGAGAAAAGAAATCTAAATCATGTAGCACAATTCAAAGCACTAAATTAGATTTAAATGCAAATATGTAACTTATTAAATGGAATAGGAGTAAAGCTTCAGTTAAAAGACAAGGTTGTCAGATTTTGGACTCGGCTGAGAACATCTGAAACACACCTGAAACAAAAAGACATAGTAAGCAAAATGTCATACAAATTCTTTCTAAAGTAAAGCTGGTGAGGTTATATTGTTAGCAAATACAAAACAAAATTAAATTTTATCTAATTTTAAGAAAATTAATAAATTTTAATTAGTACATTCAAAACAAAATAACTTTTTAACTTAAATTTAACTGGAGCATAAAGAAAATAACTTCATAGGGTTCCATTTACTTCACCTTAATTTTAAAATTGTATGCACCTGATGTAGGTTCAAATATACGTTAAAATTATATGATAATCTCGGGCACCTGGGTGGCTCAGTCGTTAAGCATCTGCCTTCAGCTCAGATCATGATCCCGGGGTCCTGAACCGAGCCCTACATCAGGCTCCCTGCTCAGTGGGAAGCCTGCTTCTCCCTCTCCCACTCCCCCTGCTTGTGTTCCCTCTCTCGCTCTCTCTCTCTCTCTGTCAAAAAATAAATAAAAGTCTTAAAAAAAATTATATGATAATCTCATTAAGCAACACAGATGCAAAAAGTACTTCCACAAATCAAAAAGACATGATAGAAAAGTGAGCAAAAGATCTGAATAGGCACTTTAAATAAGATATCCAATTGCCCAATAAACCTATGAAAAGATGTTCAACCTCTTAGAGTAGTGGAAATTAGTATCACAATAATGAGATGCCATTACACAGAAGTAGCTAAAATTTTAAAATCTGACCATATTAGGAGTTGACAAGGTTTTGGAACAGTAAGAATGCTTATTCATGGCTGGTGGGTATAAATATTGGTAAAACCACTACAGAAAATAGTTTCCCTTTTCTTATAAAATTAAAGATACATCCGATGACTTAGCAGCACTATTCCTCGGTATAAGCTTACACAGTATTTCTCAAATCTTTTGGCATCAGGAGGTCTTTAAACTTTTAAAAATTATTATTGCTTCTCGGCCTTTTGGCTAAGATCAAGTGTAAACTTTTAAAAATTATGAAGGCCCCCAAAAGCTTTTATATATGCAGTTATTCTATCAATAATTATCATATGAGAAATTAGAAGTGAGCCATTTAAATTTATTTAACAATAAACCATGACATGTTTAACATATTTTAATGAAGACTACCCATATTTTCCAAAAGGATTATTGTTAAGTGTGGCAGTTTTTCATTACTGTAAATCTTTAATGGGTGGCTTAATGAAAGACAACTAGATTCTTATACCTGCTTTTGCTCTTGCAATATATTGTTTTGGTTGAAGTATACAAAGAAAATTCCAATCTCACAGATACGCACTTGAGAAAGGGAGAAGTATTTTTGATAGCCTTTTCAGATACCTGTGGTTATTCTTCTCTGATACCACTTCAAAAGTTGACCTGTGGTGGTTCCTTGAAGGTTAGTTGCAATGTGGAATTTGAAACCCTATCAATGAAGTTTTCATACTCTGCTAACTTATTAGAATCCAATAGTGTATCAGAGTTCAACTAAAGAAGCAGAACAGGAGATACCTATATTATTACCAGATTTATTATAAGAAATTGGCCAACGCGACTGTGGTGGCTGGCTAAGCAAATCCCAAATCTGTAAGACAGGCCATCAGGGAGAGAAGATGACAAGCAGGCTGGGACGCTCAGGCTATCAGAAAGGGAGAGACAAAGGAAAAGAAAGCTAGGTCTAGCTATGTGTGGAGTCTCTTACCTCACAGAAGTCCTAAGGTCGGGCTCACCCAGAATAATTTCCCTTTTGATTAACTTTAAGTCAGATTTTTAGGGACTTCAATCACATCTACAGAATTCCTTCACTACAGCACCTAGATGGGTGTTTGATTGAATACCTAGAAGGTGGTTATGTGTATGCAATACAATGGTCATGCCTCCCTCTGTCCTCCATCACTCACAAGAGAATGTCTTGTAGGTATTCTAACTAGAAGGAAACTAAAAATCAAATTCTGGGGACTGCAGTGCAGACTAGCCAAACTGACACATCAAAAGCCATCACAGTCTATCTTGTGTTTTGAATGGATCTTAAGTCATACATAAATTTGTAATGTCATGCAATGGTTATTTGGAAAACGTTAGTTCAAGTTATGCAGATCTTCCAAAGGTTAACACCTTTTTCATACAACGCATTTTTTAAAAATCTGTTAATTTTACTACTAACATCATCAAAAAACTCTTTAGTGGTGGAAAGGCTCAAGCTTGTGGTGGTGGATACAAATTTTCCAAAATCCTAATTTTTACTTGTAAGCTAGAATTTTATCAATGGCAACAAATATAGTCCATTGTTTTGCTTGAAGTGGCAGACTCACTTTGTTCATTTTCAAGAAGACACCTGCAAAATGCCCAATTCTGTATAATTATACTTTGTTCTTTCAAGTAAAATGGTTCTAAGTTGAAAAAAGCAGCTGATTCAGCTCACAACACACACACACACACACAAATCACACAATTACTTTTCCTTAAGACAACCGTAGTAGTATTTAAGGATGTAGAAGTGCTTTAGGCAAAGTTTCTATTTCATCACACAGATTGAAATGACATTTACTCAAGTCAAAATTTAATAAATTAATAATTATTGCCACTTCACCAAGAACATTCTTAGGTAAAGCTGATGTTCTTTATACTTTAACAGTTGGCAGTAAAGAATATAATGGCTAACTAGCAGAAGCTGGTGTCAGAGTCTTACTGCAAATGTCAACACACAGTGAAAAAGAAAAATATGGTCTTGGTGTTAATGTGAAGTGTTTTACCTTGGCAACCTCTTGAAAGGAGCCCCATACTTTAGAGGGCTTCTCATCTCTGCCTTCCTCCAGCTGTGACCTTTGCTTGGGGCAGGTCATCATCTGGACCCTGAGTTCCTTTTTCAGACCAGGCTCCAAGTACCCACTTCCCTGGAATTCCCTGCCCAAATGGCCCTGATCCCATTTTCAGAGCCTGAATGACTCTCCTTAGGTTCATCCTACTGAAAACTGGTAGCACCACTGGTGTGCCCATGCCTAAGACCAACGGATGGCCAAGGCTCATCCATTTGCACATAGTATAGGTATCTACACATATGTGTGTGAGGCTCCTTGTGGCACAGGATGGAGCCAGGACAGGAAGAGATAGTGGGTGAACCACCAGGTTTCTGTTTGCACTTTTGTCCCAGGCCCCACTGATGTTCGTGTGGGTCATGGATGAATAAATCTTACATAATATTGAGCTCAAACAATAGACACACACACACACACACACACACACACACACACACACACACACACTTTATATTTCCATTTACATAAAGTTTCAAAAAGAGGCAAAACTAGGGGCACCTGGGTGGCTCAGTTGGTTAGGTGTCTGCCTTCAGTTCGGGTCATGATCCCAGGGTCCTGGGATCAAGCCCCGCATCGGGCTCCTTGCTCAGCAGGGAGCCTGCTTCTCCCTCTCCCTCTGCTGCTCCCCCTGCTTGTGCTCTTTCTCTCTCTGTCAAATAAGTAAATTAAAAAATCTTTAAAAAAAAGACTAAAAAAAGGCAAAATTATAGTATTAGAGATATATACAATCTAAAGCACTCATTTGTTAAGTATTCATTAAATAACAGTACATGTTACCCATTTTTTTGTCAAACTATGTTTTGACTGTTTCAACCTGAAAATGAACTATTATCAAGTTTCATATTTTGTCCAAGTTCCCTACTCATGTTTCATATTTCGCTATTTGAAATCTTCACATATGTATCTATTAAAAAATACTTTCATGGGACGCCTGGGTGGCTCAGTCAGTTAAGCATCTGTCTTCGGCTCAGGTCATGATCCCGGGGTCCTGGATGGAGCCCCGTATCGGGCTCCCTGCTCAGCAGGGAGTCAACTTCTTCTCCCTCTGGCTGTGGCTCTCCCTGCTTGTGCTCACTCTATCAAATAAATAAAATCTTTAAAAAATAAAAATAAAGAATACTCTCATAATTAATAAAAACCACATGTAGTTGCAGGTCTCAAAATAAAATGGATTCTAAAATCAATAGGGCTGATGAATGGAGGAGAACGATATTTAAGAAGACTGCTCATATATTCGCTTTGGGGTTAAAAAATACAACTACAACTATTTTTGAACTTCAAAATCAGGTTGGCATCCAATACTGTAGTGTCCATAAGTGGGTCAGTATAAGAGAAACAGTCATACCTGTGAAAAAGCCTGAAACATAAATGTTTCAAACACATTTGGGAAGAAAATTTTTGTAATAAAGTATCTGCCTGTTAGTGGGGGTTAAAAGATTAAAAAAATATATGCTGAGGGCAACATCATGGCAGTTTGCTTGTCATCCTATCCTAAGCACACCGCACAGTCCCAGGGAACAAAGTAGACCCTCGGCATCCATTGCACAAGTAAATAAATAGGAAATCGACTGAAATGCTTCAGAAAATTCCAGGATCCAGTTTCTCTGCACAAGGCAATCACATTTCCTAAATCCCTATGACAATGTCCTAATATTTTGCCTGCTAAACCTAAGAGCCCAATCTGACAAAAAGCAAACTAAATGCGTTCCTCTACCTCCCCATTTATCGCTGATACATATCACAGGTTGTATTTCCAAAACATAGCCACACAATATTTTCAGTCCTACATGATCTTCTGGAACCTCAACATTCCTCATCAAGAAAGGTGTATCTCCTTTTTTTGAACTTGAGCAGGACTTTGTGATGGCCAGGATGATAGTTATGACAGAAGTCATGCTGTGTGATTTGGGGGTTAGGACATAAAAAGAACTAGAAGCTTCCATCTGGGCTCAGTGTCTTGAGACACACAGCTTAGAGCCCGTGGCACCATGTACCCAGTCTGACTACTCTGAAGCCACCATACTTGACAGGCCACATGGAGAAAGAGGGATGCTGGCAGAGCCTCAGCTTTTCATCCCTATCCTTCTGAGTTTCCCCACCCAGGCACCAGACAGGACTCAGGAAGCCTTTGAACTGACTCCAACCTCAGTCACTATCTGACAGAAACTGCAAGTGAGACCCCAAGCAAGAACCACCTACCCCATCCTAGTCATCAACCCCCAGAATCATGGAAGATAAAAACAAAATGATGGTCGTTGTTTTAAGCCATTAATCTGTTACACTGCAATCGACAACTGATGTAATATACAATCCACTTCTTCACGCAAAACATTTCTTGTATCTACATTGTAAGTGGAACAGTAATAATATAGAAAAGTTTTCAATTTTCATTTGACAAAGGATAATGGTAATTAAAAAAAAAATGTTTTAAACTCTCCTGGTCACAAAAATGTAAACTGGCAAAACTAATAAGCAAACTAGCTTTCTAACTCCTCTGATTAGATTTCCAACAAGTTGTCAAAAGCCAGTGGCCATCAAAATTGTTTTTAGCTTTCAAAAATCACATTAATCCTTTCTCATGTACTTCCCATAGGCCACCAGTTCTCAAAGTGTGGCCCCTGGAGCAGTGGCATGAACATGGCCTGGGAATTCAGGGGAAATCAGAAACTCTGAGGGTAGGACATGTACTATGTTTGAGACCACTGCCCTAAGATTTGCCATATTCCTTCTTTCGATTTTTTAGGCCCTTCCTTTATTTCATTTGCTCTTTATTATACCCTATGACACAGGCATATACCCACTCTTATTTTATAGTTGAAACTGCGGCTTGGAGCAAATAATCAAAGAACTCATCCAAGTTGATACAGTGAAGACACACAGCTGGAAGGCAGCTATGCTCACCACTATACCACCAACGCTGAAGACACACAGCTGGGAATAGAAACTAAAGATGCAACAGCCCGTGAATACATCTGGGCATCGAACAGGTTTCCAAATTATTCAAATTTATAATTTTGACCACGTTAACTGGACAGGCCTCTTCGGAATTTTAGTATATATGTTTAGGAGTGATGTCGCAGGGAGTAGGAACTCAGCATTTGAACCCTGTGTCCTCCCTTAATACTGTGTAATCTTGGCTGAGAAAGTTCACTTTTCTGAACATGCTCCTACAACAGATAAGGCTCTGTAAGGATTAACAACAACAGCTAACAACTGGGCTCTCATTATGCACCAGGCATAGCTGTATACGCTTACACAAAATTACCTTACCTTATCCTTTTACTAGCACTATGAGGTAAGTATTATCCCTACCTCAATTTTATAGGTAAAGAAATCGGAAGCACAGAGTGATTTTAAATAAGCTTCCCAAGTCATAGAGCTCCCTAGGGAGCAACAGACACCGAATCTGAGCCAGGAAGTCTGACTGTAGACCCTGAATGCTTAACTGTTTTCTCACTTAAAATAATTAAACGTGATGACCCATATAAGGTGCAGAGCACAGTGCCGGAATTGAATAAACACAAGTAATTTTTATCATTACTGTTATGAATATCTACTACTTTTACTCCCTTAATAGGTAGGCCACTGCTTATTTCCAGCACCCCAATATTCTGGGAAAGATGTCCAACACATTAAAAATGAGTAAAATAAAATGCGGGTCAAGGGAATGAGGAGTGTCTCATGGATCTCAGTGTGTATCCTGACAAGGACTAGAGAAAGCATTCTCCACATATTTAATATTTTATGCTCACAATTACTCCACTCATGCCTGAAGGATGACATTTAATTACATGTCTCTTAACACGTATACCTACAAGTTAATGCTGGTCATAAAAACATGCAGTAAGCACTAAAATCTAACTATAATACGGTACTCAATGACACCTTCTCGGTCATTAGAAGATCTGAGACGTGACTAGTAAAATATTAACAGTGCTGGATTTTTGCTTGCAAATTTTCTTACCTACTGTCCTTGCATTTGCTGCAAATGATTTTTTAATTGACATTATGGAAAGTTCAAGATTATCTAAAAGATTAGTTGTTAAGACTTACCTTCAATCCAACTGTCTATGGGAAAAGTTTTAAAGACAGTTATGATTTCCTCAAGTCACTATGATAAAGCCCATTCTGTCCAAAATCTATTTTAGCGGGAAGAGCTACTCCCTACTCACAGTGAAGATCTCATACATCACCATCACTGATTCCCATGTACTCACTTCCACTGCGTAGTGGAAAGCTGATGAGCCAGGGTGCAATGACAGGTTTTGAAGAGGCCTGATACACGGTTTCTCCCATCCAAACTCTGAGGACCACTCCACCGTCAACATGTGATCCGTGAAAACAGTTCCAAAAACCAGAGTGCTGGGGTCTGGTTTTTCCTTTAAAATGGTGGCTGGTGTGATTATTAGATCTTTAGCCTGGGGAAGAAAAATCGACACCATTAGAGAAAAGTTAATGAACATCCACTAGCTGGATGATACAGAGGGTGAAAAGACAAAATTTAGGCCACCGGCCACTAAAAAGTGAAATCATTTGACATTTAAATGCTGGCAATGAACTCAGAAATTTAACAACACTACATGAGCCAAACAAGTCATGTTGGCATTCAGAATTTGGCTTGTTGTTTGAAATCTCTGTGCTATACACTGCCTAATAAAGACCAGAACCAAATTCAACGATATTTAGAAACAGGGACAAAATAGCAGATGGGGTAAAATAATGGAAAAAGGAGAACACATGCCTTCTTTGCTCTCACTACAGGACTCCTATTGAGCACTGAGGAATGAGCTTAGGGGTGTCTTCCAGAACAATGATAGCAACACTCATAATGATTTGTTAAACTAAAATTCAAGTCATTAAGAATTGAATCTCTTGGTGCTGTACTCCAACTCCCTCAAAGAATTCTTGGCATAAGGCTTCAAAACCCCCTGGGTGCATCATTGAAGAAAGGAGCAGAATGAAACAAATGTTTTCCTCTTTGAAAACAGAGAAGTAGAGAATGAACACCAAGATATAAATCCTCTATTCTGTGTTGAGGAAACAGTGAACAAAGGGCCTCTTCTTGAGAGAAAGATAAATAAGAGTAATAGGGAACAACTTCACACAGCATTACACCAACTCTCCACAAAGCCCATTAGAAATGGCCCAACACACACACACACACACACACACACACACACACACACACACACACACACACACACGAATCAGAGCACCATCTCTAACTTCACGACAGCTGTAGACTGCTGACAAAACCACGGGGGGAAGGAGCTTTTTGATCAGTTAAAAGACAATATTAACCAGGGACAGGTTCAACTTGTTAGCAGGATGTAAGGAAGGTCAAACTCTACAAAAGTACTCATTGTCCCCCAAAATCAAGTACAGGAGTTCCCTTTAGATCATCAGCTCTTATCCTTATATTTAAGCTGATCCAGGGGCGCCTGGGTGGTTCAAGTCACTTAGTTAAGCATCTGACTCTTGATTTCAGTTCAGGTCATGATCTCGGGTCATGAGATCAAGCCCCGCGTCAGCTCCATGCTAGGCATGGAGCCTCCTTAAGATACCCTTTCTCCCTCTGCCCCTCCCACTCCCAGCCTCATGCACACGCTCTCTTAAAAAAAAAAAAAATCCAATTCCTTCTGATTAATTCACTGCCTTACACATGCCTTAGTCATTTGATATATTATAAATGATAATCAGTTTTATTTTTATAATAATATTCACCTGAATGTATTCTAAAACAACAAGAAAGCTCACATTACAGGGAAGCCTAAGGCACTAAAGACAATATATTACTGTAATTTTTAGATTTAGTAATGCTAGTTTGGAATATGCCAATAAAATGCCAAATTTGTGGGCAAATGGACTTTCTTCTACCACTATTTAATTCAAGTAAGTAACTTAACTTAAAACCTTTCATGGAGTGCAAAAATATAATTTATTTAAAGGGATATACTCCAGCTCAATTATTTTGCTCCTTGAATCCCATTTCTCTCCCTTTATCTTCTAGACCTCATCCCTCAAGTAGGATTTGGGCAAATTTCACCTGCAGGCCAAATGCAGCCTTCCGGTCTGTTTTGTAAATAAAAGTTTTATTGGAACACAGTCTAAACTGTTCTTTTAGTTTTAATGATGGCATAGTCCACTAATAATGACAGAAACCTTATGGCCCTCAAGCCTAAACTGTTTATTATCTGACCCATTAAAAAGTTTGCCAGTCCCTCGAGACTGTTTAGACAAGAACTGAGTAGATATTCCAGTTAAATCTCCGACCCTAGCGCAGTGCCTCACACACACAAAATACAGTACAAGTTATCTTAAATACTCAAAATAACATTCAGCTGATTTCAGATGTACTCCCTATAGATGACACACTCATCTGCAGAAGATGGCCAGGATTTAAAGTGAGTAAAATTCTAACATAAACTTTTCATTACATGAATGATTTCACAGTATTCTTGCACAATGAAGCACTTAGGACTTTGCTTTAGTTAGCTTTTTTTAAGTGGCTTTTCTTAGTCCTGGGCTAAGAAAAATCTGTAACCATATCAATACAGTAACACAAACAATGCAAATTTTCACCTATTAAGACTATTAATAAAAGTTTCTCAATAACAGGGGCGGGTAGTAAGACCCAAAACAGAAAGATGAGAGTAGGTAAAAATGGAGAAGTGAGAGTGTGAGTAGAAGACGTGAGTTTTTTCTACTTGTTGAATTGGGGTACATCTTCAATATTGCAAAGGCAACAGACCTTAGCCTTTCCCCCCAATGACAGAACCATTACTCTGCATGGTTCTTCAAAAGTAAAATAAAAATCACCTTCCCCGTTATTTCTATCATTAGCAAACCAATTCTCCCATGAGCTAATCAACAAGAAATCAACTACACATGATCCTTATACCGTTCAGGATTTCTAAGCTTTCCAATAAATAACCACCTGCCATGAAAACAATAGGCCTTGGAATATATATTGTATATCAATAACAATCTACATAATATTTAAAAACAAGACTCCCCTCATATCAAACAACTGTAGGGTGATCTTTTTTTATTTTTCCTTCCCTTGCTCTTTCTTATCTGCTTTATTATTCTTAGTATTTTGCCTTTTTATTCACTCAGTACCAGCACAATTGTTCACAGGCACTGCAGTAAGCACGCACAAGAGATTAAAAAAAAAAAATGCCTTGTGGCCCAGCCCCTCCTTTTCAGGCAAGTTCACCATCAGCCATGGACAGAAGTAGCCACTGTGAGCAAGTATTACTCATTCAACCTAGTATCTGTTGAGCTACTGTGCACCTATTGCTATGGGCCCAAAGGAATCTCCGGGAATAAAACAAGTCCTGTTCTCTTAGTGCAGGGAAAACAGCATAAAGAAATAAGTGGATAAAAAGAGGTCAGGAGGTGATTAGTGCTATGAAGAAACTGAAAGCTGCTTAAAAGGATAGAGTGGGGAAGAAAAAGCTTATTTTTCGTGGAAAGGTTGGGAATGACCTCCCTGATGAGGTGTCCTTTGAGCGGAGATTTGAATGAAGAAAGAAGGAAGGCCATGAAGATATGTAGAGGCAAAGTATTTGAGGCAGAGGAAGCAAGGGCCCAGGTCCCGAGACGGGGATGGACTTGGCATGTTCAAGGAACAGGAAAGGCTCAGTGTGGCAGGAATTCAGGAAATGTGCGGGAAATGGAGGGGCACAAGATGTCACAGAGGCACTGTGGCTGCTGGAGTAGGGAAAGGGAACTTCATGCTATAATGACCAAGATTCCAGTTCTCCATGGGTTCTGACTCTGCGCAATCAAGAGTGTACCCTGTCTGGGGCACCTGGGTGGCTTAGTCAGTTGAGAGTCTGACTGGATTTCAGCTCAGGTCATGATCTCGGGGCGCTGGGATCAAGCCCCACGTTGGTTTCCACAGGGAGTCTGCTTGAGGATTCCCTCTCTCCCTCTCCCTTGCCCTCTCCCCCTCCCCCCACTCACACATGCTCTCATTCTTAAATAAGTGAATCTTTGGGGAAAAAAAAAAGACTGTACCCCATCTTATTTCCCCAGGAATCTTCACCAAAGAGGCTGCTAGCAATTAAAATAACCCCAGTTTACCCCTTTACTCCAGGCAATTTGAAGTAGTCATCAGGGATAATACTAGAGACATGGCTACCATGCTTCCTTAATTTTTTAAAAATATGAAGGAGCAAAGCAGGAAGGGGGAGATGTTTAATGGTGGTAAAATACAAAAATCTGGGTAACACTGAGCTCTTTCCTTAAGCCTCTACATTTCCTCCTCCGCATCAGAGATCCTCAGCCCTGGCTACACATTGGATTTAACTACAAAGCTTTTTAAAAACACTAAACCACAGTCCATTCCAGAACTGAACCAGAATCTCAGAGGGATAGGGCAGGGAAGTGGTTGGTTGGTTATTCAAACTTACCCAAGTGATTCTAACTGGGCACTCGGGGCTCAGAACCACACCACACTATCTCCCTTGAAGATTTCAGCAACCTGAAGAGCAATGGTTTCCAACACTGGCTACTGAATTGGTTCTCCTGGGAAGATTTTTTTTTTTTTCTTAAGGAAATACCACTGCTCATGCTGTACCCAAGATGCACAAAAACTCCGGAAAAAAAGAAACTCAGGAGTGGGACTTCACATCAATTTTCACTGAAGGCTCTCCAGGAGATTCCAAGGCACTGGAAGTGCTGAGAACCACTTAAGTAAGAGATTCAAGTCTAATTTGTGAATTCTTATCAAAAGCCATACATTATTTTGTAATCACAGGACCTTGGTTATCTCAAACTGAACGTATCTAAAATAGAGCACATATTTCCTCCAAAATTTGATCCCTATTTCTGACACCGTATTACATTCTACTTTACTTCTTAATCCTTCATCTAATAAAAGGAATGCATGTTTATTATTTAAAATTCTACCATAAAGGGAAGAAAAATGAAAAGTATAAAAGTATAAAATTCCCAACTTTCAAAAAATAAATGTCAATAACATTTCCAACTAGTACCCTGGCCACCATGTTCCCACTTCCCAGACATGACCTCCATTAACAAATTCATTGTGCATGTTTTCCTATATTTTCTTTACATCTTCATTACTTTCAAGATAATTTACCATTCTCAACAACATTCTCCCAGCCCTCAGTTTCCCCTATCAGTAATTGAGACACCTGGACTTTCAAGAATCTCTTTAATAAGTCTGATTCCTCAATTTCTACTACCCTCTCAGTAGCAACTATCCTGTATCTCTTGGTCATTATAGCATGAAGTTCCCTTTCCCTACTCTTTCTGAACATAATCACATGCTTGATCATAATCTTCAATGTCCATGAATAGAATAATGGCCACAGATAAGCCCAAATATTTTAGCTGCAAAATCAAGTATCCCAAGTATGGCACTAACTTCTTTGTTCAATTCTACCTCTCACTAACGTCCTGCATTAACCTTTTACTTATCACTTAGCAATGCATTCAGCTGCAAGTAAGTCAAACACACAAATAGGAATTGGTTTTCTCATGTAAGTTTGGAGGAGCCAGGCCTGGCAGTACCCCATAATCTCAAGGCCCTGTGATTTTCTGAGCCTTCTCATCAGAGTCAAAAGAAAGCTCATTATGGCTGTAGCTTCAGCTTTAGTGATTTCCAAGGTCCACAGACAGGGGAGGAAAGGGTAACAGCAGACAAGTCTGTTTCCTCTGATCACAAGAGCAAAATTTTCCCAGGAGTTTCCATATGTGTTATTGGTCAGAAAAGTGTCACACTGATCTATCTAGCTGCAAGGAGGGCTAGCAGTGCAGGTCAGAGAACTGCAAACAGCATCTGTCAACAAGAAACATGGGTGGGCTGTACTGGGAGTACACTCTGACCAGCGCCTGAACACTGACCAGCTCTTAAGCATTCTTGTCTATATGCTTCTGTTTAACATGGAAGGACTACACTTGGCTACAGATGCCTTCCCATCCTCACCTCTTTTTTCTCCCCATAATTTCCTCCATCTGTAACACTGGACACGTGGTGTAGCCAGTTTATCCCAACTCCTTTCTTCCTCCAGGAGGAAGTGTGGAAACTTCCTCCAGAAGGAAGTTTGGAGCATCCCATCTGGCCCGGCAGTCTGGTGGTATCCTCAGCTTTTCAAACTACCTAGCAGTTGTCCATACAACCCCTCTATTTGGACATCCCAACCCCCAAAATGTGTGGTTTCGCTCTATAAAATCTTTTAAATAATTTGAACAATTGGAAAAGGGAGTCATTTCTTTAGATTATGTTGGACTCTCATTTAGCACAGTAACTATTATACATATCAAATATGTGCTAATAATTCTGTTCTAAATTTCACTAAACATGCATTGATCTTCATGGTTTTGGATATCTCAACATAACAGACTGCTATAGTTTTTATAAAAATTGTGGGTGCTGGGGTGCCTGGGTGGCTCAGTCATTAAGTGAATGCCTTTGGCTCAGGTCATGATCCCAGGGTCCTGGGATCGAGCCCCGCATCAGGCTCCCTGCTCAGTGGGAAGCCTGCTTCTCCTTCTCCCATTCCCCCTGCTTGTGTTCCCTCTCTCGCTATGTCTCTATCTGTCAAATAAATAAATAAAATCTTTTAAAAAAAATCATGTGTGCTTGCTGTATTTCATAAAAGACCCTTTTGTTATTACAAATCCTTAAAGAACCAACTTTAAGAATGACCATGGCCCAATATATAATTTTTACTTTTCTGAACTCTGTCCTTAAAATATCTCCAGGACAACCTACAGTGATCCACTGGCCCTGTGAGATCAAGTTAGTTAATGGCAAAGATATAGAATAAGGTGTTTTTATGCTGGACTTAGTGCTCTTGTAATTATAACTTGATACTACTAGTTAAGTTCCTGGAAACTGAATACAAATGATTAAATTACCAGGTATTCTATTTTAGTGACTACATGCTTTTGTAAGATGTGACTTATTAATGATAGGAATAGCAACCCTCTAACTTTCTAATTTGTAAATAAGGATTGCCCTACATGCAGTTTTTTTAAAGTAATACACAACTGAGTGCCTTCAGAATTTCATCTTTCCTTCACTTAAAACAATTTCTGGGGTGCCTGGGTGACTCGGTTAAACATCCGACTCTTGATTTCGGCTCGGGTCATGATCTCGGGATCATGTGATGGAGCCCCAGGGAGGGCTCCATGCTGAGTGTGGAGCCTGCTTAAGATTTTCTCTCCCCGTCTCTCTTTGCCCATCCAGGCAACCCTCCGCCCATGTGCGTGTGCTCTCTCTCTCTCAAAAAAAAAAAAAAAAAATTCTGTAATTCTGGAAACTAACACTAATGGCTTTTAACCTAAACTCCAAGAGAAATTACCTAAGAATATTAAATCAAAGCAATTAGTAAAATGAATGAAATTCAAAAATAACCAATACTACCTGAAGGTTCGTGACCGGTTTTGAGTAGATGTGAAATCTAGTTCTAAGGGGAAAAAAATCTTTGGCATAAAGAAACAAATTTTGCAAACAGTTTTTATCACTGTTTAGAAACCTTTTTCTACATTTCCTTTCCAAAGATGGATAAAAATAACAGTCTTTGTAAAATGATACTTTCTCCTGCATAATTAATCTGTCTCCTTCCAGTGCTCCATGTTCTCTGATGACTTCAAAGTCAGGATGTTTCAGGCCAGATGCTTGTGGAAGAATTTGGAAGGCCACAATGACTAGATTGTGAGATGACAAGAAATATTGACAAAAACAAAGCATATTAAAAACAACAACTTCCTAACTCAAAATTCATGTTTGGGTAACCATCTGCTCTGAAATGGGAAAGCCCGGAGCAGGCTAATGCAACCTGGTTGCACCTGAGCACTGTATTAGCCAGCATTCAGGCCACATCTCTTGTTCACCACTCAATATCATATCCGTACTTCTCTGCATTGGACACAATACTTAAATGTTTAAAAGCTCTCTCTGCATTACATCAGGAAATGCATAACTTTGTTCTACAGTAAGTGCATTTTTCTTAATCTATTTGGAAAGCCTTAGGTGCTATGTTCATTATCTTTTAGAGATATTCTTTTAAAATCTAATAGAGGAGTGCCTGTGTGGCTCAGTAGGTTGAGCGGCCGACTCTTGGTTTTGGCTCACGTCATGATCTCAGGGTCCTGGAACTGAGCCCTGCATGAGGCCCCGTGCTCAGCAGGGCAGGGGGTCTGCTTGTGGATTCTCTCTCTCCCTTCCCTTTGCCCCTCACCCAGCTTGCTTGCTCACTCTCTCTCAAATAAATAAATAAATCCTTTAAAAAATCAAATCAAATCTAGTAGAAAGGTATGAAGAAGAGAATTACAGATTTGGAGTGTCACATTCTGTGGAGATCTATAAAGCAGGGGAAAGTGAAGAAATAGACAGCTGATCTTTGAAACAAAGAAGGCTCTGGAGTTCATAGAAAGATTCTGTAGGATTCCCCAGTAATAAGGTACCTCATTTCTGGGCCTTGTTGGGAAACTGCACCCACACTTTAAAATGACTGCATCAAAATGGGGGAAGGGATGCAATATGAAAATTACCCATAAGAAACTCAAAAGGCAATTTAAAAATACAAATGGAGTAAATAAAGAAAAAATATCTTTGCTTTTTGTCAAAAGCAAAAATGGTCCTATAAAACCCACCATTCCCCCCCAAATTATCAATCTCACTTTTCATTTCCTCATTATATATGCACTGTGAATACAACCATTACAACTCATGTTTTAATATGTAAATACAAGCATAGAATGTCAGTACACCCCCTTTTAACTAAAACCTAGTATACAGAAATCTAAATTCAACAAATAGATTATTTATATTATGAATTTTTTAAAAGATGTATTTATTTGAGAGAGAGAGAGAGAGAGAGCTCGAGCACAGGGAAGGGTGGGGGGGTGTAGGAAGAAACTCCTGCAGACTCCTCGCTGAGCTCTGCGCCACGCAGGGCTCAATCCCCTGACCCTGAGATCATGATCTGAGCTGAAACGAAGAGTTGGATGCTCAACCAACTGTGCCACGCAGGGGCCCCAACATTATGAATTAATTTTAACTTTGTAAAAATTCTCTACGTATAAAAATATAAAGGCCTTTCAGGGAAAAATCGCATTTGTCTATATACCCTTTGAGGAATATACCTACTATATAAAATAACCCTGAGAGTGTACAAATAGTCCATTTTATCTCATTCTTTCTAGAATCTATATCTCAATACCTACGTCCCCAGAATGTATTAAAACTTAGTCTTCATAGACTAGCAGAGTAGATTAGATCAGCTATAAGGCTACAGAGGATATTATCTTTAAAGGACCAGGAATATTATGGACAAATAAAAACTCAATGACTTATTTTAGTAAGGAAATTACTATATTTGAATCTATCTATTTCTTCTTCTTTTTTTAATCTTGAGAGCAGAGACCTTACCTTGAATTTATCCTCAGATTTCCAATGCCTACCACATAGTAAGAGCTGGGTGTGTGGGAAATTGATGAGTCAAGTTTCCACTCCCTCTCTGAACCCTGCCAGGATGTGAGATCATTAGGACACTCTGTGCTATGGATGACAATTGACAGTGAGTGACTGAAATAGGCAGGAGAGGAGGGAGACTTGAAAGAGACGCAAAACCCTCCACGGTTGGTGGGAAGCAGTGGGGTGGGGTGGAGATAAAGATTCATAGAGAAAATAATAATACACCTTACAGTTGCATTTTTATGATTTTCAAAGTGCTTTTACAAGATTCTCCTTTGCTTATTAGTCGCCTGGGAAGTTATGAGGTTATTTAATGTATAAAACCCATAATTCAGAAAGAAAGTAAGGAAACACAACACATTTACGGCATAATGTTAGGTGTTGCCTTAAAAGAGAAAAATTATAAGTGTAACTTTTTCCACTAGTGAAGGGTTATCCTTATTTATACAATCAGATAAACCTCTAGGTGAATATTTACAAATTAATTGTTTTCCAAGAAAAAGTTACGATTCATGAAATGAAATAAACAACCGTTAGGTAATTTTAGATGTGAAGATATCACTTCACATGATCCTCCCAGTGATGATCCCCATACTTCACATGATCCCCAAATGATCCTCCCCCAACAAGAATGGAATTTAAAATGTATGGCACCATATCTAAATATGCTATATAACGCACCGGGTGAAAACTGCCCAAATCTCAACAGGAAATAGATTCATTCAGTTGATTGTTGTTTCACTTAACCTCCGGCAAATAACTTACCTTGAACGTCCCCACCACCTCCTTTGATCCCGCTTCTCCTGTACATTCTGGGGAGCATCCGTTATTGCAGTCCTTAAAGAAGAATTAAATTCATTAAGTACAACCAGGTGGGTAACTGCGGCCTGGGGTAATCAGTATCACTCACCATCACACCGCGGGTTCCGCTCAGGTACCCAAGCAAACAGGAGCAGGAGGATCAAGCACCCAGGCACCAGCCCCAAAGGAGAGCGTCCTGGGAGTGCTGTCCTTCACTTTCTACCCAGCTGTTTCCGTCCTCCACCGCTGGCTTAGGGCAGGCTGGTTAAATTCCAGGGTCGCCCTACAGAGCCAGGGTTCACCAGCAAAGAACAAGAAGGTAATTGTCCCCCTTATATCCGAGTAAATAGTCTAGACTAGGGTTTTCAGCCATTTATCGCAAAATCTCCTGGGCGCGCTCAGCCTCGTGGTCCTGTCAATCACTGGCGCACAATAGCAAGACTGGAAAAGGGATGAGGACGAGAATGAACCATTTTCTCCAAGGGCAGGGTCCTGCAATGCAGGCGCATCGACACCAAACCTCACGGGTTAAGGACAAAACCTCAGGGAATTAGGAAGTAATTTAAAAGATACTTAGGGACACAGTGGAAGTGGGACGAATTGGGAAACGGCGCAGACCTTTAAAAATAAAATAAAATAGAAAAAAAGCCTAATCTGCTATATAGCTACGTGCGGGGGGGCGGGGATCCAAGGAGGCAGAAGGCTGCGGTCAAAATTTTTGGGGGTAGCCAAAGCACGCAGTATGTGGCTGTCAGTTGTGGCAGCCCAGAAATTCCGCTTCTCCCTCCTCCCCCAAGGCGGCTTCCATGGCGACCCTCACGTTCCCCGTGGCTGTCCGCGCCGAGCTCCGGAGCGGGTCACTGGCTGGGCGTTAGACCGGGCCGGCAGGGGCCTCCCCAAAGCGGAGTTCGCCGGCTGGAGGTCTATATTTCGGTTAGGGTTGGGGAGAGAGGAAACGCCTGGGTGGAGACGGAACGGCGATGAGCGGCGAAGCAGGATTCTGAAGGAAACGCCAGCGATGCGCCCCACCAGGCCGGCTGGCTTCGGAGACCCCGGGTCCAATCCGCCCCCCTTCCACAAACACCCGGGTTCGGGTACCTGGCGGGCGAGGGCCGCAGCGGCACGGGTCGGGCTGGCCATGGGGAGGCTCCGGGAGCGCGGGGCTGCGGAGAGCGGCGGCGGCACGCGGCGCGCGGCTGGACGCGAAAGCAGGCGGCGCGGCCAAGACCCCGCGCACTGACTGCGCGGCGCGGGCTGCCACCGCCGGGGGCCCCGCGCCAGGGCGAGGCGCAGGGAACGACGCAGTCCCTCCAGCATCCCTGGAGGAGGAGCCTCCACCCGTCTGGTCCTTCTCACTCTTCTGTGGGTAAAACCAGAGCCCTCGTCCCCGCCACCTGGCCCCGGGCTGGGGCACGGGAATGCGCGCCGCAGGCCAGCGCCTTTCCAAATGCAGGCACTTCGTGAACATCCTTATTTACCAAACAACCCCTGGGTGAACCGGCCCGGAAACGCCTCTCCGCCAAGGTGAACGCAACCTTGGGGTAAATTAATTTACATTAGGGGAGAGTTTCCTTGGACGAACCGACTAAAGGCAGTTTGCAGCCCAGGACTGGCAGTTGTGCACTGGCTCTCCTCTGCCACCGACCCCCACGCGCAAACTGATGAGGAAGAACGTGAATCTGGGTCTTAGATTTCTTTGCGCCACCTACTCAAGTTGGATTTGTTGCGGGGTGGTGCAGGGCTACCAGGCTCACATCTCTAAGAGCTCCTTCTGCCCAGAGACCTCGATGCTACTTAGATCCACCCACCCATTTAGTGTTTTAAGGCAAAATAGTCTATCAAGAGCTCCCAATCGAACTGACAGTTTTCTGATGTAAGCCGGTGAAAGCAATATTTAGAAAGAGCTGATAAAGCGACCTTTGAAAGGGAAAGGGAAGCGACTGCCTCCTTTGCTGTGTTCTCCCAGGGCAACGTCAGCCTAAACTATGAGCTTTTCTGGGCTTTAGAATTAATAGGAAGTGGTGACTTGGGCTGATTTGTTCTTGGAAAGGGGGAGGGCCCTTTACTCTGGGTAAGAGCGGTTAAATCTGGTCTGGTTTTAGAATTGATTTCATACAGCCTTAACGACAATATAGCTCTAATCTTATCAACTCAGAAAGCAACATTCATTTCTCCCTTCCTCCCTTCCTTTCATAAAAGGCACAGAAAAGCCTCTTATGCTTGGGTGGAGTCTGAAGCTCCAAAGACCATACAGCCCAGGCAGGTCACAGGTCTCTGGAAACCAGTCTCTTTGAAGAAATTTAAAATCGAATTTTTTAAAAAGTACAGACTAAGTAAACTCTAGCGCTGCCATTTTCCCAACCTTGTCCCCATGCCTAAAAATAAGAAACCCTTAGTTGAAGAATTATTAACAATTTATTTGCATTCAAAAGCTACGTTTAACTGACTACACCAGATTGCATTATAAGCCTGTTTTTGTTTTAAAGGTAGATACTACACAGCTCCAATTTTCTTGCTATTTTAAATGTCACTTGTAAATCCTTGCTTTTCAGTCGAGAAAGCACATATAATACAAGAATGAGGTTATTAAAGAATTACCACCATGTCACTTATACCTCTCATCTCTTCAGAGCCAACTTTGTGCAAGTGCCATCTGTATTAACTGCTTCTAGTTCTCCCACTTCAAGTGGCTACAGTTGGACTCCAGTCCAGTTATTCCACCTGAACCAGGTTCCTAATAGCCTTCATTTTGCTCGGCCCAATGGTTTTGCTTCCTGTGCATCTTCATGGCTAACCCTATATGGTGATGGCTCCCAAATACATACTTTTTCAGTCCACCTCTCTCTTGAGCAGTAAGTACTTACAGCCAAAAATCTGTCTAAAATCTTTATTGTGTATGTAACATTTGCAAAGGCGAAGGCATTGGGCTAGGTGATGAGGAGGCAGTGTGAGCATACCTCCATCCTATTATCATGCTTTGCCTTTAGTCATATAGAAAAATGTTACTTGTGTTAAAAAGCATCAACTAATCCTGCAAATGTAAAATTGCAAAAGTAACAAGCACTACCTGTGTTTTACCAGCCTCTAACAATAGAATGCATCCTGCTCGGAAAGGTCTGGAAAAGCTTTCCAGCAAGGGATCCTTAACTAGAGACCTGGAGGATAAAAAAGTATTTACTACAAGAAGGGATGAAAAACATGTGGGCCGAAAGTGAATTCCAGGAAAGGACATTTCTGAGAAGGGAAGGAACGTGGTGCTTACAGGAGACAAGAGAAAGCCCGGGCTGGAGTGGAGACAAACAGAGGGTGCTTGGTCCAGGGTGAGACTGGGAGCATTGGTAGAGAGCCAACCACTCTTGTTAGGGTTGTTAGAAGATAATTTCCCTGATAAAGGGAATGCATTTTATATGCATATGACAGCATGACTGTCATATGCATATAAAATGAACTTGTATTATAGCCTTTAGTCTTGTATTAACTCCTATAACGAAGTTACCAGGCAGATGTTAAAACTTGCTCGAAGAACAGACACATTTCTGGGTCAGAAACAGTGACATGAATTAGTAATGGACATAAAACTCGCTTCTTCTACAACTGGGAAGCTAAATTCACTGAACCCTGACCTTCAGCATTTATTTCATGTATATTGACAAGAATTATTTTGCCTTCCTATCAGTTATCTGTAGAGTAATTAAAAAACAATGAAACAACATAAAAACACAATGAAAAAACGGATGGGAATCCTAAGAACAAGAAAAGCCGTCGAAAGGGTAGGTTAGGTGGGGAATGGACGTGGAGGTTGACAGGACTGAAAGTGCACTCTGGCTGCAGTTTGAAGACTAGAGGAGGGTCTGGGTGGAGTGAGATGGGTTTATGAGAAAGCTGTTACAGAACCCACATAAATGATGATCATATTAATAAGATGGACCTGGCGGGTGGTAGGTGATCCAAATGAAGAGAAGCAGCCAGATTTCAGATTTCAGCAATCTTTAGATAGAATGGACAAGAGAAGGGACAGGGAGAGAGAAGGGCCAAGAAGGGCTCCTTCGAGTCTGGCTTGCTCTTCTGGTTGGTGATATTCGCTAAGAAAAATGGAACACTGAAAGATGATGTGGTTTGGGGGGACAAGCAGGAGTCTGGTTTGGGGCATATTGAGTTTGGGGCTGTCTCTGAGACTGGCTGTTAGAGATATGCCTATCCGAAGTTCAAACAAGAGGTCTGGTTTAGAAGTCAACATTTAATGAGTCCCTGTTATGGGGGTGGTAACAAGCTACGGGTGTGAGTAAGAATGTCACATCTGTGCCTCTAAAATGGGACAATAGCAACACTTCATGTTTGCCAATTGGGATGGAGTATCATAACATACATACCGTATGAAAATTATTTAGAACATTGTCTGGTAAGTGTTAATCCCTCAATAAATGAAAGCAATGACAATTTATCCCAGTTGGCATTTTCTTAAAGGGCCAAATAGTAAATGTTTTAGCCTTTAGGGCTATGTGGTCTGTGCTGCAATTACTCAGCTCTGTCAATATATTTCAAAGCAGCCAAGGACAGTATGCAAAAGAACGTGCATGGCTGGGTTCCCATAAAACTGTATTTACAAAAACAAGACAGAGCAGATTTGGCCAGTCGGCTGTAGGTTGCAGATGCCTACTCCATGCCTACTCCACGCAGTTGCCCTAACTAGAAACCTAAAGGTTGTCCTTCAAACACAACCCAGTGATCACCAATGTCTACACATTCTAGCTCCAAATATCCTGACAGTCACCATTTCTCCAGGCATTACTGCCATCCGAGTACCAAGCAGCTTCCAAGTAGCCTCCCCATCTTCAGCCTTGCTTCCTTTTAAACCATCCTTAGCATGGCAACCAGACAGATCTTCTCCAAATGCAAATCTGAACGTACCCCTTCTTGGCTAAAAAATCCTCAAAGCTTTACACGACCCTTATGACAAAATATGTTAGCAAGCTCCCCCACCCATCCCAAATTCTGATTCCTGCCCAGACGCCCTGGCTCACCTTTTGCTGCTCTCCCCGTCTGCAGCCACACATGTAACTGTTTCAGTCCTTCTTAGAATCAGGCCTTCTCATAGCTGGCCATCTGCCTGAAACACCCCTCTGCCACTGGATGGTTGTCTCATCCTTCCTTTCTCAGTTTATGTGGCACTTTGTCTTCGGGGATGCACTCCTGAACCCTATCAAGGCTACCATGGGCCCCTCTGCTATTTATTTCCATAGAATTTTTTCCACTTCAAAATAACTGTCATACTTTATTCTAATTATTGGATTAATAGTTCTCTAATTTTTATGATGGTAACTTAGGCCTGTTTGTTGACCTAGCAGTCCGCCCTCACTCAATGCCAGGCACACAGTTGAGATTTATCTGTTAAATTGTAGCTCTCTAATTTTTAAAAAGTCTATATTTAATATGCTTTGGAATTTCCACTGCCAACATTTACAATGTAACAGACTAAAAATGTTCTCAGAGCCCACCCTACCCCTAGAGGTAGGCTTCTTTCTTCACTGAAAGGTTCTCCCTCAACCCTAAATCTTTCTCTTTCCTTCTCCTCTGTTCTCTTCCTTCTACTATTCCTTCTCTTCCCTTAACTGGCTGTAACATGGGTTTTCAATGTATTCTGTTAAGGGATTGGACCAGTGCTTTCTAATAGAACTCTCTACAGTGATGAAAATGTTCTGTACCTGCACCAAGCCACATGTGGCTACTGAGCATTGAAACGTGGGTGGTGTGCCTAAGGAACTGAATTTTTAATTTATTTAATTTTAATTAATTTTCTTTTATACTTTAATAGCCACATGTGGCTCTGGTCCCGGTGCAGATTTGAGCATTGTCATATATTTGGTCCTAGTGGAGGGTTGGTACCCTGGCTCTATCAATTATCATCTCCATGACCTTTGGCAAATTACCTATTTTGAGTCTCATATTTAAAATCAGAGTAAGTAATAAGGCAGTGATGAGATACAGCATGAAGCTATGTATAAAGGACTCAGCAGTACTTAGCATCTTGGTATTGCTCAATAAATGTTAGCTATTGTTATATTTCTATTTTATAAGTTTAAAAATGATTTTTTTTCACTGATAGGTGGCCCTTTGATTGGGTATATTAATGATCAGGACAATATTATATGGGGGAAAAGCTTAAAAATATCTATCTAGCTTTTTTCTTCCCAAAGATTTATTTATTTATTTTAGAGAGAGAGAGCATGGTGGGGGGGTGGAGAGGGAGAGAGAAACTCGAGCAGACCCCGAACTGAATGCAGAGCCTGATGCAGGGCTCAGTCTCATGACCCTGAGATCATAACCTAAGCTAAAACCAAGAGACAATGCTCAACTGACTAAGCCATCCACGCGCCCTAATTGTTTCTTTTTTTTTTAACAAAAAATTTTAAAAAGGCCCAGTTTGGTTCATCAAACAAACTGCATACCTATTATTTACATATTTCTGCTTGCCTTTGGGAAGGCACAGATGGACGAGCTACAGCTTCACCTGCCCTGAGAAAGCCCCATCTCATGTCTCTGGAAAGATGAACCAGAAAGAAATCTTGACAAAAGAATTACTTGGGCTATTTAATGCCAAGCCCCTTTAACCAAGTAAAATGAATAAATCTTTGTAGTATATATAGAGAGTTACTGTATCAGTTTCCTAGGGCTGTTGTAACAAAGTACCATAAACTGACTGGCTTAAAACCACAAAGGGGCACCTGGGTGGCTCAGTCTGGTTAAGCATCAGACTCCTGATTTTATCTCATGGGTTGCGAGATCGAGCTCCACAATAGGCTCCTTGCTCCGTGTGGAGTCTGCTTGAGTGTCTCTCCCCCTCTCTGCCCCACCCCTCCTAAAATAAATAAATAAATCTTTAAACACACACACACACACACACTCACTCACTCACTCACTCACTCATTCACTCACTCACTGTCCTTCAGTTCTAGAGGGTAGGTGTGGGCAGGGCCTGGCTTCCTTTAAAATCTGCAGTGTAAATCCTTCTCTGCCCCTCTTCAAACTTCTGTTAACCCCAGGTGTTGCTTGGCTCACAGCTAGCACTTCAGTCTCCGAGGGGGAGATTACAGGTGTCTCTATTTCCCTCTTCTCATAAGGACACAAGTCATACTGGATTAAGGGCCCCTCCTAATTCAGTTTTACCTCACTCTAACTTGATTACATCTGCAAAAACCCTATGTTCAAGTAAGATCACATTCACAGGTACTGGAGTTTAGGAATTCAACATATCTTTTTGGGGGACTCAATTCAACCCATAACAGTTAACTATTTTAAATGTAATGATATGACATCTTTAATGTCATGTTTTCTACTTTGAAAAATCTTTTTTCTTCTTTTCAAAGATTATTCGACAGAGAGAGGGACAAAGTGAGAGAGGGAACACAAGCAGGGGGAGTGGGAGAGGGAGAAGGAGGCTTCCCGCCCAGCAGGGAGTTCGATGCGGGGCTCCATCCCAGGACCCTGGGATCATGACCCGAGCCGAAGGCAGACGCTTAACCGAATGAGCCACCCAAGTGCCCCAAAAATAGATTTTCAATGAGGTGATTTGTTCAGGCTCTGTGTCATAGATATATTGAACCCTACTTAACTAAAACTGCCTTTATCTATTAACAAGATATTTTGCTTGGGTAGTCCCCTTGGAACTTTCTCCATTTGTGAAATGCTATTCATGAAGACTGAATGAGAAATTCACATAAAGCCCATGCTGGCACCTAGTGAATTCTCAATTTATGTTAGTTATAATTAATAATTACAGTGAAGATTCATCAATATAATCTGAAGGTATTTAGAGAAAATTTGGCATCTGTGAAACTAGAATTATCTATAATTTTAGAAGAAAGGACCTGTAGATACTTCACTTCTCTATAAACCAAACCTTGTGGCATGGCTTCCTTAGAACCCTGCTGCCTGGCTGAGAAGTGGTGATTTGACCTTAGATGATCCATAAATCCTCTTGGCAAACTGACCACTCCATGTGGCCAGAACTTCTTCCATTGTAGTAGGAGGCCCACTGTTTTTTTAGCCTTTCTTCAGATTACTGGAGCAATTTTCTACTGGAGATCCTTTACTGTTTGGATCTGGTACAGTCCTCAAGTCAGTTAAAACTTGCTTCCTCAATAAGTCTGGTTAACTTATTTCTCTACTTGAAAAAATTGGTATGGAAGCTCTTTCTCACTAATGATGACAGCAAACTTTTTTTTTCCACTATAAGTAAGCCCAATAGATGATGACAGTCTCAATTTACAAAATAGATATAAGGTTTCTAATATGCAAAAGTTTTGCCACTGATGGCTTTTAAATACCAATTCACGGTGTGCATTTGAATGGGATTAGCTTATAAAGTAAAAGCAGAAATTATGACTTTAAAATAATGCAATCACCTATTGTGTAAAAATAGGCTCAATAGTAAAGAACTGCACTCTCTCTGCCAGTCTATCTTCTGCCATAAAAAAGGACAGTTTTAAAAGTGTTAGCATACGTGTGTTTTATGTTTACCTCGTGTTTTTTTGCTGTGGTGATTCCAACTACTTCAAATAATCAGAATAATAGCTTATTGGTCATAAATTATTTCTGACCAAATAGCCTATAACAGGTCTACATTGCAATTCAGCATCACCATACATCCTTAAAGCAGATAGCAGTACAAAGGAAGTATGGTTTAGTCACAGGAAGCTGGGCAAAATAGAAGATAAAGGAGATTAATGAGAATTATTTTGGGGAGGTAGTGTGAGGATTATTAAGGAACATCTATGCCAATAGTTTATTCTATGGGCAATGGAGAATCTTTTTAAGGCACTTGATTCAAGAATTTACAGGTGATATCATCCTCCTGAGAATGTATAGCATCAGTTGGAGCAAGAGGAACTGGAAGAAGGGTGCCCTTTGGGAGCATATTCCAGCCCTCTGGGGCCTGACACAGAAAAAAAAGGAGCAGTGAACAGAGCGATTCTACACACAGCCCAGATGGTAGATGGCAGACAAGGGAGGGCAGGCCAGTTTTCACTCCAAAGCCTCCAGTCTCCCCCCATCATGTTTCACATATGTAGGCATGAATGGACAGTTCTCAAGGATGGAGGACTCTTTCAATATGAGACTGTTCTAAATCTGGAGCCACAGAGACAAGAGCCAATATCCCCTAAGATTCTGCCTTTAGTGAGTATGATTTGTACTCTTCCTCAAAGTCAGCTTTCATGCAGTGTGGTGCTTGTGGTGTTGAGGCATGTTCCATACCAGCGGGGAAGCATCCTCAGTGCTTTGCTTTCTTGACCCTAAGAGATATCACCAACCTTAGAGATCTCTGGATTATTTAATGAGACATTCAGCAGCATTTCCATCCACTCAAGACAGCCAATGGACAAACTGTGTAAGAAATATAATTGTAGGGGCACGTGGGTGGCTCAGTCAATTAAGTATCTGCCTTGGGCTCAGGTCATGATCCCAGAGTCCTGGGATGGAGTCCCACATCAGGCTCCCTGCTCAGTGGGGAGTCTGCTTCTCCCTCTCCCTTTCCCCTCCCCCCACCTCGTGCTCATTCTCTCACTCTCTCAAGTAAATAAAATCTTAAAAAAAGAAATATAATTGTAGAGGGCGTGGATTTATGCTATATCTTTGGTACATTTTGTTTTAATGGTTCCTATTAGTCACAACTTGAAAACCTGTGAGGTTTTCTCTAAATCCACTCCATGCCCCTTCCTTACTTCTGTAATCTTCTGCCATGAATGTAGTGTGTGTTTACATTTTACCAGGGACACATCAAAGGAAAGCATGAAGAGAAGAGGGAAAAAAAAAAAAAAAAAGAAAACTGTCTTAGTCCATCTGGGCTGCTCTAACAGAATACACAGACTGGAAGCTTATAAACAACAGAAATTTCTTTCTCACAGTTCTAGAGTCTAGAAATCCAGAATCACAACGCCAGCATGGCTGGTGAGAGCCCTCTCTTGCATTACAGACTTCTCAGTGTCCTCACATGAAGGAAGGGGCAAGGGATCTGTCTACAGCCTCTTTGATAAGGCACTAATCCTAGTCATGAAGGATTAGTCCCTTCCCAAAGGCCCCACCTCCTAATATCATCCCCTTTGGAGGTGATGATTCAACATGTGATTTTTGGGGAGACACATTCAGACCATAAAATTCCCAAATTATTTAATACCTGTTAGGTAATGAACACACACACACATTTTAGTGAAAGAACTAGGAGTCCTTATAAACTAGCTTATGAACCTGTTGTTCCCATCAAATGAGTCATCAAAGATTTGAGAGTTAATTCATTTGTAGGTCAGTGTTACCTGACAAAAAGACATGACCATACACTGACAAACACAAGATGCTCTTTATATGAACAGTTAACACATTCCGTAGTAACAACCACCATCTATCAGATGCATCCTCCATCAGGCCCTTAGTTCCACACACATGTTGTACTCATAACACTAAAAGGTAGATATTAGGGGGCGGAGCAAGATGGCAGAGGAGTAGGAGACCTGGATTTCGTCTGGTCTCAGGAATTCAGCTGAATAGGGATCAAACCATTCTGAACACCTACGAACTTAACAGGAGATCGAAGAGGAGAGTAGCAACAACTCTCTGAACAGAGAAGCGACCACTTACTGGAAGGTAGGACGTGCAGAGAAGTGAATCCGAGGCGATGTTTGGGAGGATAGACGGCGGGGGAGGGGCCTCCGTAGGCCGATTCCGGCTAGTGACAGAGCCACGGAGCACAAAATCGGACCTTTTAGAAGTTGGCTCCGCTGAGGGACGTCGCTCCAGTGGCTAAGCGGGGGGTGGAACCCTCGCGGGACAGTGTGGTCTCAGGACCCTTGGGGTCACAGAAAGACTAGGGGTGCCTGAGTGCAGCAGAGCTCCCAGGTATTGGAGCGGGGAAGCCGGCTGCAGAGATGGAGCCGAGGCGCGGGCTCTCAGCTCGGGGTTGCCATAAACTGTGATCCGCGGCCCAGTCGGGCCACTGCTCCTGCAACAGGGACCCAACAAGCGGCAGAGCCAGGGAGACTCCCCTTCCTCCCCGGGGAGGAGCGGCGCGGGAGCGCACCGCAAGGATCTGCTGGGTTCGGAGACTCCACACGGAGTTGGGTGCCAGAGATAGAAACGCTCGGTCACAGGCCGGGTGAGCACGGAGTGCGGCCAGAGACCAGGAAGACGGGAGTGACTGCTTTCTCTGGGGGCGCACTGAGGAGAAGGGCCCCGAATTCTCAGCTCCTCCGGGCGGAGATTGGGAGGCCACCATTTTCACCCTGGTCCTCCAAAGTTGTGCCGAGAGCTTGCAGGGAACAACAGCTCCTGGGAGAAAACACAAGCAGCTTGCTTGGCCCGGACCGACAAGGGCGGGGCAATTCAGCCTCCGGCAAAGACATTTGAGAACCTTGGCAACAGGCCCCTCCCCCAGAAGATCAGCAAGAACAGCCAGCAAGCCAAGACCAAGTTTACCGATCAAGGAGAACGGGAGATTTCACTCCAGCGCTAGGGGAATACTGCACATAGAATTCATGGCTTTTTTTTTTTTTACCATGATTCATTAGTTTTTCAAAGTTAATTTTTTTAACTGTTTTTTTTAATTTTTCTTTTTCCCTTTTTCAACCAACATCTTATCAATCCCTTTTTTAAAAAAACATTTTTTATTTTTCATTTTTAGAGTCATATTTTATCCCTTAATAGTCATTACCCTTATTTTTGGCATATATATATAAGTTGTTCTCTCTTTAAAATTTTGAGATACAGTTTCTTCTAACAGATCAAAATATGCCCTAAATCATTAGTGTATGGCTTTGTTCTAGTCTCCTGCCTGATCAGATTCTCTCCCTTTTTTTCCTTTTTTTTTTTAATCTTCTTCTTTCTTTTTTCAAACAACTTTTATCCTATCAATTCCTTTTATAAAATCTTTTATAATTTTCATCTTTACAGTCATCTTCCATCCTTTCACTGTATCAAGCCTTATTTTGTACATATATGTCTTTCTTCCTTTAAAATTTTAGGAGGCACTTTTTCCAACAGACCAAAATACGCCCAAAATCTAGTGTGTGACACTGATCTATGCACTAGCCTGATCATATTTGATCATATTCTGGTTTTTTTGTATTGGTCTGTTTTTGTTTTTATCTTTTTTTTTTTTTTTCTCTTTCTTTTTTCTTTCTTTCCCTTTGTTTTCCCCTGGTTTCAGGTCTTTTCTGATCTGTATAGAGTATATTTGCTGCGGACGTAGTTAACCTCTTAGCATTTTGTTCTCTCATTCATCTATTCTCCTCTGGACAAAATGACAAGACAAAAAAAATCACCTCAGCAAAAAGAACAAGAGGTAGTACCGTCAGCCAGGGACCTACTCAATACGGACATTAGTACAATGTCGGACCTAGAGTTCAGAATCATGACTTTAAAGATACTAGCCAGGCTTGAAAAAAGCATGGAAGTTATTAGAGAAACCCTTTCTGGAGAAATAAAAGAACTAAAATCTAACCAAGTTGAAATCAAAAAGGCTATTAATGAGGTGCAGTCAAAAATGGGGGCACTAACTGCTAGGATAAATGAGGCAGAAGAGAGAATCAGTGATATAGAAGACCAAATGATGGAAAATAAAGACGCTGAGAAAAAGAGAGAGAAACAACTACAGGATCACGAGGGCAGAATTCGAAGGATGAGCAATACGATAAAACGAAACAACATTAGAATAATTGGGATCCCAGAAGAAGAAGAAAGAGAGAGAGGGGCAGAAGGCTTACTGGAGCAAATAATAGCAGAGAACTTCCCTAATGTGAGGAAGGAAACAGGCATCAAAATCCAGGAAGCACAGAGAACCCCTCTCAATATCAATAAAAATAGGTCAACACCCCGACATCTAATACTAAAACTTACGAGTCTCAGAGAAAAAGAGAAAATCCTGAAAGCAGCTCGGGAGAAGAGATCTGTAACCTACAATAGTAGAAATATTAGATTGGCAACAGACCTATCCACAGAGACCTGGCAGGCCAGAAAGGACTGAAATGATATCTTCAGAGAACTAAATGAGAAAAATATGCAGCCAAGAATACTATATCCAGCTAGGCTGTCATTGAAAATAGGAGAGATAAAAAGCTTCCAGGACAAACAAAAACTAAAGGAATTTGCAAACACGAAACCAGCCCTCCAAGAAATATTGAAAGGGGTCCTCTAAGCAAAGAGAGAGCCTAAAAGCAGCATAGATCAGAAAGGAACACAGACAATATACAGTAACAGTCACCTTACAGGCAATACAATGGCACTAAATTCATACCTTTCAATAGTTACCCTGAATGTAAATGGACTAAACGCCCCAATCAAAAGACACAGGCTATCAGATTGGATTAAAAAACAAGACCCATTGGGGCGCCTGGGTTGCTCAGTTGGTTGAGCGACTGCCTTCAGCTCAGGTCGTGATCTCAGGGTCCCGGGATCAAGCCCCACATCGGGCTCCCTGCTCCGCGTGAAGCCTGCTTCTCCCTCTCCCACTCCCCCTGCTTGTGTTCCCTCTCTCGCTGTATCTCTCTCTGTCAAATAAATAAATAAAATCTTTAAAAAAAAAAAAACAAGACCCATCAATATGCTGTCTGCAAGAGACTCATTTTAGACCCAAAGACACCCCCAGATTGAAAGTGAAGGGGTGGAAAACCATTTACCATGCTAATGGACACCAAAAGAAAGCTGGGGTGGCAATCCTTATATCAGACAAATTAGATTTTAAAACAAAGACTGTAATAAGAGATGAAGAAGAACACTATATCCTACTTAAAGGGTCTATCCAACAAGAAGATCTAACAATTGTAAATATCTATGCCCCTAACATGGGAGCAACCAATTTTATAAGGCAATTAATAACAAAAGCAAAGAAACACATTGACAACAATACAATAATAGTGGGGGACTTTGACACTCCCCTGACTGAAATGGACAGATCATCTAAGCAAAAGATCAACAAGGAAATAAAGACTTCAAATGACACACTGGAACAAATGGACTTCACAGACATATTCAGAACATTCCACCCCAAAGCAACGGAATACACATTCTTCTCTAGTGCCCATGGAACATTCTCCAGAATTGACCACATCCTAGGTCACAAATCAGGTCTCAACCGGTACCAAAAGATTGGGATCATTCCCTGCATATTTTCAGACCACAATGCTTTGAAACTAGAACTCATCACAAGAGGAAAGTCGGAAAGAACTCAAATACATGGAGGCTAAAGAGCATCCTACTGAAGAATGAATGGGTCAACCAGGAAATTAAAGAAGAATTAAAAAAATTCATGGAAACCAATGAAAATGAAAACACAACTGTTCAAAATCTTTGGGATACAGCAAAGGCAGTCCTAAGAGGAAAGTATATAGCAATACAAGCCTTTGTCAAGAAACAAGAAAGTTCTCAAATACGCAACCTAACCCTACACCTAAAGGAGCTGGAGAAAGAACAGCAAATACAGCCTAAACCCAGCAGGAGAAGAGAAATAATAAAGATCAGAGCAGAAATCAATGAACTAGAAACCAAAAGAACAGGAGAACAGATCAACGAAACTAGGAGCTGGTTCTTTGAAAGAATTAACAAGATTGATAAACCCCTGGCCAGACTTATCAAAAAGAAAAGAGAAATGACCGAAATCAACAAAATCATGAATGAAAGAGGAGAGATCACAACCAACACCAAAGAAATACAAACGATTCTAAGAACGTATTATGAGCAACTGTATACCAGCAAATTAGATAACCTGGAAGAAATGGGTGCATTCCTAGAGATGTATCAACTACCAAAATTGAACCAGGAAGAAATAGAAAACCTGAACAGACCTATAACCACTAAGGAAATTGAAGCAGTCATCAAAAATCTCCCAAAAAACAAAAGCCCAGGACCAGACGGCTTCCCAGGGGAATTCTATCAGACATTTAAAGATTTTATTTATTTATTTGAGAGAGAGAGAGAATGAGAGATACAGAGCACGAGAAGGAAGAGGGTCAGAGGGAGAAGCAGACTCCCTGCTGAGCGGGGAGCCCGATGCGGGACTCGATCCCGGGACTCCAGGATCATGACCTGAGCCGAAGGCAGTCGCTTAACCAACTGAGCCACCCAGGCGCCCTCTATCAGACATTTAAAGAAGAATTAATACCTATTCTCCTGAAACTGTTCCAAAAAATAGAAATGGAAGGAAAACTTCCAAACTCATTTTATGAGGCCAGGCTTACCTTGATCCCAAAACCAGAGAAAGACCCCATCAAAAAGGAGAATTACAGACCAATTTCCTTGATGAACATGGATGCAAAAATTCTCACCAAAATACTAGCCAATAGGATCCAACAGTACATTAAAAGGTTTATTCACCATGACCAAGTGGGATTTATCCCTGGGCCGCAAGGTTGGTTCAACATCCGCAAATCAATCAACGTGATACAATACATTAACAAAAGAAAGAACAAGAATCATATGATCCTCTCAATAGATGCAGGAAAAGCATTTGACAAAGTACAGCATCCTTTCTGGATCAAAACTCTTCAGAGTATAGGGATAGAGGGAACATACCTCAATATCATAAAAGCCATCTATGAAAAACCTACAGCGAATATCATTCTCAATGGGGAAAAGCTGAAAGCTTTTCGCCTAAGGTCAGGAACGCGGCAGGGATGTCCACTCTCACCACTGCTAGTCAACGTAGTATTAGAAGTCCTAGCCACAGCAATCAGACAACAAAAAGAAATCAAAGGCATCCAAATCGGCAAAGAGGAAGTCAAACTCTCACTCTTTGCAGATGATATGATACTGGATGTGGAAAACCCAAAAGACTCCACCCCAAAACTGCTAGAACTCATACAGGAATTCAGCAAAGTAGCAGGATATAAAATCAAGGCACAGAAATCAGTGGCATTCCTATACACCAACAAGACAGAAGAGAGACAAATCAAGGAGTCGATCCCATTTACAATTGCACCCAAAACCATAAGATACCTAGGAATAAATTTAACCAAAGAGGCAAAAGATCTGTACTCAGAAAACTATAAAATACTCATGAAAGAAATTGAAGAAGACACCAAGAAATGGAAAAACGTTCCATGCTCATGGATTGGAAGAACAAACATTGTGAAGATGTCAATGCTACCTAGAGCAATCTACACATTCAATGCAATCCCCATCAAAATACCACCCACTTTTTCCAAAGAAATGGAACAAATAATCCTAAAATTTGTATGGAACCAGAAGAGACCCCGAATAGCCAGAGGAATATTGAACAAGAAAAGCAAAGCTGGTGGCATCACAAGTCCAGACTTCCAGCTCTATTACAAAGCTGTCATCATCAAGACAGTATGGTACTGGCACAAAAACAGACACATAGATCAATGGAACAGAATCGAGAGCCCAGAAATGGACCCTCAACTCTATGGTCAACTCATCTTTGACAAAGCAGGAAAGAATGTCCAATGGAAAAAAGACAGTCTCTTCAACAAATGGTGTTGGGAAGATTGGACAGCCACATGCAGAAGAATGAAACTGGACCATTTCCTTACACCACACACAAAAATAGACTCCAAATGGTTGAAAGACCTAAACGTGAGACAGGCGTCCATCAAAATCCTAAAGGAGAACACAGGTAGCAACCTCTTCGACCTCAGCCGCAGCAACTTCTTCCTAGAAACATCACCAAAGGCAAGGGAAGCAAGGGCAAAAATGAACTATTGGGATTTCATCAAGATAAAAAGCTTTTGCACAGCAAAAGAAACAGTCCGCAAAACCAAAAGACAACTGACAGAATGGGAGAAAATATTTGCAAATGACATATCAGATAAACGGCTAGTGTCCAAAATCTATAAAGAACTTACCAAACTCAACACCCAAAGAACAAATGATCCAATCAAGAAATGGGCAGAAGACATGAACAGACATTTTTCCAAAGAAGACATCCAAATGGCCAACAGACACATGAAAAAGTGCTCAACATCGCTCGGCATCAGGGAAATCCAAATCAAAACCTCAATGAGATACCACCTCACACCAGTCAGAATGGCTAAAATTAACAAGTCAGGAAACGACAGATGTTGGCGGGGATGTGGAGAAAGGGGAACCCTCCTCCACTGTTGGTGGGAATGCAAGCTGGTGCAACCCCTCTGGAAAACAGTATGGAGGTTCCTCAAACAGTTGAAAATAGAGCTACCCTACAATCCAGCAATTGCACTACTGGGTATTTACCACAAAGATACAAATGTAGGGATCCAAAGGGGTACGTGCACCCCGATGTTTATAGCAGCAATGTCCACAATAGCCAAACTGTGGAGAGAGCCAAGATGTCCATCGACAGATGAATGGATAAAGAAGAAGTGGTATATATACACAATGGAATATTATGCAGCCATCAAAAGGAAAGAGATCTTGCCATTTGCAACGACGTGGATGGAACTGGAGGGTGTTATGCTGAGTGAAATAAGTCAATCAGAGAAAGACATGTATCATATGACCTCACTGATATGAGGAATTCTTAATCTCAGGAAACAAACTGAGTGTTGCTGGAGTGGTGGGGGGTGGGAGGGATGGGGTGGCTGGGTGATAGACATTGGAGAGGGTATGTGCTATGGTGAGCGCTGTGAATTGTGCAAGACTGATGAATCACGGATCTGAACTTCTGAAACAAACATAGCATATGTTAAGATAAAAGAAAAAGAAGATGGTTGGAGGGGGAGACAAACCATGAGAGACGATGGACTCTGAGAAACAAACTGAGGGTTCTAGAGGGGAGGAGGGTAGGGGAATGGGTTAACCTGGTGATGGTTATTAAAGAGGGCACATTCTGCGTGGAGCACTGGGTGTTATGCACAAACAATGAATCATGGAACACTACATCAAAAACTAATGATGTTATATATGGTGATTAACATAACAATAAAAAAATTTTTTTAAAAGGTAGATATTATTACTATAAACCCTTGTTCTACTTCCTCTCCTCTCCCCAGCCGCTGCTGCTTCTGGATCCCCCCAGGATCATGTTTGGACCATGAGTGAGAGGAAATGGGAAAGGCCTTATTTATCTGGGACCATTATAATCCTACCTCCCTCGCCCCTCCAGAGGCAAATGCTCAAATGCTTTTTTTTTTTTTTTTTTTTACCATCATGGAGCATTTATGGATTCTTCACACACCCTTCTTCCCTCATCCCCACCACCAGAGAAGGCCTCTGCCCTACCGTTCCCTACTGCAATGATGCACACTCTGCCTCACCTCTCATGATGCCCCTTCAGCTCCAGCTCTGGCATTATGCCCTGCACAGCCTCTGATAGCTGGGCTCCCCTTGCCCCAGTAAGTAGCCTTCTTGGACAGAGTCCTGTCTAGGTGATCTCAATATGGCTCTTCTCCTCAATGTCCACATAGCTCATGGCAAACCCTTTCTTGACTGTCCCATCATCATAGGCAGCATCAGCCAGCCTTGACTGTCCCCGGGGAGAGTCACAGCCTGGTATTTCCCCCAACACCAACAGGCCAGGGAACACAAATCAAGTGCTCTCAAGAGTCTCCAGGCTCCACTCCAGCCCTTAAGGCAAAGGAACCCACAAATCCTCATAAAATGTTTGGTGAGTATTGTGTTGGAGAGATGGAAAAATCACTCCCTCCCTCCTCTGGGGTAAAGAAGGGGAAATGGCAAGTACACTTGCTTGGCCAACAATTTTTTTTCCCAACTAATCCTCTTCTTCCTTACCTGCTCAATCTCCAGACTTTTTTTTTTTTTAAAAGATTTTATTTATTTATTTAAGGGAGCGAGAGAGAGAGAGACAGAGAGAATGGCAGGCAGAAGAAGAGGGAGAAGCAGACTCCCTGCTGAGCAGAGAGCCTGACGTGGGGCTCAATCCCAGGACCTCGGGATCATGACTTGAGTGGAAGGCAGACACTTAACTGACTGAGCCACCCAGGTGCCCCTCTCCAAACTTCTTTTAAATATAACTTAGAGATAAGTAAGGAGCTAAAGTTTGCAGAATTGGTTTTGCTATTGTTCAGAAAATTCTTTGGGTATACCAAACATGTCTGTTTGGAATGTGGAGGTACCTGTTGCTCCGTGCTCAGCACTGGAACCTCCATGGAGGTCACTGTCTCATTTGGCATCCTGTGTCACCCATAGGAGGTTCACACACACCTACATCTGGGTCTCTACGCCCAGCACCACAGGGTAACTACCCCTTCCAGATTCCAGCAAGAAATGGGAGGGGTGTTCACTGGATACATGAGCAGAAAAGAGCCAGGTCTGAGGGAATCTAAACACTGTTGTCAGGGGATTAAGTGAAAACCCACTTAATGATGAAAATGATGAAACCTCTCTCTAGTTCCCTACCCCTGGTGGGCCTGTAGAACACTGGCAGGAAGTCCTGTGCAGATTCTGTGCATGATTCTTCTTGCAAAAACACCCTGAGAAAATACCTAGAGGTAAGACTGGAGTGCTCCAGTAAAATGGCCTGGTCACTTCCATGTGGTCGTATAACTGAAACAACCAGAGAAGGTGCCAAGCATACCACAGAGCTTCCTATAGGATTCTTCATGCCTCATTCTTAAATATAGATTGCTACAAGTCACCAGATATTTGAGGAAAGCCTACTAACATGAAAGGCAACCTCCCCCCAACCCCCACCAAAAAACACAGAAACAAAATGGTTGTGAGGGAGAGGCAATGCAGGAACCAGAAGAAAAAATTTCAGTTAATTTTCCCAGAAATATAGGGAAGATATTTCATCCATGAAACAAGAACATGATGTTATTTTTTAAAAGGAATAATTAGAGGGGCACCTGGGTGGTGCAGTCAGTTAAGCATCCGACTCTTGGTTTCAGCTCAGTTTGTGATCTCGGGGTTGTGAGGTCGAGCCCCACATCAGGCTCTGTGCTCAGCAAGGAGTCTGCTTAAGACTCTGCCCCTGGGGGCGCCTGGGTGGCTCAGTCAGTTGGGCGGCTGCCTTCGGCTCAGGTCATGATCCCAGGGTCATGGGATCGAGCCCCGCATCGGGCTCCCTGCTCAGCAAAGAACCTGCTTCTCCCTTTCCCTCTGCCTGCCGCTCTGCCTACTTGTGCTCTCTATCTCTCTGTCAAATAAATGAATCTTTAAAAAAAAAAAAGACTCTCCCCCGCCCCTCCTCCCTGTGTGCATGCACACTCAATCTCTCTCTCAAATAAATCTTTAAAAAAATTTTAAAAGAATAATTAGAGAATTTTAGAAATATAAAGGCTAAAATTTTAGAAAAAAAGGTTGGAATATAACACTGATGAAATCATCCCAACCCAAAAATTGGACATAAGAAGAGAAAAAATTTAGAAATCAGAGGATAGGGGTGCCTGGGTGGCTCAGTTGGTGAAGTGTCTGCCTTCAGCTCAGGTTATGATCTTGCGGGGAAGCAGGGGGCGGGTGCTCCTGCTCAGCAGGGAGTCTGCTTCTCCCTATCCGTCTCCTCTACCCCTCCTCCCCTGCTTGTGATTTCTCTATCTCTCTCACAAATAAATAAATAAAATCTTTTAAAAAAATTAGAGGATCAATCTTGGAGGTCTAATGTCAAACTAATAGAGAAGTCTAAGAACCCAGTAGGTCTCATTTCTTACTCCCTCTACCTGGGACACTCTATCTCAAGATCACCCTCTAGTTTTTTGTGTGTGTGTATGTGGTACTCAGTTCTTGCCTCAGAGTTCACCTTCTCTGGGAAGATTTCCCTGACCAGCCAGCATGAATTAGTCCCAGGTTCCCCTCAACGGTGTCACTTTAACATCATTTCATTTTATTTCTTCCTATTACACCACTAATTGAAATATTTGGTACCAAATGAGAGTAAATTATGATATTTATGTAGAACTATTTTGGATCAGGCACTTATACTTGCTATTTTATGTAATCCTCACAACATCTCTATGAGGTAGGTATTATTATTACCACCATTTTTTAAATGGGGAAATTGAGGCACAAATAACTTGACAGAGGTCATTCAAGAGCAAAGCCAGGACTCACACACCTCCAGGGTGGCCCCAGTTTGTGCTTACAGCTACCACCATACACATCATTTCCCTGCAAGGGCCATGAGGGTAGTGACTTTGCGAGCTCTTCATCCTCATGGCTTCAAGATCTCCAGCAGTGCCTGATGCTTACATGGTGGGCACTCTTCAATTATTGGTTCAGGAAATGCTTTACAGTCTCTGAGGTAATCCTTATGAGGGAAATGGAAAGAAGGAGGTAAATATTTTGCTTGAAAGCCAGTCGGTTAAGTATCTGCCTTTGGCTCAGGTCATGATCCCAGAGTTCCAGAATGGAGCCCCACATCGGGCTCCCTGCTCAGTGGTGAGTCTGCTTCTCCCTCTGCCTCTCCCCCTTGCTATCTCTCTCTCAAATAAATAAATAAAATCTTAAAAAAAAAAAAAAGCCAATATTTTGCTTGGAAAATCTCAACTACATATCCAACTTCCTCACGTACAAGTTCTGCTTTCCATATAACTGTAATACACAATTCCAATACACTTTCTTCCACTATATAATAAGGATCCCCTTTCCTCTGGTTTCCATGAACATGTTCCTCAATATTATCCGAGCCCTCATCAGCCGTGCTCTAACATCCATGTTTCTACCAATAGTCTATGACTTTCTAGATATTCTGTAAGATTCTATATATTTTCTCTACCATGTCCCGCACTTCCTTCCAAGTTCTCACCAGCAGAAACTTTAATTTCCATATTTTTACCAACAATCCATTTCAAGACAATCTAGGCTTTTTCTATCATGCTCCTTAAAGTTTTTCCATTCTCTGCCCAAAGCTCAATTCAAAACCTCGTCCACATTTTTTGATATTTGTTACAGCAACACCCCACTTCCAGGTACCAAAATCTGTGTTCATTTCCTATTGCTGCAGTAACAAATTACTGCAAATTTTGTGGCTTAAAAGAACAGAAATTTATTATCTTAGAGTTTCAGAAGTCACAAGTTCTAAGTCAAGGTGTTAGTAGATCTGCATTCCTTCTGGAAGCTGCAGGGTGAGAATCTATTTCCTGGCCTTTTCCAGCTTCTAGAAGCCATAGAAGCCACTTCTATTCCTTGGTTCATGGCCCCTTCCTCCTCCATCTTCAAAGCAAGCAGTGAAGCATATGCAAATCTAACTCTCTCTCTCTTTTTCTCTCTCTCTCACACACACACACACCCCTCTACTTCTATGATCACATCTCCTTCTGACCATGACCATCCTGCTCCCTCTTGTAAAGACCCTTGTGATTACACTGGGCCCACCTAGATAATTAAGAATAATCTCCCCATTTCAAGATCCATAACTTATCCACATCTGCAAAATCTCCCTTATGATAAGAAGTTTCTGAGGATTAGGATATAAACATCTTTGAGGGGCTATTATGCAGGCTACCATGCTCACCAACCACATATAATGGACCAGGCATTGGAATACATACAGTTGCATAGTAGTAAGAAGCAATTATGTTCCCTCCCCTCAAGAAATGTATGATCTAGTGGGAGAGTCAAACATCAGTCCCAAAACCACAATGATCATCATACCAGTGAATAATTGTAGATTGCAGTTATGCTCTGGAAGACTGGAAATCACAGGGGGTCATAAGGGTCTCTTTGAAGTAGCAACATTCAGTCTGAAGCTGGCAGTGTGATAAGATGCTGGCAAGATGAGGAGTAGGGAGAAGACGTTCTGAGCAGAGGGATCAGCAAGTGCAAAGGCCTTGAAGAAACAGTTTGAGGGGATGAGGGAAAGTGGTCACAGTGGTAACAAGGTAAGGCTGTAAAGGGGAGAGGAGCTAGATCCCTCTGGGACTTCTAGAGCAAAGTGGAGACTTTGGGTTTTATTCAAAGCATAACAGGTAGGGGCTCAGAAATTCTTTTAAGCAGATGAACGATGTCATTACTCTGCTCCATGGAGAACAGATTAGGGGTGGGAAATGGAAGTGAGCAAGAAACACAGTAAAGAGAAGGCAGTGGCTTGAACTGGGCACATGGCAGCTAAAATAGAGAGAATTGTACAAATGTCAGCTATATCTTGCACAAAAATAACCCACAGGACTTGTAATTTAGTGTGATTCAAAAGTCCAGGGTATGGCCATAGATGTGGGTGGCATCTGGGAAATGAAGCAAGTTAAAGGAGATGAGAAATTAAAGTGACTGAGATACCAGAAAGGAAAATGGGCCATCTAGGCACCCTGAAATAATATAGAAAAACAAGACTTGGGTTGGAAGAGAGAAGCAGGAACCAACTGCTAAAATCTTCAGTGCATAATGGGGGCAAAATGACCAGGCTGTCTTTCAGTGACAGTTACAAGGAAAAGATGAGTTATCACAGACTGATGGTATGAGTAGCAGAAAGAGGGTTCACAGGAGCCTGACGTGGAAACAGCACTGGGCACAGTAAAGGAGATCAGCACCCCTCCAATTCTGAGAGAAGAAGGTGGAGAAAATGAGTAACATCCCCTAGAGGTCGGTAGGGAAGTGACCCCACCTAAGGCCAGGAGGAGCAGCATATATTTAGGGAAAGGGAATGTGCTAATATTGAGTTGCAAAGGGTACTGTGGACAAATTTGGGTGGCAGGTTCCAGTGAGGGTTGAGTCAAGGCAGAAAATACAGAGCATTAAGAGAGAGTGAAGGTGCATAAGAGCACTGTGCAAAGGTCTAACATTTCACTGGTTGCCAGGTTGCCAATGTTGTGAGTTTCAACCGTTTGTTTCCTGGAGGATGTTGGATACTCAGGGCTGTCTGTGTTTATCAGTGGTCTGGTATGTTTCCTCACGGTCTTCTATGGTCAGCAAATGAGTGGTTGAACCTACATCCAGAAGTCTGAGGTTGGATGAAAGTGGAAGATATATGTGCCTAAGAGGAGCTCACTTCCTCATTCATCTGGCCGCCTTTCATGGTTCTGCTCCAACTTCATCTCCACAGGAAAGCCTTTCCTGATTTCTCTGACTCATCTTTCATTAGGCACCTCTGTACCTTTTGCAGACTTCTGTTGTCAGGGACACATTTCTCTCCCTGAATGGTTATTTCTCAAGAGTAAAAATAATGCTTGAATCATTTCCATTTGCCTATTAACCTAGGTCAAAGCCTGATAGCCTTACTAAGAGCTACATAAGTATTTAACCAAGTGAAACTTGAATCAATCATTGTTTGCTGGTCGCTAATATATAAATTTTAGGTTTAAAGAAGAGTTTGTATACTCTTAATAAAACAGTTACGTAAACTTGGGTGTGCGCATTATGTTTAACCTGCCTTCTCAATAGAGCATTTTCAGTTAGTTAAAATTAAACACAACAGTTTGAAATTTTGTCAAGATATATATATCCTTGGTCTTAACTGAATTATGCTGAATTACCCAGTATTTCTGGTATTTCTGAATTTCCCAAAATTTCAGATTTTCTTGATAATGGCTTTAGAGTCAAGTTAAGTCCACTATAAGGCATTTCCTTTTCTTTTTTTCTTTAATTTTTGAATATAATAAACTCGTGTCAAAAATCAAACAATATATAAACAGATACAGTGAAAAGTCTCATGGAGATTTTCCTCTTGTATATATAGAGAGCCTCATTCTTCTCTCCACTGATTTTTTTACCTCATTCTTTTTTTTTTTTTAAGATTTTATTTATTTATTTGACAGAGAGACAGACAGCAAGAGAGGGAATACAAGCAGGGGGAGTGGGAGAGAGAGAAGCAGGCTTCCCGCAGAGCAGGGAGCCCAACTTGGGGCTCGATCCCAGGACCCTGGGATCATGACCTGAGCTGAAGGCAGACACTTAAGGACTAAGCCACCCAGGTGCCCCTACATCATTCTTTTTCACACCTGATGAGTATGTGGGTGAGTTCTAATCTTTTGTTATAATAAACATTGCTGCAATAAATACTCTTGTTCATACGTCATTTCACACATTTACAAGTAAATACAGGCATTTCCAATTAAACTAAGTATTAACAATGATGTTGAACCATTAAACCTATCTCATGCGGGCACGTGATATAATCAGCACTGGGTGTTATATGCAACTGATGAATCACTGAACTCTACCTCTGAAACTAATAATACACTCTATGTTAATTAATTGAATGTAAATAAAATAAAATAAATTTTCCAGCAAATATAGAAGACCATATATGATCTTACTTTTAATTTATTTTATTTATTTATTTATTTTGAGAGAGAGATTTATGCTCTCGTTGCCTCTTGTTGGAATTATTTCAGGTTTCTCAACTGGCCTCAACCTGAATTTTCCTAAGGCACTATTTTAATTATGTCATTCCCTCACTTCAATACCTCTATGACTTCCCTATTGTCTACTGAATTTAGCTTAGTGCATGAGGTCTTTTTCCTAATCTGTTCTCCCATCACTTTTTTAATCTGTGCACTCCTCTAGTCATAATTGGGGGGGTGCTGTACCTCAGAATGAGCACTTACATTTCTACATATTCGCTCCTAACCCATTTCTCCCCATTTATGCTTCTCCCCATCTATACCCTCCGGCACACCCTTCACTATGTGGCTCACTCCCCAGGGACTTTTTGAGAACAGTGACTTTTTTCACAGGGAAATGAACATTGGTGGAAGGTGGAAAGGGAAAAGTAGGGTTACATTTTGAAGTTAGGATATCCTATATCTTATATCATACAATTGATCATACCCAATCTCTTTGCACTCACCTTTCCTTTCCTCTGGCATGAACCTTGCACCATTGTTGGTGTTTCACAAATATTAGCTGAGTTAAATCATCTACTATTTCTAGGCTTCATAGGTCAAATTAATTGTGTTTTTTCACCTCTTCATTTTCAAACAGCAGCTACATCTTTCCATATCTAGATTTGTTTGGAGTCAAAACTTTAACTGACTTCCAAAAGATAAACACATAGAGAACAGTAAGTATTTACATGTTTTAACGCCTATTGCCAAACTCATTTTATGTAGCTGTTATTTCCTGATTGATTTTTTACAGAATGTCAGTGGTGAAACTATGTAGATTGCAAATAGACTGTAAGCGTAAACAGATTATAAATATTTCTGGGAAAATTCATAGCAATATGAACTGAAAACCACGAAATTCCTAACAAATAAACCCAGCAGTGCCATTCTGCTAAATCACTACTGTTTTCATATTTCAACAGTTTGTAATGGGAAACTCCCCTGTCACAGCCCAAGGAACTGACTTAGAATATAGAAAAAAAGTCATGTGTCTGGGAATGTTAACCAATTCCAATACTGTTCAACATGTTTTTTTTTTGTTGTTGTGAACAATGCCGTTCTTAAGCAATCTAATGAATGCATACACTGACAAACAAATCCAACAAAAGAGGCACTTAGAGGCAGTGTTCATTGAATACTGGAATTTTGAGAGAAAAATATTAGGTCATTTTAGGCATTTACTTCTGCCAAAGGATTGTTCTTTCGAGTTTATTTTTCTAGCTTTCAATTCTGTTCCACTTAAATACCTCAACAACCAAGACTTTTCAAATCTTCTGTGGGCAGTTCTGCCACCTAGCATATTCACTATTTAAAGTTTCCTGATAATTAATTTATTTTTTTTCCTTTCAGTTATACACATCAACCATTTATGCTTGATTATGTTGACTTGTTTGCCACGAGTCTTTATGCTTATTTTTTTGCCACGAGTCTTTATGCTTTTTAAAAATATATCACGTAACATTATGTATGTTTTCATTGCTTGGTTTTAAAGTACAATGTTATTTTTTTTTAAAGATTTATTTATCTATTTGAGCGAGAGAGAGCATGCATGAGAGCACACACTTGGGGGGGAGGGGCAGAGCCCAACACGAGACTCTGTCCCAAGACCCTGAGATCATGACCTGAGGCAAAATGAAGAGTTGGATGCTAAACTGACTGAGCCACCCAGGTGCCACATAAAGTACAATATTATTAACTAAACTGGCATTTTCTTTTGTAACATTAGGGCGAATATTCTATTAGTAATGTCAGTCATTCTGTGAATATGTAGCTAAAGGATGTCAATGAGTTTTATGTGCCTTTAATAATTTTATGCATGCCTCTTAACATTAACGTCATTCCTGCTGGTCAACCAGGCACCTTCCTTCCTCTTGACCTATGTTCTGAGAACATTATTTACAGTAGCCCATCAGTCTACCTCTTGCTGTCAAAGGACAACACTTTGAAGCTGGGAATGAGGGGTCATTTGCAACCATAGGAACTTAATTACATGAGATAATTATTTTAGTATGAAATTATTAGTTGTTATTAACCCATTTATTTTCAATAATATCAGTTTAAAATATTTCTAATATTTAATATTTGAAATAATACAGCTCAGAGATCCATCATTCTTTGTCTATAGGAGCACACTATTGGTATCTTAAATTCAAGTTAAATTTATTACATACCATAACTGATATATAATGTTACATTTATTTCTTATTTATTTAGTTGACAACAAATATGAACAACAGCAAAAATTTTTTAAAAAGAACTGATATCCTTTTCAACACTAACTCAGTTTAACTTAAGCTAAATTAAATTATCTATTTAAGCTAAATTAAATTGTATAATTAAACTGATTTAGGATTGAAATATTTGGTTAATATGTTAATATATTTATATGATATGTTTTGGGACTTATGAGATTCACTAGCTTAATTGAGCGCCTCAAGTAATTTTGGTATAACAAGGAAAATAAGAATTCCATCTTTTCAACTGAGGAAAAACTTTCCAGCAAACACAGAGGAAAAATATGATCTTACTTTTAAAATAATTTAATGATCCATCCTTTGGGGTAAGTATAATCAAAATGTTTTACTAAACATATAGATAGGGAGAAAAGAGAATCCACAGGGTAGGATATTTCATTGAATGGGGAGGACAAGAGAATAAGAAAGAAGTAAAAGGTGGTCAACATTGGGTCAAATATCCACCCTTGCTACAATCAGCTGTGGCTGAGGTGGGGTCACCTGGTAGGAACATGGCCTTGTAGGCCTGCCCCTTTGACAGGCACTACAGGTAGGGAATTATATCTAAGAGATGGGAAAACAAGGCACCCAAAACTATTAAACTCTACTAAAAAATTATGTATTAACCCTGTTTAACCAAACAACCATGCACGCACTTCAAAACTAGATTGAGATCAAAGCTATCAGGGTGCAGATTTTATAAATCAAGTTCTATTCTGTGAATAGTATAGGGATCAAAATATGCCCTTTTGACATAAGGATTACTTTGAGCTAACAGCAACTGAGATCCAAGAGATGCAGAAAGAAGCCTTCCTGGAGTTGCCCTTCTCTGACGAAAAGCAGATACTTCTTAGAAAGTTTGACAGCATTAAGACAGAAGGTCAGCAGTGAGATGGACCTGCACAAACAAACCTAATCCCCTTAGATTATTCCCCCAATGTATTCACCTGCCCACAGTTTGATGCACTTGGAAGCCTAAAACCTGTGCCTTTATCCTTGTTACTTTTCTACAAGTTTATCATTTTTCGTGAAGATGCAATATAAGCACTAAAGTACAGGCCACCCCTTTGAGTTATTCATCCCTGAAATTCTCTCATGTGCATGTATGCTGCATGAACTAATAACCTGTTCTCCTCTCTTTAATCTATCTTTTGTCAGTCTAATTTGAATGGCCCCAGGTACAGAACCTAAGAGGGTATCAGATAAAAAGTTTTTATTCCTCTCCTACACTATACACCTTAGATCTTTATGAGATAAAACATAAAGAAACTGACAACTCACATGCTGCTAAAAAAACAAGGAAACTGCCTTTCTGTTTGAGCTAAAGGCAGGTGATTATTTGGGGTTTTTCAATATTCAAAGGATAGTGTGGCTCTTTTATATATTTTCATATCTCAGCTGATTATAGAGGCAAGAACGAATAGCTCTCTACTGCTCTAAACAACTAGATCATTTCAGTATTTTCCCTCAGTTTCCCATGCTATATGGACTCTATTGTCCTGGTTTTAATAACAAATAACCGAGATGCAAACTTGTATGCCTATGCATGTTTGTTCATTTTGCCGGAAAGATTGTTTATACCTTTCATAAGATTTCCCATGTGATATCAGACCCAAGAGATCCTAGAAGCACTGGTAAAGTGGATAGCATGTTGGACTAGAACTCAAAATAGCTGGTTTCTATTATGCTCTGCTCTTTGTGATCTTAAGTAATTCTTGTATTCTGATCTTTATTTTCCTTGTCTGTAAAATAAGGTTAATAATAGCTGCAATGCAAAACATACAAATGTTTTGAGGTTACAATTCAATGTTATGTAATTTATATGGCATTTAGAAATACTAAGCATCATTATCTTAGTTAAGCAAAGAAGTCCTTCTTCAAGCTTGGAGGTATTTCTTCTATAAACACCAGCATTAACCTTGCAAGTTTCACAACGTTGAAAACCATCGAATCCCTGAAGAATGCATTATGCTTTCACAGTAAACTTTATAGCTCCATTTTAACTCTACTTTTTAATCTTCAAAATTCAAATTAACATTTACTGTGATATCAGACTCCTGAACTATCGTCTAGTACTAAAATCAAAACAATATAACTGTGAATATGAATCAGCTAAAATAAAATGTACGAGGCAAAATCACCCTTTAATGTAGTGGTGGAATGCTAACAGCAGCTGAGCGATCACCCTGTGCAAATCCATCCTTGGCTTCATGCCCAAACTCTATTGAAATCTTTGTTGGTCATATAAGAGTTATCTGTGGCATGTTTGGCCTAGAACATTCCAACAGGTGCTCCTTCTGTCTAGACTTTTAAGGAATCAGAATTTGAATCTTCTAATTACACCCTAGGCTTCTTAGTGCTTAGTGCTTCTCAAGGCAAATAACCATCCACAGTTAAAATAGTTAAAAGTATTTCTCAGGCTAGGATAGACTATTAATGCAATTGATCAAATATTCAGATCTACCTATCAAAATAAAGAACTAATAAACTGGTTCATTTTCGATGAACAATATGACAGGTGTTAAGGGAACAAGCTGGATTTTACAAGTATTAGACAATTTTTTAATGACAAAGAATCAAGTGTTTTTCGGTACAACTTCTCTGGATTATTGCTTTTGGTAATATAATTTCCTCTATTTTTTTTAAGTTGTCTTCCCTTTTCCCTCTCTGACTTTTTTTCTGTATTTTTGAAGCATGAATATTTTTTTAAGATTTTCTCTTACCCATTAATCACGGAACACAAGAAGCACTTTTTGCAAAATAGCTTTTCTCACAAAAAAAAAAAGGCACAGCCAATATGACAATAGAAAAACATTTATGTGATGGGCTATGCTGGATAAATATGGTGATCTAATTTCTAAGTTATTTTTATTTAAGTTTTTTTTTTTAAGATTTTATTTATTTATTTGACAGAGAGAGAGAGACAGCCAGAGAAGGAACACAAGCAGGGGGAGTGGGAGAGGGAGAAGCAGGCTTCCCACTGAGCAGGGAGCCCTATGGGGGCGGGGAGCAGGGTCCATCCCAGGGCCCTGGGATCATGACCTGAGCCGAAGGCAGAAGCTTAATGACTGAGCCACCCAGGCATCCCTCTAAGTTATTTTTAAAACAAAAATGCTCATTGCAAATGGCAAGATTTCATTCCTTTTGATGGCTGCATAATATTCCATTGTGTATATATATATATACCACATCTTCTTTATCCATTCATCTGTTGATGGACATCTTGGCTCTTTCCACAGTTTGGCTATTGTGGACACTGCAACGACATGGATGGAACTGGAGGGTGTTATGCTGAGTGAAATAAATCAATCAGAGAAAGACATGTATCATATGACCTCACTGATATGAGGAATTCTTAATCTCAGGAAACAAACTGAGGGTTGCTGGAGTGGCAGGGGGTGGGAGGGATGGGGTGGCTGGGTGATAGACATTGGGGAGGGTATGTGCTATGGTGAGCGCTGTGAATTGTGCAAGACTGTTGAATCACAGATCTGTACCTCTGAAGCAAATAATACATTATATGTTAAAAAAAAAAAAGAAGACGAAGATAGCAGGAGGGGAAGAACGAAGGGGGGAAATCGGAGGGGGAAACAAACCATGAGAGACTATGGACTCTGAGAAACAAACTGAGGGTTCTAGAGGGGAGGGAGGTGGGAAGCTGGGTTAGCCTGGTGATGAGTATTAAAGAGGTCATGTTCTGCATGGAGCACTGGGTGTTATATGCAAACAATGAATCATGGAACACTACATCAAAAACTAATGATGTAATGTATGGTGATTAACATAACATAATAAAAAAAGGAAAAAAATAAATAAATAAAATAAAAATGCTCAATTTCTAGAGGTAATATTCTTCAGCTTGTGGATTTGAGAGGACTAATCAGAAGCATAGGTGCAATTGGCACTTGAACCCTGATGTTATCGATTCTGCTTTTGCCTTTGCATTCACTACTGCTGCTGTGAATCAGACCAGATCTTAGGATTAAGATGTTTGCAAATATTTGCAAAGTTATATTTGTAAATCAGAGCATCCCGAATGCTTAATTTTAAAACACTTAAAAAACCTGAGTTGAACCTCACATTTATGTCTCAGTTGATTTATGCAGAATCCAGTGTCAGAGGTGTTAGTTGAATGGGCACTAACATGCATTACCAAATGGGCTACAGAGGCTCCGGAAAGCCTATCAGTAGGAATGTTTACCATATGTTATGTTAAATGTTTAGTGCATTTGGACAGCTGTTGAGGGAATAAAGTTACAACACCGACTGCCCACATTAACAACTGTAAAGTGAGCAGACCAGTTTCCTCCTGTGCTCAGAAAGAATGATGGTACCATATAGAAAGTAGAGGATGCCTGGGATAATAATGTCTATCATGGACGGTCTTAGATTCTCTCCATCATATGATAACCAAATCCCCTTAGGCAGATGGGTGAACATTCCACTGGGTTTCCCTAGGGTGGCATCTGTTATTTATAGGAATTGTGGTTGCCAAGCCTAAAGGGAAAAAGAGAAAGCTCTTAATTTCCATCTTCTTACACTGAGAAAAGGTCATTTGAAGAAGCAGACAACATGAAACCCCAAAAGATATAACCAACCCAAACACTGAAGATGGCCAGTTTGGAAACAAATTTTCACTGACGCACAGAAATAGTTATTCATAAGCCCAGACCTCTCAGGTCAATAACACTACTATCAAGCTGTTCACTTTGCTGGTTTATATCTTGATATTAGAAATAAGCTGAAAGGGAGTAGAATATGCCATGCCAAAAATTTGCCTCGTTGGCATAATAATTATTTTGGACTGGTTATTTTTGAGAGGTCTCAGACACAGGACAATCTCTGAAAACAGAGTGGAAGTTGCCATTTTCTGAGGGAAATCTACATTTATAAGGGAAACCTCCATTTTTCAGGGAGACCCCCACCTCTGTACAGGCTGTCTCTTCTCTGAAGAGAAGGATAACTAAGTGTCAAAACACTTATCAGTGGAGAAAGTACTGATTTAAATCTGCAACCTTACGTTGCTTACTGTGCTCTGCCTAAAAATTTCCCAGCCTGGCTCCCCTCTCACCACATCCTAACCTCTTTCCTTTGTCTTTAGCTGAAGATGATATTTAAGGTGGTAGCTTGGGCCATTTTGGGGAGTTACTTTTCCTGGATATCTCCTATGTATACAGGAGGTACACATTTATTAAACGTTTGTTTGTTTTTCTCCGGTTAACCTGTGTTTTATGACAAGGGGGTCTCAGCCAAGAACCTAGAAGGGTAGAGGGAAAATTATTTTTCCTCCCCTACAGAACTAACAGGCCTGACCTGAAATAAGGGATAAAATCTAAAATTATGAAAACAATGAAAAAAATACACAGCTACGGAAAGAAACCACAACTTGTTTTTCATTCTTAACATAAATCTCTGTAATAATCAAATGACTGTTTTCAACTTTCTTTCATAAGGTTTTAAACCCATTTCAAATCATTAGACCTTCTTGGGGGTTCAATGAGCTGACTGGGCAAGAGAAATTCTTGCACACAAATGGAAAATTTTCTTTCCTTCCTTTCTCTCTGCAGTTTTAAAATCAAATGAAATGATTTATTATGGAAACTCACTAAATGAAATATAAGCCCAAAATAAATCCTTGTCTTTTATTTTTCCCTCCCTTTTTCCTTTTTTCTCACCACCAGTTTCTACCAATGCCCTTTTGTTGGGCCTGCTGCACTAGATATGCATCCCTGAGTCTTGCCTGAGGGGCCACATCCTGGGTCTGAAAAGTAAACCACTCTCCCTGCCAGGCCCCAGGTCCTACCCTCTGCACACACACAAACAGCCTTCTCTACCCTTGCTGCCAGTCAAACTCTCTCACTTCCTTCACTTGACTATACATCCCTAACAATGACTTCTCTTGTCTCTGTCCCTTTAGATATATGACTCTTTTCAATCTCCACCCTAATTTAGTCAATCATAATATGTACTTACTATTCTTATACAAATTTTCTTTGATGTATATGCTAGTTTTCTTATTCAGTAGCCCATGCTTTATGTGTCCATCTTAAAATATATGCTCCCCCGGGAAGGGAGCCACATCTGGAAAATGTGTCAAGGACAGAGCCTATCTTGGTGCCAAGTGCAAATAACATTTAAAAAATAATAATAGGTGACTCTGAGAAACAAACAGGGTTCTAGAGGGGAGGGGGGAGGGGGGATGGGTTAGCCCGGTGATGGGTATTAAGGAGGGCACGTACTGCACGGAGCACTGGGTGTTATACGAAAACAATGGATCGTGGATCACTACATCAAAAACTAATGATGTATTATATGGTGACTAACATAACAAAATAAAATTTTAAAAAATAATAATAATAATAGGTGAGAGGAAGGTAGAAAAGTTTTTGTCATAACAAGAAAGAATTCTTGGAGCGCCTGGGTGGCTCAGTTGTTAAGCGTCTGCCTTCTGCTCCGGTCGTGATCTCGGGGTCCTCAGGGTCCTGGGACCGAGACCCGCGTCGGGCTCCCTGCTCGGCGGGAAGCCTGCTTCCCCCTCTCCCACTCCCCCTGCTTGTGTTCCCTCTCTAGCTGTGTCTCTGTCAAATAAATAAATAAAATCTAAAAAAAAAAAAGACAAGAAAGAATTCTTGAGAAGTCTTTGGTACGAAAAGGTGGTTTTATGTATGAAAGCACAGGGGACAGGACCCGTGGGCAGAAAGAGCTGCACTGGGGTCATGGGGAGCGGCCCATTATATACTTTCAAGTTGGGAGGGGGTTAGGGATCATGGAAATCTCTAAGGAATTTTGGAAGCAAGGTTTCCAGGACCTTGAGGGGGCTAGCTATTGTTGCGGAAGAGGTCATTTATTACCGTCTAATAAAACCTTAGTCATGAGACCCTGCAGATGTATATCGGTGGGCCATATGGTTGGGGGATGATTGCCAACACGTATCTTGGGGGGTTTAGAGATAAAGGAAATTTCTAAAGGAATTTTTATATGTTAAAGTAGATTTACAGGATCCTGGTTGGGGGCGGGGGGGGGGGTCGGTATTGCCTTTTGCCCTTAGCAAAGTATTAACATTGAGGCTTTTGAGTCCTTAGAGGAATGTCACTCTGCCTGTTTCAAGGACTTGCCAGTGAGCTCTAAGTAGTAAGGAAATTTAATAATTTTTCTTCTGTCTTTTTCCCCACATCAATGCCTAGAAAACAATCTTTTCTTTCCCAATCTCAGTAAAATATCAGAAAAGAGATATGAGACTACTTGAAAATATCTTCTAGTTTCCTGTGTTATAAAAGTACCTTGTAAAAGGGATAGGGGTTTTTGGACTCATGTTAAAGCATCCATGAATTTACAAAAATGTATAATCAACTACAACTTCACATAGCACAGGGAAACCTGGAAAAGCAAGAGTGTTTATTCTCATAATTCTCTCCTATTACTCACTAACCCTCAATGTGATCAGAGTGTATTTTTCAGTTGAAATTAGACAGGAATGAGCAGGGCAGAAATAGAATATCTGACTATGGAAGGAAAGGCTGCTAAATTGTTCACTGTGGTGCAATTGCATGATCTCGTTTTAACACAAAACAGTGTTTTCACGCAGTTCCCGATTAATCTTAGCAGAAATTTTTGTTTGGTGAAAGAGGCACCATTTACATATTACTTCTTGTAAGTGAAATTGTGGGTTGGGATGGCTTGTGGATAAGCGCAGTTGAGAACCTTACTTCAATCTTCCTCCTTCAAAATGCTGAAACGTGGGTTTATTTCTCGTAAAAGTTCAGGTTGCCTACCTCTTCCACCCAAGACTTTTTTTTTTTTTAAGAGTTTTATTCATTTATTTGCGAGAGAAAGCGCACCAGCGGGGTGAGGGGCAAAGGGAGAAGCAGGCTCCCCGCTGAGCTGGGAGCCCCACTCGGGGCTCGAATCCAGGACCCTATGATCAGGACCTGAGCCGAAGGCAGACACTTAACTGACTGAGCCGCCCAGGAGCCGCTTCCCAAGAGAGTTAGATGGCAGGGCTACCGGTTCCTCTTCACTTTCCTTTAAAAAAGCTGCTCGTCAGTTTTTAACGTCATTGCAGTTTTCCAAAGTGTAAGAACAGGAAGACACCCGTGTTTTTCCTACACCTAAACCATCAGAATAGGCCGATGGGCTAATTATCCTTGATTAGCATAAGAACGAAAACCATTAGCGCGGCTCACTTAGTTTAATAAAAGAATGCCCTTAGGCTAACATGATTTGTAACTCGTAGATGCTTTTAATTTCCACAAGCAAAAGACTAAACCTTCTGCTTTTAATAGCGATGAGGCAGTTTTCCCTCCCTTCTCCCACCCTCATCCCCTGGCTCTGCACCTCCCTCCTTCATTCTATACACCCACCAGGAAACCCCTGTTTACAGCCAGAAACACCCCAAGACCTCTTCCCCCAAATTCCCCCACCTCCTGTGCATCTTAGCAATTGAAAAAAAAAAAAAAAAAGCTTCCTCTTCCTTTCCAAACTTAAAAAACAGGTAGGGAAGGGAGCTGCGAGCAGCCTTTCATCTCCGCTCACCCATGCAGTAGGGAAAAAGCCTGAGGAGGCACATCCTGCGAGCAAGTTTGAAAAGAAAAGAATGGAAGGTCCCGACCAACGAGGACCGACAAAGAAAGTCCGAAAAACGTTTGCGTGGAAACACCACGGTAGTCTTTCTTCCGTCCCCTCTCTGCCAACTGTGTCTCTGAGGAATCGCAGGCTCGATCCACACACACGGTTTTTTGTAAAATACAGCCAAAATCGTAAGCAGTTACCTTCATGGTTCGGTGGGCCGTGGGGACCGGGGCAACTGCGCGGAGGGCAAGCCGGGTGCGTCCCAGCCCTCGTGGGGTGCGCGCGGCGGGGGCGGCGGGAACGAGTGCCTGGGGAAGCGGCCGGGGTGGCGGCAGCTACACGTGGCGGGCGGGATGGCAGCCTGGCCCTCTAGCAGCCGAGATCGCGGGCTCTCGCAGATTGCATCAGCCAGGAAGAGTCTTGAGGCTGTGTTTCCCCCAACCCGCCCCCAGAGGGTAGAGTCTCTCCCAGCACTGAGAGTCCGACCCAGCGCCCGCCCTAGCCTCCCTCCCCACTCACTCCTGGGGGTTGTCAGTGTTTCCAACACGTTTCCACATGTCACCCCACAGTTACTGACTGCGAGTGTCGGGGATGCCAAGGAGGAGGAAACGATCCTGGTTGCCACTCCCTTCTTAGCCGGCTGCCTGCCCGCCTCACTTCCCGCTACCCCCGGAGAAACGTTCCCGCACGTCCTGTTCAAAATTATACAGTGGATTCCCATCATCAGAAGCAGAACATTTTAAATGCATTTTTTAATGGAAAGAACATGTGTCTGGTTTTTAAAAGTTTGCCAGTCTCTCTTTCTCCCACTCTTCGTTTCAGTTCCACAGCCCACCCTCAGATACCACCATTTTTGCCAGTTTCTTCAGGATCTGGAAAAATAATCCTTAATCCTTTGAGCATATAGAATTCTTTCTGATTTGAACGTTGCCTGCTGGCCCAGTTCATCCTCTGTGGGATGCCTCCCCACTTCACAAGAGTTCCAGCACTGCTACTGGACTTTGCTTAAAAACCCTTAAATACCCTCGTGGTTGATGGCTCACTCTGGCAACGTCCTATTTTTGTAAATCTCAGATGAAGTTCTTTGCTAGGAAGTCCTGCTGAGTCTCTCAAGCAAACCTGAACCTTTTGTCTATGCACCCTGCTTTGTCCATACCCTTTATTAGAATCCATCTTCTTTTAATTATTTGTTTGCACAGGTGGTACTTCATTAGATTATGAGATTCTTGAAGACGATCCCAATGTTGAACACAAATGGGGGGGGAGTTGCTTAGCAAATGTTGGTTACGGGAATGAATGATTAGATCATTAAACAAATGTATTGATCTCATGACATTGTCAGATGCTGGGCAAGATTCTAGGCATAAAGTGGTAAAAAAAATGTTCTTATGCTCATAGAATTCATAGTTAAGTGTGGGAAACAGAAAATAAACATTAATTCAGGTAGCAAAATGTCCATGTACTAATGAATGGATTTATACAATGAAATATTATTTAGCAATAAAAGAAATGAATTACTGATACATGCTTACATACATACCTTAACCTTGAAAACACTACATGAAATGAAATAACACAGTCACAAATGACCACATATTGTATGATTCCATTTTTCTGAAACGTCCAGAATACAAAGATTCACAGAGACAGAAAATGGATGGTCGTTGCCAACCTAGGGAGAGGGGGTAATGAGGAGTGATTGCTAATGGGTACAGAGTTTCTTTCTGGGGTGATTAAAATGTTCTAAAATTGGATTGTGGTAATCGTTGCACAACCCTGTGAATACACTAAAAACCAGGGTATGATACCCTTTAAATAGATGAATTGTATGATATATGAATTACATCTCCATAAAAATGTTATTTTTTAAAATCAAGTAGCAAGTAGTAAATTTTATGAGAAAATAAAGCAAAGTAAGGGGAAAGAGCATGATAGGGCAATAGACCTGAATGAATTAATGTGTAAATTCTAGAGCATGCCTGTCAATGACTTCCTCAGGATTCTTTTGATGTTATAGGGTTACAGGGTCCTTGTCTGGTGGAGTGGAAGAATGAATCTCATCTTGTGGATACAAAAGGGTAAAGTGATAGTTTATTAAGGGAAGGTGAGAACAGAAAGAAAGCTCTCTAGAGGGAGAGGGGTCTCGAATGGGGTGCCACAGTGGGCTTTTATGGTCAGTCTTTTATAGAAAACTGACCAGGGAACTTAAATCTTCTTGATATTACCACCATGATAGCACCAAGATTACTTCTCCCTTCTTGATGGGGAGCCTGCTTCTCCCTCTCCCTCTGCCTGCTACTCCCCCTGCTTGTGCTCACTCTCTCTTACCTCTCTGTCAAATAAATCAATAAAATCTTTAAAAAAAAAAAAGTGGAAGTATCTTCAAAGGAGGTTGAGGGATCCTTTTGAATGGCCCATAGAGCAACAGGCCCAAAGACTGTCTCTACATGAGTTTTGGGGCAATTTTTTGAAGCGGACCTCGAGTTGTCTAGTTTAGGCAAACAACAATCATTTAAAGACAATCAGAACTGGAGGGGCACCTGGGTGGCTCAGTCATTAAGCATCTGCCTTCAGCTCAGGTCACGATCCCAGGGTCCTGGGATTGAGCCCTGCATCGGGCTCCCTGCTCAGCGGGAAGCCTGCTTCTCCCTCTCCCACTCCCCCTGCTTGTGTTCCCTCTCTCTCTGTGTCTCTCTGTCAAATAAATAAATAAAATCTTTAAAAAAAAAAAAAAGACAGAACTGGAATTTAACATCCACAAAGGTGGGTTATTAAAACAAATTTTGCTCTATAGTAACCCTAATTTTTAATCAGAGATAGCCAAATGAGAACTAATTTGTTTGCAAAACAAGTCCAGTTTTAACAAACCTGGCCTAATTACTTACATAAGGTCAGCAAGAATAGCAATTGGCCATATAGATCTTTTTAAATTTACTTTTATTTATTTGAGAGAGAAAAAGAGAGCGAGAAAGAACATGAGCAGGGGAGGGGCAGAGGGAGAAGCAGACTCCCCGCTGAGTCGGGAGCCCTGCATGATCCTGCAACCTGACCCCGGGATCATGACCTGAGCCGAAGGCAGACACTTAGCCGACTGAGCCACCCAGGCACCCCATCCATATAGATCTTTTAAAGTCTCCTTTGCTGGAACTTTTGTAAGGAATCTAGATTGAACTTTTAGTAGAGTCTCTAGCCCAGAAGCCAAGCCAAGTACTTGCCATCAGACATGCCTACAATACATATAGACTTGGGGGAATTCTTCTTCACAAGGTCCCCAATATATCTTTTTTTATTGTTATGTTAATCACCATACATTACATCATTAGCTTTTGATGTAGTGTTCCATGATTCATCGTTTGTGCATAACACCCAGCGCTCCACACAGAATGTGCCCTCTTTAATACCCATCACCAGGCTAACCCATCCCCCCTCCCCCTCCCCTCTAGAACCCTCAGTTTGTTTTTCAGAGTCCATCATCTCTCATGGTTCGTCTCCCCCTCCGACGTAACTCCCCTTTATTCTTCCCCTCCTGCTATCTTCTGCTTTTTCTTTTTTCTTAACATATATTGCATTATTTGTTTCAGAAGTATAGATCTGTGATTCAACAGTCTTGCACAATTCACAGCGCTCACCATAGCACATACCCTACTCAATGTCTATCACCCAGCACCCCATCCCTTCCACCCCCCCACCACTCCAGCAACACTCAGTTTGTTTCCTGAGATTAAGAATTCCTCATATCAGTGAGGTCATGTGATACATGTCTTTCTCTGATTGACTTATTTCACTCAGCATAACACCCTCCAGTTCCATCCACGTCATTGCAAATGGCAAGATCTCCTTTTTGATGGCTGCATAATATTCCATTGTGTATATATACCACTTCTTCTTTATCCATTCATCTGTCGATGGACATCTTGGCTCTTTCCACAGTTTGGCTATTGTGGACATTGCTGCTATAAACATCAGGGTGCACGTACCCCTTCGGATCCCTACATTTGTATCTTTGTGGTAAATACCCAGTAGTGCAGTTGCTGGATCGTAGGGTAGCTCTATTTTCAACCGTTTGAGGAGCCTCCATACTGTTTTCCAGAGTGGTTGCACCAGCTTGCATTCCCACCAACAGTGGAGGAGGGTTCCCCTTTCTCCACATCCCCGCCAACATCTGTCGTTTCCTGACTTGTTAATTTTAGCCATTCTGACTGGTGTGAGGTGGTATCTCATTGAGGTTTTGATTTGGATTTCCCTGATGCCGAGCGATGTTGAGCACTTTTTCATGTGTCTGTTGGCCATTTGGATGTCTTCTTTGGAAAAATGTCTGTTCATGTCTTCTGCCCATTTCTTGACTGGATCATTTGTTCTTTGGGTGTTGAGTTTGGTAAGTTCTTTATAGATTTTGGACACTAGCCGTTTATCTGATATGTCATTTGCAAATATTTTCTCCCATTCTGTCAGTTGTCTTTTGGTTTTGCGGACTGTTTCTTTTGCTGTGCAAAAGCTTTTTATCTTGATGAAATCCCAATAGTTCATTTTTGCCCTTGCTTCCCTTGCCTTTGGCGATGTTTCTAGGAAGAAGTTGCTGCGGCTGAGGTCGAAGAGGTTGCTACCTGTGTTCTCCTTTAGGATTTTGATGGACGCCTGTCTCACGTTTAGGTCTTTCAACCATTTGGAGTCTATTTTTGTGTGTGGTGTAAGGAAATGGTCCAGTTTCATTCTTCTGCATGTGGCTGTCCAATCTTCCCAACACCATTTGTTGAAGAGACTGTCTTTTTTCCATTGGACATTCTTTCCTGCTTTGTCAAAGATGAGTTGACCATAGAGTTGAGGGTCCATTTCTGGGCTCTCGATTCTGTTCCATTGATCTGTGTCTGTTTTTGTGCCAGTACCATACTGTCTTGATGATGACAGCTTTGTAATAGAGCTGGAAGTCTGGACTTGTGATGCCACCAGCTTTGCTTTTCTTTTTCAATATTCCTCTGGCTATTCGGGGTCTCTTCTGGTTCCATACAAATTTTAGGATTATTTGTTCCATTTCTTTGGAAAAAGTGGGTGGTATTTTGATGGGGATTGCATTGAATGTGTAGATTGCTCTAGGTAGCATTGACATCTTCACAATGTTTGTTCTTCCAATCCATGAGCATGGAACGTTTTTCCATTTCTTGGTGTCTTCTTCAATTTCTTTCATGAGTATTTTATAGTTTTCTGAGTACAGATCTTTTGCCTCTTTGGCTAAATTTATTCCTAGGTATCTTATGGTTTTGGGTGCAATTGTAAATGGGATCGACTCCTTGATTTGTCTCTCTTCTGTCTTGTTGGTGTATAGGAATGCCACTGATTTCTGTGCCTTGATTTTATATCCTGCTACTTTGCTGAATTCCTGTATGAGTTCTAGCAGTTTTGGGGTGGAGTCTTTTGGGTTTTCCACATCCAGTATCATATCATCTGCAAAGAGTGAGAGTTTGACTTCCTCTTTGCCGATTTGGATGCCTTTGATTTCTTTTTGTTGTCTGATTGCTGTGGCTAGGACTTCTAATACTACGTTGACTAGCAGTGGTGAGAGTGGACATCCCTGCCGCGTTCCTGACCTTAGGCGAAAAGCTTTCAGCTTTTCCCCATTGAGAATGATATTCGCTGTAGGTTTTTCATAGATGGCTTTTATGATATTGAGGTATGTTCCCTCTATCCCTATACTCTGAAGAGTTTCGATCCAGAAAGGATGCTGTACTTTGTCAAATGCTTTTCCTGCATCTATTGAGAGGATCATATGATTCTTGTTCTTTCTTTTGTTAATGTATTGTATCACGTTGATTGATTTGCGGATGTTGAACCAACCTTGCGGCCCAGGGATAAATCCCACTTGGTCATGGTGAATAAACCTTTTAATGTACTGTTGGATCCTATTGGCTAGTATTTTGGTGAGAATTTTTGCATCCATGTTCATCAAGGAAATTGGTCTGTAATTCTCCTTCTTGATGGGGTCTTTCTCTGGTTTTGGGATCAAGGTAAGGCTGGCCTCATAAAATGAGTTTGGAAGTTTTCCTTCCATTTCTATTTTTTGGAACAGTTTCAGGAGAATAGGTATTAATTCTTCTTTAAATATCTGATAGAATTCCCCTGGGAAGCCGTCTGGCCCTGGGCTTTTGTTTTTTGGGAGATTTTTGATGACTGCTTCAATTTCCTTAGTGGTTATAGGTCTGTTCAGGTTTTCTATTTCTTCCTGGTTCAATTTTGGTAGTTGATACATCTCTAGGAATGCACCCATTTCTTCCAGGTTATCTAATTTGCTGGTATACAGTTGCTCATAATACGTTCTTAGAATCGTTTGTATTTCTTTGGTGTTGGTTGTGATCTCTCCTCTTTCATTCATGATTTTGTTGATTTCGGTCATTTCTCTTTTCTTTTTGATAAGTCTGGCCAGGGGTTTATCAATCTTGTTAATTCTTTCAAAGAACCAGCTCCTAGTTTCGTTGATTTGTTCTCCTGTTCTTTTGGTTTCTAGTTCATTGATTTCTGCTCTGATCTTTATTATATCTCTTCTCCTGCTGGGTTTAGGCTGTATTTGCTGTTCTTTCTCCAGCTCCTTTAGGTGTAGGGTTAGGTTGCATATTTGAGAACTTTCTTGTTTCTTGACAAAGGCTTGTATTGCTATATACTTTCCTCTTAGGACTGCCTTTGCTGTATCCCAAAGATTTTGAACAGTTGTGTTTTCATTTTCATTGGTTTCCATGAATTTTTTTAATTCTTCTTTAATTTCCTGGTTGACCCATTCATTCTTCAGTAGGATGCTCTTTAGCCTCCATGTATTTGAGTTCTTTCTGACTTTCCTCTTGTGATTGAGTTCTAGTTTCAAAGCATTGTGGTCTGAAAATATGCAGGGAATGATCCCAATCTTTTGGTACTGGTTGAGACCTGGTTTGTGACCTAGGATGTGGTCAATTCTGGAGAATGTTCCATGGGCACTAGAGAAGAATGTGTATTCCGTTGCTTTGGGGTGGAATGTTCTGAATATGTCTGTGAAGTCCATTTGTTCCAGTGTGTCATTTAAAGTCTTTATTTCCTTGTTGATCTTTTGCTTAGATGATCTGTCCATTTCAGTCAGGGGAGTGTCAAAGTCCCCCACTATTATTGTATTGTTGTCAATGTGTTTCTTTGCTTTTGTTATTAATTGCCTTATAAAATTGGCTGCTCCCATGTTAGGGGCATAGATATTTACAATTGTTAGATCTTCTTGGATAGACCCTTTAAATAGGATATAGTGTCCTTCTTCATCTCTTATTACAGTCTTTGTTTTAAAATCTAATTTGTCTGATATAAGGATTGCCACCCCAGCTTTCTTTTGGTGTCCATTAGCATGGTAAATGGTTTTCCACCCCTTCACTTTCAATCTGGGGTTGTCTTTGGGTCTAAAATGAGTCTCTTGCAGACAGCATATTGATGGGTCTTGTTTTTTAATACAATCTGATAGCCTGTGTCTTTTGATTGGGGCATTGAGCCCATTTACATTCAGGGTAACTATTGAAAGGTATGAATTTAGTGCCATTGTGTTGCCTGTAAGGTGACTGTTACTGTATATTGTCTGTGTTCCTTTCTGATCTATGCTGCTTTTAGGCTCTCTCCTGCTTAGAGGACCCCTTTCAATATTTCTTGGAGGGCTGGTTTCGTGTTTGCAAATTCCTTTAGTTTTTGTTTGTCCTGGAAGCTTTTTATCTCTCCTATTTTCAATGACAGCCTAGCTGGATATAGTATTCTTGGCTGCATATTTTTCTCGTTTAGTGCTCTGAAGATATCATGCCAGTCCTTTCTGGCCTGCCAGGTCTCTGTGGATAGGTCTGTTGCCAATCTAATATTTCTACCATTGTAGGTTACAGATCTCTTCTCCCGAGCTGCTTTCAGGATTTTCTCTTTGTCTGTGAGACTCGTAAGTTTTACTATTAGATGTCGGGGTGTTGACCTATTTTTATTGATTTTGAGAGGGGTTCTCTGTGCCTCCTGGATTTTGATGCCTGTTTCCTTCCTCACATTAGAGAAGTTCTCTGCTATTATTTGCTCCAATATACCTTCTGCCCCTCTCTCTCTTTCTTCTTCTTCTGGGATCCCAATTATTCTAATGTTGTTTTGTCCTATGGTATCGCTCATCTCTCGAATTCTGCCCTCGTGATCCTGTAGTTGTTTCTCTCTCCTTCTCAGCCTCTTTATTTTCCATCATTTGGTCTTCTGTATCGCTGATTCTCTCTTCTGCCTCATTTATCCTGACAGTTAGTGCCCCCATTTTTGATTGTACCATATTAATAGCCTTTTTGATTTCAACTTGGTTAGATTTTAGTTCTTTTATTTCTCCAGAAAGGGTTTCTCTAATAACTTCCACGCTTTTTTCAAGCCTGGCTAGTATCTTTAAAGTCATGATTCTGAACTCTAGGTCCGACATTGTACTAATGTCCATATTAAGTACGTCCCTGGCAGACGGTACTACCTCTTGTTCTTTTTGCTGAGGTGATATTTTTCATCTTGTCATTTTGTCCAGAGGAGAATAGATGAATGAGAGAACAAAATGCTAACAGGTTAACAACATCCCCAGCAAATATACTCTATACAAATCAGAAAAGACCTGAAACCAGGGGAAAAGAAAGGGAAAGAAAGAAAAAAGAAAAAGATAAAAACAAAAACAGAACAATACAAAAAAAACAGAATATGATCAAATATGATCAGGCTAGTGCATCAATCAGTGTCACACACTAGGTTTTGGGTGTATTTTGGTCTGTTAGAAAAAAGTGCCTCCTAAATTTTAAAGGAAGACTTATATATGTACAAAATAAGTGTTGATACAATGAAGGGATGGAAGATGACTGTAAAGATGAAAATTATAAAGATTTTATAAAAGGAATTGATAAGAAGTTGTTTGAAAAAAGAAGATTAAAAAAAAGAAAAGAAAAAAATGGAGAGAGTGTGATCAGGCAGGAGACTAGAACAGAGCCATACACTAGTGATTTAGGGTATATTTTGATCTGTTAGAAGAAACTGTATATCAAAATTTTAAAGAGAACATGTTATATATATATGCCAAAAATAAGGGTAACTACTATGAAGGGATAAAATATGACTTTAAAAATGAAAAATAAAAAATGTTTTTTTAAAAAAGGGATTGATAAGATGTTGGTTGAAAAAGGGGAAAAGAAAATTTCAAAAAAAAAAACCAGTTAAAAAAATTAACTTTGAAAAACTAATGAATCACGGTAAAAAAGCCATGAATTCTATGTGCAGTATTCCCCTAGCGCTGGAGTTGTCCCATTCTCCTTGATGGGTAAACTTGGTCTTGGCTTGCTGGCTGTTCGTGCCTATCTTCTGGGAGAGGAGCCTGTTGCCGTGGTTCCCAAATGTCTTTGCCGGAGGCGGAATTGCCCCGCCCTTGTCCGTCTGGGCTAACCAAGCTGCTCTGGTTTGCTCTCAGGAGCTTTTGTTCCCTGCAAGCTCTCGGCACAGCTTTGGAGGACCAGGGCGAAAATTGTGGCCTCCCAATCTCCACCCGGAGGAGCCGAGAACTCGGGGCCCCGCTCCTCAGTGAGCCCCCAGAGAAAAGCTCTCACTCCCGTCTCCCCGGTCTCCGGCTGCACTCCGTGCTCACCCGGCCTGTGACCGAGCGTTTCTATCTCTGGCACTTGACCCCGTGTGGAGTCTCCAAACCCAGCAGATCCCTGCGGTGCACTCCCGCACCGCTCCTCCTGGGGGAGGAATGGGAGTCTCCCCGGATCTGCCACTTGTTGGGTCCCTGCTGGAGGAGCAGTGGCCCGACTGTGCTGTGAATCACAGTTTATGGCAACCCCGAGCTGAGAGCCTGCGCCTTGGCTCCGTCTCTGCAGCTGGCTTCCCCGCTCCGATACCTGGGAGCTCTGCCGCACTCCGGCACCCCCGGTCTTTCTGTGACCCCAAGGGTCTTGAGACCACACTGTCCCGCGAGGGTCCCACCCCCCGCTTAGCCACTGGAGCGACGTCCCTCAGCGGAGCCAACTTCTAAAAGGTCCGATTTTGTGCTCCGCGGCTCTATCACTTGCCAGAAGCAGCCGACAGAGGTCCCCTCCCCCGCCGTCTATCCTCCCGAATATCGCCTCGGATTCACTTCTCCGCACGTCCTACCTTCCAGTAAGTGGTCGCTTCTCTGTTCAGAGAGTTGCTGCTACTCTCTTCTTTGATCTCCTGTTGAGTTCGTAGGTGTTCAGAATGGTTTGATCCATATTCAGCTGAATTCCCGAGACCAGACGAAATCCAGGTCTCCTAATCCTCCGCCATCTTGCTCCGCCCCTGGTCCCCAATATATCTTGATGTTCCTGCACCTGCCAGGAAGTGACATTCTTTACTCACCTGGTAAGACTACTGGGAACTCTGTAAGCAAGGGATTAGGCCAACACTTCCAAGAGGCTTTATGGTTCCATGTTTCATAAAGTAAACCTTAGTTCCTTAAAGGTGTTTGATCATATCTGATTCTATCCATGTCTCTCTCAAATATAACATTCCAGTCAAAGACTTGGTAAAATAACCAATGTTTACAATGGTATCCTTTTATAAGGAGAATAGATTCTTATTGAACTTATGTAAATGACTATGATTGCCATGGAAGAAAGAATACCTTTTGAATTTCAGATGGTTCAGGTACAGAGAACAGTTAAATGCTTGAATTTGTTCACAAATGAATACTTTATCAGATTTCTATAAGTCACAGATATCTTAAGAGAAAGTTTCCTTAATCTGGAAGAGCAAACATTAAAGAACCAGTAATGTTTCAAACAAGAGTCACAAAACTATAATCATCTTTTTAGTTCATTTAGTACCATGTTACTAATTCAGAAATTGACTTTGTTAATGATCTGATATCAGAGGTCATTGTGATTTAATTGACAAGGAAATTCAGTTATTTCCATGACACAAAACACTTCAGTAATCAGAATATCGAGTGATGATGACCTTATACCAGAAGGCAACATACCAAATAAAAAAGCCTAATTAGTCAACAAGAATTGATTTATGATTTAAATCTTGGAGAAGTTTGTTAAAACTTTAGAAAACTTTTTTTTTTAAGATTTTATTTGTTTGAGAGAGAGAGTATGCGCTCATGGGTGTGCATGCACATGGTGGGGGGATGCAGTCGGAGAGGGAGAAGCCAACTCTCCACTGAGCAGGGAGCCTGAGGTAGCTCAGTCCTAGTGATGAATGCCAATCTGAAAAAAGGCAGGCAGAGACAAGCACACCCCACCCCCCCCAAGAGGAAACCATCCTTATAGGGATTTTACACCACCCTGGAAGGAGCCCTCCACCCTTTCCCATGTGAATGGACAAAAACCTGATTGGGTGACAGGCACATGGGGGTTAATCAGATTAAAGCAGCCCATGCCAAAGAGCCCATAAAAACCCTAGATTTAAATGTGCAATCAGCAACCCCCTCAGGTCTCCTCCTTCTTTGGGAGCTTTGTACTTGGACTCAATAAACTTTACCATCACTCAATAAACTTTGTTTTGTTTTTTTTTTTGTAAATTCTTTTTTTCCAATTTTTTATATTTAAATTCAATTAATTAACATATAATGTATTATTGGTTTCTGAGGTAGAGGTCAGTGATTCATCAGGCTTATATAATACACAGTGCTCACCACATCTCGTGCCCTCCTTAATGTCTATCATCAGTAAACTTTGCTTTGCTGCCCACCACTCTTCGTCTGGTCTGCCTCCTCATTTTTCAAAGCAGTATGACCAAGAATGGCTGGCACTAAAGGAAAAGAAATTCTGTAACACATGACCTGAGCCAAAGGCAAACACTCAACCGATTGAGCCACCCAGGCACCCCAACACCTTAGAAAGTTTTAAAGCACATGTCTAAATAGGATTAGGGATCATTAAAGACCTGATAAAGTCAAAATATAGAAACTGGTTTTTCTGGACAAAGAAAAGAGAAAAACAACTTTGTTTACATTTCCGTATCAAGAACAGACCAACAATTAAAGAAAACTTTGTCTTTTAACCAAAAGAAGACTTCCAATCTTATAGCAATGCACTTTTAAAATCCATTTACTTCAATCTTCGTCCATCCTGACCACACCTAAAATTCCTTTCCCAAGACTCCCTTCACAAACCTTCTACAACTTTCCTTTGCATTCAGGTTTTGTCCCAAGCCATTTCTTTCCAAACAACCGCTCTCATTTAGGATTAAATTACCTTCTTTTACCTTCAATAAAAATGCATTCCCATTCCTTATACTTTTCTTACACATCTCCTACTTTTCTACATACAGAGTTGTTTCCCTTATTTCCATCAGCCTTAATTCCATTTAGCAGAATTTTAACTCTTAGAAACCTTAGTGTTCAGTGAAAACTAAGTAGTAACCAATTGTGAACTGTTACACCAAAACTCTTTAGACAGCAAATTTACAACTGGTTGAGCACAAAGCATGTTTACCAACAGACCCAAATATCCTTAGTTTCTTTGCAATAGTAAGTCAAAAGCACAAACCTACATCCAGTAATCAATGCTTTAGCACTTTATTTTATTTGGAAAAGACATAGATGTCCAGTGAATTTAATCCCACTTATCATCCAAGCAAACCTTTAAAGTTTCAGGTTACCAAAGACTTTGAAAGCTATCTTAACAATTACCTATGAAAACTTTGGGACAGACAATTTTGCTAATCTTTCTGCTAACAAACAGCAACAGAGACAACATGAGTTTATTTGACCTTCAGTAAATCTTGGTAGAATAAAAGTTTCATATTTAATACTGATAACTTTAAAGACATATCATCTTAATTAAACCAATAAACTTAAGTTAGTTTAGATACCAAACTATATTCGACCTGGATCCTCTGTTAAAAGTCAGTTTGTTCCCCATTGTTAATTTTTACCTGAGACCGTGGTGGGGAAATCTGAAGGGCGGTGTATGCAGGCTGCATCCAAGGTGGTGCAGAAATAGGAGGAGGGGGAGGCCAAAGAGGCAGAGTGCTGCCAGAAGGTGGAGAAAGAAGGTTCCTGGTCCTAAAAGCCTGTCAGCTCAGACAAATGAGCAGACGAAGATTTTTGTTGGTTTGTTTTTCCACCAACAAGTGGAATTAGGCAGTCCATGTCCAGCTGGAGAAAACAGGGAATTTCCTCAAAACAAAGGGAATTTCGGCAGCTGCTTGGGAATATTCTGTAAAGTCCCCATCCTAAGGTAGACTAACCAGAGACAGTTGTCTCCAATTATAGCCATTAACCCAAGAAATGAATGAGGGAGAAGCCCCCAAATCTATTAGGAGGAACAGTGAGGAAGAGAGAGTCAGCGTCCCCTTTGTTAGGGAGGGCCTGTGTTTCCTCCAGCAACCTGGGTTTATTCTGAGGAGGCCTATTTGGATAATTATCAGCCAATATGTCAGGAGGACATTTACTAGCCAGACATGTTTGGGCAAACACATTTGTGCAAGAGGCTCTTAGGCCAGGGTCCTGATGTAAAGCCCTGTTTTCTGCAGAAGAGATCTAACTGATGGATCCCACTGAGGCCATGTAGTGTTACCAGAGCTTAGTCCTTTCCTAAACTTTGCAATCCAAATTGTTTCCCGTGGGTTAAAATGCATCCCAAAGGGAGAGTCCTTGGGAACTGAAGAAGAGACCGTGCCTTGGAGGTCATGCAGCAAAGGTCACGCCTTATTTTACCTTGCCTTGAAGAACCTGCCATTTTTAACCCATGGAAGACACTAGAAAAATTTTACAAGGGGAAATTACCCAATTTTGCAGTACATAGTCCAGAGGAGTCCCCGCGAAGGATAGCTTATTTCCCATCTCACGATTCCGGTACTACCCTGCACCTGTTATAGAGACTTGACTATGAAGGCATCCCTGCATATCAGCTCTTTGTCCCTTAGCCAAGGCGTCCCTTGGTGACTTGCCCTAAAGTGAGAGAGTGGCCTAGCACCCTAGGACGCCAGAAAGTCTGGCCGGCAGGAATAGCCACTCTGACCTGCACCCGACCCTCCCCCTCCACTGGACTAGAACTGAATGAAATATAATCTTTTAGGTAGTTCAACCATAGTCAAGGGTGCAAACTGTTATCTAGGGATTTGTGGGCAGGTATGTGCTGCTTGTGGAGGAGGCTTCCCTGGGCTGTGACCTCCAGGGCTGGTCCCCACCCTTTTATGTGTCTCAGAAACCCCATGGTCATTTATGATGTCCAGGGGCAGGCTCAGAGCACTGGATGACCAGTCCTTATGTGCACTCCCCAGATGAGGCCTGAAATTAGTTAGGGAGAATTCTGTCATGTGCATCTTCAGAGTTCTCATATGGAACCCTCATTCATTGTGTTTGCACCCAAGGCTCTGTAAGCAAAAGCCCAATTAAGTGTTTGGTTTATTTTTGACAGTAAACTGCCCGAGCATCCTTTCTCCTATGTACTTGATGACCTAGCAGTAGACGAGGCCCTAGTACAAACGTAAAGTTCCCAGAGAAAAGGAGAAGCCATTTGAGGAAAAAAAAGTATGAAATTAGAGGATAAGTGAGCTGGTTAGGATGGGACCAACATTCCCTTCCCTCAAGGAAGGGGGATTGACTGAGTAGTTCCCAGAAGCCTGTTACTAGAGTCTTTAAGACCAGGGGCCATGCTAGTTGTTCTTCATGGCCGACAGGTGCCTGTGTTTTATAAGACAAGAGGGCAAAGCAGGGAAGATAAGTCTCTCAGAACATAAAGACAGAGTCCATGTTACTTATCCTCTGATGGATGAAGTGGGATGATTTTCCCGGTCAATGCCCCAGGAATGTTGCGGGGTTCTTGTCTTGCGGAGTCGAGGAATGAATCTCACAGAAACAAAAGGGTGAAGTGGTAGTTTATTAAGTGAAGGGGAGAACAGAAAGAACGCTCTCTAGAGGGAGCGGGGTCCCGAGTGGGTTGCCACAGAGGGCTTTTATGGTCAGTCTTTTATAGAAAACTGACCGGGGAACTTAAATCTTCTTGATGTTACCACTGATAGCACCATGATTACTTCTCCTTCGAATATCTTGTCTCTGATGTTTAAGACAAACCAGGTGGTCTGGTTATGTTCCCTTATCTCTGGTTTCATTAGGCCTCAGCATTTCTGGGATTTTTGTGAGCCTGATCACATAGCCCCCTACCTATCTCTCCCTACCTAGCCCTGCCTGTCCCTTACTCAGTATTAGCAACAGAGGGAGAAAAGGGGTAAAAAGAGCTTTAAGAGAAGCTAAAAGTGAAAGAGGAATTAGGGAATTAACATCCGCAGAGGAATATGAGAACAGTCTGGCTGTGTCTGCCCTCCCTTTTCCCTCCAGTGTTGAGAGGAGGGTCCCACAGGTCTCCCTCACTGTTACATGTAAACTCTCCCAAAGCCTCCCTCCTAGACACCAAAAATGCTTTTTTTCCAATGAAGAAGGTCATCATCCACCAAGATTGTTACCGTGCTAACAGCACTACACTTCAAGAAAGTCACAGTTAAAAGATATTAAAGGCAGCTGAATTCTCAAAACTTGATGTATTCCATATCTTTACCAGTGAGCAGTGCCTGTGACTGCACTTGAGGAAGACAGAATTTCTAACAGTCCCCAGAGACACTAACTTTGAGATTGACTTCAGAGCCGCAGAGAGCTCAGCTCCATTTGTCATCACTGTTATGAACAAAGTCTGTTGTAATCATTATGAAAATTGTATAACAACTACTTGCAGAATTTCTCTTCTGAATCCTACTAAATCTTATCTAGAGGAAGGGAAACACAAATTTTCTCAGTTCCTCAGTCTTGGGAAAGAGAATTAGCAGAAGGCAATGATGCTTTCTGTCAGAAAGAGTAGGGGGAAGTCTACTCTAAAATTCTACTCTACAAATTGTGGAGGACAAAATCATTCTTCTCTTTATTTCTCAAATGAAAAATACTACAAAGTTTTATTTTTTTTATATTTCATATACATATGAAATATATGTACACATATGTACACATACACACTCCAAGTTCAATATTCAAAAATCATTTATACTGTATTTTATGGGAAATGTAGAGTTTTCCAGGATGTTTTGGACCCATTTGACTTATTTTTAGCCTATTGTACTTCTTCTAGAACCTAATCCCCATGTAAAATTAGACTCACTATATCAGAGAGAATTGGCTACCCCACCAAAAATGGGAGAAAATCAAGTTTGATGATCCCAGGAGAGGTGGTAGCCAAGGAGGGAGAGGGTAAATACCCAAATACTTCCCAATGACCATGGATGAAGTAGTAAGTTCCACTAAGTTAACTGCCACTAAGTAACTTAACAATCTTTGGGTAAACTATTTCTGGCTGAGGAGGAAAAAAAGATTAGTGTTTTCACAATTCTTTCACACTTTGTTTTTAATTTGATTCTTTGTTTAGGTCCCTCAAAGAACAAATCAGACTCAAGCCTAATCCTACAGCAATCTCCAAACTAAGTTAAGAGAAGACCAAGGATCTATTTAATAAATGATCTTCAGGGGCACCTGGGTGGCTCAGTCATTAGGCATATGCCTTCGGCTCAGGTCATGATCCCAGCGTCCTGGGATCGAGACCTGCATCAGGCTCCCTGCTCCGTGGGAAGCCTGCTTCTCCCTCTCCTGCTCCCCCTGCTTGTGTTCCCTCTCTTGCTGTGTCTCTCTCTGTCAAATAAATAAATAAAAATCTTTAAAAAAATTAATAAATGATCTTCAAACAAATGACATAGATTAGGGAAAAGCACTGGCTTTAGATCCAGATCTGAATTTGTATCCCCAGTTGCACTGATTTGTAACGTACAAACTTTAGCAAGTTATTTAATCTCTCTGAAACTCAGATTGAGTTTCTTTTTTTTTTAAATCACTAATGTAAGGAAAGGAGTAGCTAATTTGGAAGTATGTTATAAGAGAGACACGAGTTAATACATGTACAGTGCCCAACATTAGAGGCTTCCTTTGTATGCCCCACACATCTCCTACAAATCCTTCAACCTCAGTCACCATAGAACAAGTACCAGCTGTTCATTTTCTGTGAGTAATAAGTAAAGGAAATGAAGGCACAACAAACGATATTCTAGAATATTAAAAACACATCACTTATTAACCAAGAAAAAAATCTAGAGTGCCTAGTGGAGTATGTCACTCTTGATCTTGCCGTCATAAATTCAAGCCCCACGTGTAGCATTGAGTTTACTTAACATTAAAAAATTTTTTAAAAAAGAAAAAATCTGAGGAGAATTTATGGAATCTTTCCTCCAGGTTGTTTTTTTTAAGATTTTTATTTTTAAATAATCCCTACACCCAACGTGGGACCCAAACTTACAACCCCAAGGTTGAGAGTTGCTTCCTCTACTAACTGAGTCAGCAGGCACGCCTCTTCCAGATTCTTTTAAAAAGAAGTTAATTCCCATCTGTGTTGAAAGGATGTTGTAAATCTTCCCACTAGTTTTCTATAGTCTTTCAGGACACCTCCCAAACTGACTCATAAAGCTGGCCACTCTCCCCTCGAAACCCTTCCTTTCCATGATACTGTGCTATTCTGAACATTCTCCAGTCTCTCTGGCAGGTCCTTTTTCCTTAATTATAATCCCAACTCTTTTTCTCATGCCTTCTAGATGTAGGCATGTGATAGTGATAGTGATCACCTGTATCTGATCCCACCTGTATCTGACCTTAAATTTCCTTGCTTTATACTCTGTCCCTAGGTGATTTCAACTGTCATTTCTAGTCTGATAATTTACAAAACTATGCCTCTAATTCTAATCTTTTTCCTGATCTCCAGAACTTTATTTCCAAAGGCCCATATCTGGTTCATCACTGTTACTTCAAGCCCAACTGGTCCAAATTCGAGCGCATACTCTTCCCTCTGAAGCCTGCTCATCCTATTGTCTTCCTTCTTTCTGCTGATGCCATCAACATCCTCCCAGTCATCCAGGCTCCAAACTTTAATACAGTTCATGTCTTCATGAATAGCATTTAAAGTAGGAGGGAAAGATATGAGCCTCCCACATTCAACTATCACCAAGACTTCCCAATTCTATCTCCACAAGGTCTCCTAGTCTTCCTGTTCTGTCCGCACTCTCATTGCCCTACTTCAGTCATTTTGTCATGCCTTCCCCCTGAATTACTGTTATCCCTCTCCAACAGTCTTTAATCTCTCCTCACCCCAATCCACCCAACACACAGATGGCCAGTAATCTTCTTAGCCCTCAGTTCTGATCAGATTTTCCCCCTACTCAAAAGAATGTAGCTTATACTCAAATGCTTTCACATGAGCCAGACTAGAGTGCATGCTGTGTACCTAAGCACACAGGAAATCTTCCATGTTGCTTTTACATAACACTACTTGGAATTTCTTTTTCCCCCGGCTTGCTTGCCTCAGTGATATCCAGTCTTCAAGATCCATTTCAATTACTGCTTGTCCTCTTACAGGCTTTCCTGAAGACATGCTATAGAGACCTGAGGTTCTCAACTGAGAGTGGACATTTTCAGATTATGCCTTTGCGATCTCATCCTGTTCTCTTTTACCTCTTAATTACTCTTTAGATATTACTCTCCCTCAGGACTTCATCCTCTGTCCTCAACTTTTTTCCCATTGATTTTAAATGGTGTCCGTGGGTGAGTTCATCTACTCTTTGACCGATACTGTTGTTTAAGTACCCAGACCATCCTCCCTGTGCTTTCTTCTTCTAACAAAACCCTGATTTTTTTTTTCCTAGGGTGGGGGCATAGAATATGCTTAGTCCTGGGGGATGAATGATTATTAATCTAAAGCAGCAATGACAATCTCATTTTACTTTTCAATATACCTGTTTTCCCACACTCTCTTGAGCTAGGGAGGAGCAAGGAATCAAGTTCTAATCAATAAGACCTAAGGGGAAGTATCTAAGTGCTTCTAAGAAGGATTGTACTTTCTGATCAGAAAACAACAAAAAAGTCAGGCAAGGAGAACATGCTGGTGCCATCCCCTCCCCCACTTTTAAATTTTGTTTATAGATGTATGTTTCAGGGATCTGCCAACAGCCATCCTGCAACCATGAGTGACAAACCCAAGATCAAAAACCGATATATTGAAGATGGCAAAGTAGAGAGGGAGCCTGGGCCATCAAGCCACCTTGCCAAATCCGGAATTGCCCACCTTCAAAACTTCTGTTTTATGATACGATTCAGTGTCTTTATTGTCTTGTCACTGTTGGTCAGGTATTTTATTACTATCATTGAAAGCATTCCTTGGCTTCAATAACACCTATACTGCAGTGCCACTTGCTTCAAGAACTCTTCACTCATATTTCCTATGTACATTCCCATGTGTTTGATCCAGAAGCATCTCCACCTCAGTAGGAAATTTTTATCCTATGTATAATTAACTTTTATTTACTCTCAAATCCTTTTCTCAACAAATACACATACACACAGGCCTACCATATGTTGCATGCTTGGTAGGCTCCTCTTTCAGTACTCTTTAACTAGTAGCCCAAACAATTGCTGGTCAACTTCAGATCCTATCTTTCCTTCACTCTCCACCAATTTAATCATTTATAATTTCTATAATTTTTTCTCTTTACTGTTTCTCAAATTTGTCTTTTGCTCTTAACACTCATTAGAATGCTTTACTTCAAACCCTCATCATCTCCCGGCTGGACATTAACATCTTAACCGGTGTCTGTGTGACATCTGGATATATTAAACTGTCTTGACCTTATTTTCTTTACCTATAAAATGGAGATTAAACACCCTACAGCTTTCATGAGGACCAAAAGAGTTAATACACGTAAAGTAATTAGAATGTGACTGGCACATAACAAATGTTCAGTAAACATTAGCTATTATTATGTCCTTCAATTTCTCCCATCTAATGTTTGTTTTGTTTTGTTATTATTCTATAGGATGTTTTTCTATAACCTAAAGCACTTTTCACTAAATCACCACTGCCCAAATATTCTCTACTTTAGCCAAACCAATTTACTGGTAGTTCTGAAGATCTTGCTTAGGCACATCAAGTTAGGTCCAAGTCACTCTCCTATATGGCTTCTCCACACTATCATTTACCACTTGCTCAGACCCTCTATTTCAAAACTGAAGACCTCCTTATATGGTTCACAGGTTTCTCTCCTTCTAAAATCTTGTCATTTCCATAGGTCCTCAAATGAGGACTAACACCCTAGGATCTAGATAATCTTTATTTTTACTCCAAGTAAGCCATTCATGTACATAGTTATACCCTTGACTCCTTTTAAAGATGCTCACCACAGGCTGCATCCCAGATCTACTAAATAAGAACTGCTAGGAAGGAAGTGAAGGGGTAAGGCTGCAACATTTGCATTTTAATAGGTGCCTGAGCCACTGTATGCATACTGCCCTTTTTCACAACTGAACTAGACTTTCTCATCTCCCAGGGCTACTACATCTCTAAAATTTTGATTAAAATAAGTTTAATAACATCAAAAACTAATGATATACTATCTGCTGGCTAATAGAACATAATTTAAAAAAATGTTTAAAAAAATAAAACAAGGTTAATAGTGGCCTAATGCTACATCACAATGCCATGTATTCATCTTATGTATCTCATCACGTATGCATGTTATCATCTGACATAATCACAAGAAGGGTGAGTACAGTACAATAAGATATTTTGAGAGAGTGTACATTCACATAACTTTAATTACAGCATATTGTTATAATTATTCTATTTTATTTTTAGTTATTGTTAATCTTTTACTCTGCCTAATTTATAAATTCAGCTTTATCATACATATGTATTTATAGTAAAAAAAACGTAGTCTTTGTAGGGTTTGGTTCTGTCTGTGGTCTGAGACATCCACTGGGGAGTCTTGGAATGTGTTCCCTGTGGATAAGAGGGGACAACTGTTTTTAATTCTTTGATTTTATTCATCTGAGTTTTGTAGTTTTCCTTATGTAGATCTTGTATATATTTTGTTAATTTTATACCTTAGTACTTCATTTTGGGTTGCTAATATAAATGGCATTATGTTTTTAAATTTCAAATTCTACTTGCTCATTTCTGGTATAAGTTGGTTCAAAGCAGTTGACTTTTTAATATTAACCTTGTATCCTAAAACCTTGCTATAATCACTTAGTTTCAGACGCTTTTGGATTTTCTACATAGAGGATCATGTCATCTATGAACAAAGACGATTTTGTCTTCTTTCTCAATGTGTATACCTTTTATTTTACTTTCTTAACTGTATTATCAAGGTCTTCCAGTATAATGTTGAAAAGGAATAGTGAGAGACAACATCCTTGCTTTGTACCTGATTTTGGTGAGAAGTCTTTAAGTTTCTCACCATTAAGTATAATATTATCTGAAAAATAAAGTATAATATTATCTGTAGGATGGTCTTTATCAAGGTAAGAAAGTTCCCCCTCTATTCCTACTTTCCTGACAGGTTTTTATTATTATTATTATTATTATTATTATGGGTATTGGATTTTGTCAAATATTTTTCATGCATCTATTGACATGATCATATGGTTTTTCTTGTTTTGTCTATTGATATGATGGATTATATCAATTGATCTTCAAATACTGTACCAGCCTGGCATACCTGGGATAAATACCACTTGGTTGTGGTATATAATTATTTTTATGTTTTTTTTTTTTGGATTTGATTTGCTAATATTTTTGGAGAATTTTTGCATCTATTTCATAAGAAATATTGGTCTGCAGTTTTCTTGTAATGTCTTTGGTTTTGGTAGTAGGATAATTCTGGCCTTATACTATGAGTTAGGATGTACTCCCTCTGTTTCTATCTTCCAAAAGAGATTGTAAAGAATTAGTATAATTTATTCCTTAAATGTTTTTAGAATTTACCAGTGAACCCATCTGGACCTGTAGTTTTCTGTTTTGGAAGGTTATTAATTATTTATTCAGTTTTTCAATAGATATAGGCCTATTAATATCAACATTATTTCTTCAAATTGAGTTTTGGCAGATTGAATCTTTTAAGGAATTGCTCCAGATCCCATTTTTAAGGACATTATAATCTAATTTATCAATGCTTTATAATCTAATTTATTAATATTTCACCTTTCATCAAAAAGAGGTATAAAGACTTCTCAGTGATAGACACACAGGCATCAGAGAATTTGTACTTTCAGTTCTCATTCACAGGTGCAGGTCAACAGCCAACACAGAAACACAAAACTCCCTGGTCAGATCTCAAAGAGCTGTTCTCCTTCTCAGTGGGTGTAAAATACTTTCTTATCAATTTGTGCTCATAAATAGATGAACAGAGAAACAAAACAGGCTAACAGACCATATTCTCTGTCTGTCACATTTCACCCCACAGAAAATTGATCCTCATCTTCATGAGGGAGATTACCAAGGGAGCAAGTGATAAAACCAGACTCTCAGTTATTATAATAATTACTGCCAGTAATGAGGAGTAAATCATCAGCCATGTAAGTCATAGACTCACATATACACAGGGTGCTCGAAGTCCATTATGCACTACTTCCTGGACCATATTGTAGAAGAGAATGTGGCCCAACCACTATTTTCTAAGGACTCAGGAATACACTCAGGAATATGACCACTTTGTGCTGCAGCTGGCTGCACTGGCTTACAAGATTGTGTTTAGCTCTTCCTAACTTTGCATTCATTGACAACACGTTGCTAGCTTATCATTGGCCATATTGGAAGTATTTATACCGTAGAAATCAGTAGACACTGGAAAATCAGCCCCTATGTCACCTCAAAGAACCAATTGTCAAACATTTTCCAGCATACAATTGTCCTTTACCCACTAGTTCCTGGACGCAGTAATGAAAGGAGAAATGTCCCCAAATGCGAGTTAGACAAGATGTGGACATTTTAACAGATTTGGCCAAGAAAAGAAAGAAAAACAAATACACAGAACGAAAAGAAAAGGAAGCAGAGGAGGAGAGTCAGCAGAAGGAAATTCCACTGACACATGACTAGGCTTAAGCAGCCCATGTGGTGCAATTCTAAGGCAGTTTAGTTAGTCCCAGCAAGTGACTCCAATTGGACATCTCAGTGACCTTCCAAACTTTCCAAGCATAGATTGCAAAAGCTAATAACATGACTCCCACACACATAGAGAATAACCATGAATCAAAAACTTACTTAATTCATGAATGAGGGAGCCAACATGAGAGTAGAGCTGATTCAAAGAAGTATAGTAGAGACTGAAGTATTTTGTAGCCAGTGAAAGATGGAATGCAGAACCACAATGGCAAAGTTCAATACAAACTGGACTCTGGGAAAGAAAAGAAGGAAAATATCCATTCTGACATAGACCAAAATAATAATAGGAAGAAGAAGGAGAAGAAGAAGAGGGGGAGTGGGAGGAAGAAGAAAAAAAAGAAAAAGAAGAAGGAGAAGGAGAAGAAGAAAAGAAGAGGAAATAAAGAGAAAGAAGGATGGAAAGAAGGAAGGAAGAAAGGAAGAAAAGAAAGGAAGAAAGAAAAATAGTTTAAAATGACGTGAATATTGATTGGGATACAATAAACAAAAATCAAGTCATAGTTATTTTTCCTCATAGATTTATCTGGTCTCAGTTTCATAGGTCTCTCTTATTAACAGTCAAACACAGACCAGTGTTTATCATACTTTGAGCTCAAAGAATACATGAGCTTTAGGAATATGTTTTTAAAAATTAAACATTGTCACCTCAGGTGAATCTTTGACTGATTTGATTATAAATAATCAAATCAAATGTGGACAATGAAATTTATGATCTCTTCTGACTACAGGATGTCCTTAAGAAAATTTAGGGGGTAGTGGGGAATATATATATTATTAGAAAATGCCCACACATCCCAAGAGCCTGTACCCTGAGCAGAAACAGAGGGTCTAAACTAACCAACAGCTCTGTGTGGATGAAAACTCCTAAGGAAGTGGTGCCTACTTGGAAGTGAGGGTTTCCAAGGATGACAACATGCTTGGAGTATTGACATGAGGACCAGCAAAGCCAGCAGCAGGCCAGCACATGCCAGGGCAAAAGCTCTCAAGACTGGAAACCCTAAGTATCCTTTTTATTGCAAATATTTGATAATGCTCCCTTTACGATCCTAAAATAAAATCCATAGATAAGATGACCTACCTACACACATAATTTAAACACACACACATGATAAAGGAAAGCTAAAGGGAAAATAATTTATAATAAAATAATCAGTGTTTCCATATGTAAATGCATAGACATGACTCTTCAGCAAAGCACAGTGGAGCCTAATGCTTACACCTGTATGTGATATCAACATGAGTAGGACAGCTTCAGATGTAGACTGATCCTGGGGTGTGGACTGATAACACTCAGAACTAAGTGTGATTGCATTTAAATGATGCATTTTTCCCATTAGTGAACACCTCTTCCAAACTCCAAAGTTCAAAATTATGGTACAACTTGTCCTCTACTTACATGGATATTGAATTTCAAAAAATTGTTTATTAAACTACATGTGTGCATGCATGTACACACACATACACATGCTTTAAATAGAGCTTTTTTAAAGATTTTATTCATTTATTTGAGAGAGAGAGCACAAGCAGGGAGGAGGGGCAGAGGGAGAGGAAAAAGCAGACTCCCCGCTGAGCAGGGAGCCTGATGCAGGACTCAATCCCAGGACCCTGGGATCATGACCCGAGCCGAAAGCAGTTGCTTGACCAACTGAGCCACTTGGGTGTCCCTAAATAGAGCTTTTTCTTAAAAAAAAAAAATTATTCACTTGAGAGAGAGAGAGAGAACAAGGAGGGGCAAAGGGAGAGGGAGGGTGAGAATCTCAAGCAGACAACCCACTGAGTGCAGAGCCTGACCTGGGGCTCGATCTTAGGACCCTGAGATCATGACCTGAGCCAAAATCAAGAGTCGGGTGCTTAATCAACTGAGCCACCCAGGCGCCCCTGCATAGAGCTTTTCCATGTTGGACTTTCAATGTCAAAGGGCAGTTAAAATTCACTCTAGAAAGCTTGGAAGTTGGAATTCAGTTATCTTCCAACTTTATATTTCCTGAACTTGAGGAAATTGCTATGGCAAGCCACTTCCAGTTTCAAAGCAAATCCTGCCTGTTACATTAGTCCACAAAGCTACAATTCTTGAGAACTCAACTGACCAGTCTATACACCTCTCATCCTCTGGGGCCACACCAGAAGTTTTGGGAGAATTTGAATTCATATTACTATCTATGCAGCCATGTGTGGCTGTTTAAATTTAAGTTAATTAAAATAAGATAAAAATTTCAGTTCTTCAGTCAATTTCAAGTGTCCCATAACCACATGGGGCTGGTGGCGACTATATTGAATAGAGCAAAATGCTGAATATTTTCAACATCACAGAAAGTTCTATTTGACAGTGCTGAATTTGATTATAAAAAGGTTGCTTGGTATCAGAAAAATCTGGGTACTTACTTTCTGACACAGATGTGTACATAATATGAAAGTTGTTCTTATCTCCTGAAACTGAGAATACAAATAGGAATTTGTATCGATTAAGACCTTTGGGACTGCCTTCCAGGAGAAGATAATGTCTAGAACCATAATGGTAAATTGCTGTAATCTGTTATCTTGCTCTTCACTGATTTTCCAAATTTCCCACAAACCCTCTCAGTTGTGACATTAGTGGAAAACACTAATGATGTGGGACTTCTGTTGATGCAGACATTTTCACACCATTTTGGAAAAAAGAAATTGCTCTCAGGGAACAAAAGCTCCTGAGAGCAAACTGGAGCAGCTTCCTTAGCCCGGACCGAGAAATTGCTCTCTTACACAGGATTTTATTCTTGTGGAAATATTTAGTTTAAAGGCCACCTCTTCCATGTAGAATTCCCTTATTTCGCTTCCTTCTGTTACTCTCTTCCTTGGCAGCAGAGGATGGAGGCTAAAAGGGCTGACACTGGAGCTAGACTGCCTGGTTTCAAATCCCATATGCTACTTATCAGCTGTGTGACCCTGGGCAAGTCGCTTAACCTCTCTTTGCCTCAGCAATTGGTAAAACAGCAATTGGTAAAACTACCAATTTTAGTTTTGTTTCAGAAATAATAAAAATTGAAGAAAGGTAAAATTTTATTACTCAGGCTTTTCTCTCCATATATTTGAGATTATAGCATGTATAATATGCTTTTATTTACTTAAAAGCTTTGTTTTTAAACTTAAAGATTATTTTCACGCTACTCCCATTGTATCAGTTTTGGATGTCCCCCTTTTCCTCAGTTGTATTTGAGAACTGATGGAAGACCAACTCCTCAGAACTCTCTGAAGCAGAAATGCTACCACAGCTGTTTGAACTGCCAAAGGAGCTTTATTAAGTCAACAAAATACTTTCTCAGCTTTGAGGTACTGTGCAGTGAGATTCAACACAGACATTCCACTTGTCTGGATTTTCCATTTTGAGACTCATGTAAGTTAGAAAAATATGTAAGTTCTACCATTTACTTTTTATTGTTTCCTTTATGCTTTTATTTATAGCCATATTTTTTAAAATTAGGGGTTTTCGTGGATGTAGGCCTTTAGTAGGGCTTACAGAAAATCTTACAGGAAGGTGTTATAAAGTCTATAATTTACTTTAAAAAACTTCAGTGTAGGGTGCCTGCGTGGCTCAGTCAGTTAAGCATCCGACTTTTGATTTCGGCTCAGGTCATGATCTCACCATGTGAAATCGAGCCCCGTGTTGGCCTCCATGCTGGGTGTGGAGCCTACTTGGGATTCTCTCTCTTTCTCTCCCTCTGCCCCTCCCCCCTCTAAAAAACCAAACCAAAACAAAACAAAATACAACTTCAGTGTGGTCAGCATATTATTATGTACATGCCAATTCGTTTAAACTGTATTTCCAGGGGTGATCAGTTGACATGCTGTTTCACAGGTATTTCACAATGGTCATCAGCACTGTCTGGAAAAAGCCAGGTTCTCTGCTAACCTCTCTCCTCCATCAACCGGGTCTTGGCCAATTAGCTTATTGGATGTTAAATACGGGCTTTTATTGGCAAAACTCATGTTTGTATGGTATCAAGATGGTAGATGTTAGAAACTGGTTCTCATTGATAAAAATAATATTCTCTCTATATATGTAGAAGCAAAATACTTTAGGGACACTTTCCAAATCAGTTCACAATCTGCCGTATGGTAGGCCATCCCCGGTGGTTCCTGCCTTTGTGTAATCTCTTAGCCTAAGTGTGCGTTCGATTTAGTGACTTGATGACAAGGAATAGAGCATGGCAGAGATGGAATGTCATCTCCAAAATTAGGTTTAAAAGACCAATACTATTTTTGGCCTCTCTCTCTCTTCCTCTCAGAATGTGTGTGTGGGAGTCTTCTCTTTCTCTTGGATTGCTCACCCTGGGGGACGCTGACCGCCACAACTACCTATGTCTGATATATTTTTGGCAATAAAATAGCTAACTCTCAGAATGCCCGCTAGGTGCTAGGCAGTCGTGTATGTATTTTACTGGTTACTCATACTGTTGTTTATGGACAATTCTCAGGTAAGGAAAGTGCCATAGAGAGGTTAAGTCACTTGTCCAAGAGGCAGAGTTTTGAGAAGCACCCCCCCTCCCACCCCCCGGCAATCCAGGTATTGAGCCCATCCTCTTTAGGACTGTGCTGCATTGTAGGTCTTGTGGTTTAATTATGGCAGGAAAAGTGAGCCAAGTGCAGTCAGAGGGCCCTGATGGGCAGGATGGAGGGAACATGAGCAAGACGAGAAGTTGAAAATCCTCACGAAAGGCTAAATTTGACCTTATTAAGCATAATCCACAGGAATGAAATTACCCACCCCACTCCCACTAAAAGCAACTAGCAGACTCTGGGGAAATCGGCCTATTTTGTCAGGAGGGGCATTTTTCAAGAGAGGAAGAAAGCCCAAGTCAGAGATATGATAGATAGGGTCAACAGTGTTTCTTTGGGAGGCTGTCTGTTCAAATAAATGAACACTTCCATCCCAACTGATGCACTCAGAAGCAATGAATTCATCAACAGATTGACCCAAAGAGGCTCCCTCCAAGATAAAACAAAATATATTACTGTGATTTTTCACAGTGAAAGTCACAGACTATTTTGTTTTCTTTTTCTTCCTTTTTCACACACCTTCTATGCATCTGTGTTTGGCATTTAGGGTAACATGAAGGGAGCAGGGGCCTTGGGGACTCCACAGGGCTTCAGACACACTTCAGGCTCATCTTGTCCCTGCAGAGAATGCCAAGAAATCCCATGTGTGCCCTGGGAGCACCTTCTGACCTGGTTGGTGAAAAGAATAAAGCTCAGCACCCTGTGGTTATTGCTGATTAAAAAAAAAAAAAGCCTTGTTGAGTGTCAGGAAATTTAGCCCAGTTTTGTCCCAACAAGGTATTATAGACCATGGATAAACAAATGGAGGAAAGAAGTTTAATAAAGATGTAAGTAATGATGTCTCCCTCTTAGGACCTACGCAGTGCTGATATATATTATAGTGGTCAGGATCATTCTACCTTCGTAACAGTTTCACACCTGCTTACTGATTTTCAAGAGTAGAAGCTCTTGTCTGAGAAGCTTTATTTTTCCTATAACATGTCAAAGCCAAGTCTGTTGATTTAGGAGAGCGGAGAATACCCAGGTTTTACTTAGAGTGTTTGATTTATTATTCAGCTCTGTGCGCTAGTTACTTCGTGAGTAGTTTTATGGGGGAAAAGTCATGGTGAATAAGTGATTCCATTTTGTATAACATAAAAACAAGAAAGTGAATGCAATATTTATGTAACACAACCCTAACACCAATTCTTACCTGCCAGGCAGGAAAAATAAAAACATGTTTGCCTTGCAAACTAAATAGGGCTCTAGTTCAAGTATTCATGATTGCACATTTGGGAGGAATGAAATACCTCTTCCATTTAAAAAGTACTTGCATGTGTTCTCTTTGGTTTTCTAGTGTATAATTTGGAAACATGAACCGCTCAAAAGGGCTTTTTTTTGGAAGGATATGCAAGGCAGATATATACCCAGAGCACCTAAGTCACATAGCTCAGTCACTAAATGCCATCTGAGCCCTCCTCTTGGAAAAATAAAATAAACTTTGGGCTTACATAGTTACTAGAGCCCTCTACCCACAGTCCCTCACTGCCATGGCCATACCCGTGGCCTTGTCATTACCAATCACCGCAGCCTAACATATCTCAGATTCTGGATTCTATACTTGAGCGTCATCTTCTAACTTCTGAGCTCTCCCCTTCCGGTACCCCAGCTTCACCATTCTCTGACCCTACCTGGACCTTCTTTCTACCCACTGATCCTACTCCTGCTGTATTGTCCCTCATGCCTATCCTAGTTAAATCTCATGTTCATTGTTGGGTCACTGTTTTATATATACTCTCAACTCTGCTCTTTCTCACATCTCATGTGGTACTCATTAGATAAATCACAACCCTAGTTAACTCCAACACTCCACCTATTCTATGCGAGCCCCCAGGCAACTCAACAACACACAACCACACTAGCTGGACTCATGTGAAACTGGGGACCACAGATCTTCGTACTGTCTCCTTCTGTCCAGCAACCACACCGTGCTTCCTGAATGCAGTCTCTCACTCTTTCTCCTAGGTTATTTCATACTTTCTCCACTCTCCTCAAACTTCCAACACTCCTTCCTCTTTGGCTTTGCTGAGATCATTGAAACAATCAGAAGAGAACATTCACCATCTCTCGCCTGTACCTACCTATCTGTCTCTGTGCCCATCCGTGGTGCCTTCCCTTGGCCTGTGGATGGGCTGCCTCTGCAGCTGGCGAAGCCTGAGCCCACAGGGCCTAGGTCTCATGTGTCAGGGGTGACACATGCTCAAGGACAGGTCTACCATTCCCAGCTCTCTCTTCTGTGGCCTCATAATTTCCCTTCTTGATTGGATCATTCCCATAAACGTGCAGATGTGCTGTTATTTCTCTCCCCTGTAAAAAACAGCTAAACCCCAAACTCCCTTGACTCCACTTCTCATACTGGTGTTGTCCATTTCTTTTCTTCCTTTTACAGCAAATTCTTTTATTTTTCTTTTTTCTTTTATTTTTTGCCATTTTATTGCTATATAGTGAATATACAAACACTTTACATATTTAATGTACACAATTGGATGAGTTATATGAGAATATACCTGTGATACCACCACCATAATCAATATAATAAGCATATATATTACCTCCAAAAGTTTCCTTATGTCCCTTTTCTTTAATTTTTTCTTTTTTTTTAAGATTTTATTTATTTACTTGAGAGAGGGAGCATGAGAGAGAGAGAGAGAGCATGAACAGGGGGAAGGAGCAGAGGGAGAGAGAAGCAGATTCCACGCTGAGGAGGGAGCCCAATGCAGGGCTCGATCCCCAGACCCCAGAATCATGACCTGAGCAGAAAGCAGACGTTAACCGACTGAGCCACCCAGGTGCCCCTCTTTTTTGGGGGGGGGTCATCAGAATACTTAACATGAGGTCTACCCTCCTGTATTTTTTTTTCTCTTCCAGACATTTCTTTTTATTTACAGTTTATGTTCAATGCAAATCAATTCTATAACATGAGAAGTTACTATGAATCAAAGCATAAATACACAAACACAATATATAATCCAAAATAGATGTATAGCATTCAGGTGTGAAACAAAACAGAATGTTCATTCACACACACAGTAGCTTGACATCTGTTGGACATGGTTGTTTTGGTGTAGGTTCCTAAAGATGGGGAAAAAATGACTTCAGGTATCAAGACTACTATGGCCATATTAAGATATTGGAACATCTAAGCATTAGTGGGTGACCATGCAAACAAAAGTCCTTACAGTGTCTGTTTTTAAAAAAACTTTCTGTGCATCGAGGCAGTTGTGAAAAGATATACTTACCGGAATCAAGCCCACTTAGACTCAGGACCTAGTTCTATATAAAAATATTGACTAACAGAAAGTGTTCCAAATGTGGCTATTCTGATTCAGAGTTAAAAAATACATATGTTAACAGAAAGAGCATAAAAGTTTTTGGAATTTAATGTAAGCAAGCTTCCAGTCTTTACTTCCCAAATACTTGATTTATGGTTTGGTTCCTGCATATATTTTGCCTTTTTAATTTCAAGATTTGTCAATTTTACCTTCACAACAGATAATTTTTTTCAACATATGCATAAATAAAAAGCATTTTGGAATTACTTGAGGTCAATGTACTTCGACTCTTTGGAATCAGTTTAGGTAAATGAATCTGGCACTCTCATTGAACAGGAATAAGTGATCAGTATATAAGCAAAATGTACTCATTATACTTCAATCTGAGGTAGATTCCAATCCATCATTGCCCTGGAACATGTCAGTTACTATATAAAAAATCAAATCCAATGTCAAATCCAAAGTCTCAGAAGAAAGAGTTCCGCTCCCAAGAGACGGTGATAGCTTAACAATATAAAACTTTATCTGGAGTACATATGCATTAAATTAGGACTGCTGAAACAATGCATTGAGGATTTACAGCAACATCTGGAAATTCCTTCTAATGTACATATAAATAGAATCATGGAAGCTTTTTGTATTGCCTATTTCATGGCCTTAAAGATTTAATGAGCCAAATGAAAACTGGATCACATCCCATCCTTTATATCTAGGTTAGATAAAATCTATTCTCATTTTCAAGGTAGAATTTTACATGTCCATACTTCTTAAGCCACATTTAAAGAAATCATCTCTTAACTAATTTTGGAATTTGTCTCTTCATCTTATACATGAAACTCCAGTAGATTTAATAGACATCACCTAGACAATACACCCTTCACATATTCTTCAAACCAATCAAATTTGGGATCCTCAGTATTTTCTTTGTCAATAAAAGAAGGTATGGAATTAGCAGATTCAATGAAGACCTGTTTTTCCCCTGTCACAGTGGATGTCTAGCCGCCATTTGGATTGGGTTTAGAAGACAGGGAAGTGTAGATGTTTCTTGGCCCAAGTCTCTTGACAGTAGAGATGTAGAAGGAAGATGGAGATCATAGAGAGACTGGCTGATGACTGCAGAGCACTCCCAGTTGCCACGGTGGTGGCATTAGCCAGATTTGGGGCAGTTGAGGTATTCTGGGAGGAGTTCCTTGAAAGTGTTACAACAATTGTTTGGTTTGAAGAAATCAGCATGGGTAGGAGCAGCGTTAGAAACAGCAGCCCCAGTCCCAGGCTGGCCACCAACGCTCTGCCTGTGCCTGCTCTGTCTGTCTCTGTGCATAGTGCATCTCACTGGGTACATGCAAGTGAGAACCGCTGGGTAGGGTGGGCACAGGCAAGGGTAGCCTCCTGTATTTTAAGGTGCACAGCACCACCTCCTTAACTATAGGCATGATGTTGTATAGAAGTCACAGCAAATGCTTAAAAAGCAGTGTCCGGGAGCACCTGGGTGGCTCAGTCAGTTAAGTGTCTGCCTTCGGCTCAGGTCATGATTTCAGGGTCCTGGAATCAAGCCCCACATGGGGCGGGCAGGGAGCCTGCTTCTCCCTCTCCCTCTGCCCCTCCCCCTGCTTGGGCTCTCTCTCTTTCAAATAAATAAAATCTTAAAAAAAAAGAAAAAGAAAAAAGCAATGTCCATACGCAGATGCTCTAATTTCTCTCCTGCCATTTATTTTGGAACACATTATAATGAAATTTCTCCTGTCAAGTCACCAATATCTTCCTCCCTTATTGCTAATGGAAGGTCATTTCCTAGTCATTTCTCTTCCTTGAAATCCTTTCCCTACTTGACTTCCAGGACACCACACTCACTGGATTTTCCATTCTCTGCCTTCTACCTTTCTGGTGCTCCTTTCCAGTCTCTTTTGTTGGCTCCACCTCATCTCATCACCCAGGCTGTTGAAAGTTGACATGCAGTGAGGCCCAGGCCTTGGACTTCTCCTTTCTACTTACCTTCACTGCCTGGCTGATCTCAATAGGTCCTGCAGGTTTCCATGCCACGTTTCTGCTGAGGACTCCCACATTTATACCTCTAAGCTGAACCTCTCCCCAGAATCAGACCATACATCCACCACCTATTTGACAACCCCCAATTGAATATTTAGTAACATCTCAAACTCCACATTCTGAAAGTGAGCTTCTGAGATTCCTTCCTCCCTCTAAATCATCTCAATTAATGACAGCTACACTTCTCCTGTTGCTTAGTCCAAAATCTTGAAGTCATTCTTCACTCTTCTGATACTCTTGTACCCCACAGTAGTTCTGGGCTGGCCAGCATATCCTGTCTCTTTTAGCAGTACATAACCCTATCTATTATCTATCTATCTATCTATCTATCTATCTATCTATCTATCTATCTATCTATCTATCATCTATATACCTATGATTTCTTTTTTTCCACAGATTATTTATTCAACAATTTTTTTGTTTGTGTTTAGTTTTTTTATTTAAATTCAATTAATTAACATAGAGTGTATTATTAGTTTCAGAGGTGGAGTTCAGTGATTCTTCTGTCTTATATAATACCCAGTGCTCATTATTTCACATGCCCTCCTTAATGCCCGTTACCCAGTTCGCCCATCCCTCTACCCCCCTCCCCTCCAGCAATCCTCAGTTTGTTTCCTATGATTAAGAGTCTCTTATGGTTTGTCCCCATCTCTGATTTTATCTTGTTTTATTTCCCCCCTTCCCATATGATCCTCTGTTTTGTTTCTTAAATTCCACATATCAGTGAGATCATATGATGATTGTCTTTCTCTGATTAACTTATTTTGCTTAGCATAATACCCTCTAGTTCCATCCATGTCATTGCAAATGGCAAGATTTCATTTTCTGATGGCTGAGTAATATTCCATTGTATATATACACCACCTCTTCTCTATTTATTCATCTGCTGATGGGCTCTTTCCATAGTTTGGCTATTGTGGACATTGCTGCTATAAACATTGGGGTGCAGGTGCCCCTTCAGATCATTACATTTGTATCTTTGGGGTAAATTCCTAGTAGTGCAATTGCTGGGTCGTAGGATAGATCTATTTTCAACTTTTTAAGGAAACTTCATACTGTTTTCCAGAGTGCCTGCACCAGCCTGCACCAACATCTCTCATTTCCTGACTTGTTAATTTTAGCGATTCTGACCAGTGTGAGGTGGTATCTCATTGACGTTTTGATTTGGATTTCCCTGATGCCGAGCAATGTTAAGCCCTTTCTCATGTCTGTTGGCCATTTGGATGTCTTCTTTGGAGAAATGTCTGTGCAAGTCTTCTGCCCATTTCTTGATTGGATTATTTGTTCTTTGGATGTTGAATTTGATAAGTTCTTTATAGATCTTGGATACTAGCCCTTTATCTGATACGTCATTTGCAAATATCTTCTCCCATTCTGTTGGTTGTCTTTTGGTTTTTTTCGACTATTTCCTTTGCTGTGCAAAAGCTTTTTATCTTCAAAAAATAATGATGTAATGTATGGTGATTAACATAGCAATAAAAAATTTTTAAAAAAAGCTTTTTATCTTGATGAAGTCCCAAAAGTTCATTTTTGCCTTTGTTTCCCTTGCCTTTAGAGACGTGTCTAGCAAGAAGTTGTTGTGGCTGAGGTTGAAGAGGTTGCTGCCTGTGTTCTCCTCTAGGATTTTCATGGAATCCTGTCTCACAATTAGGTTTTTCATCCATTTTGAGTCTATTTTTGTGTATGGTGTAAGAAATTGGTCCAGTTTCATTCTTTCGCATGTGGCTATCCACTTTTTCCAACACCCTTTGTTGAAGAGACTGTCTTTTTTTCCATCGGATATTCTTTCCTGCTTCGTTGAAGATTAGTTGACCATAGAGTTGAGGGTCCATTTCTGGGCTCTCTATTCTGTTCCATTGATCTATGCATCTGTTTTTGTGCCAGTACCATAGTGTTTTGATGATTACAGCTTTGTAATAGAGCTCGAAGTCCGAAATTGTGATGCCACCAGGCTTGCTTTTCTTTTTCAACATTCCTCTGGCTATTTGGGGTCTTTTCTGGTTCCATACAAATTTTAGGATTATTTGTTCCATTTCTTTGAAAAAAGTTGATGGTATTTTGATTGGGACTGCATTCAATGTGTAGATTGCTCTAGGTAGAATTAACATCTTCACAATATTTGTTCTTCCAATCCATGAGCATGGAACGTTTTTCCATTTCTTTGTGTCTTCCTCAATTTCTTTCATGGGTGTTCTATAGTTTTCTGAGTACAGATTCTTTGCCTCTTTGGTTAGGTTTTATTTTTAGGTATCTTATGGTTTTTGGTGCAATTGTAAATGCAATCAACTCCTAATTTCCCTTTCTCCTGTCTCATTGCTAGTGTATAGAAATACAACTGATTTCTGTGCATTGATTTTATATCCTGCCACTTTGCTGAATTCTTATATGAGTTCTAGCAATTTTGGGACAGAGTCTTTTGGGTTTTCCACATAGAATACCATGTCATCTGCCAAGAGTGAGAGTTTGACTTCTTCTTTGCCAATTCAGATGCCTTTTATTTCTTTTTGTTGTCTGATTGCTGAGGCTAGTACTTCCAGTACTATGGTGAACAGCAGTGGTGTTAGTGGACATCCCTGCCATGTTCCTAACTTTAGGAAAAAAGCTCTTAGTGTTTCCCTATTCAGAATGATATTGGCTATGGGCTTTTCGTATTTGGCTTTTATGATATTGAGGTATGTTCCCTCTAACCCTACACTGTGTAGAGTTTTAATCAATAACGTTGCTGTACTTTGTCAAATGCTTTTCTGCATCTATTGAGAGGCTCATATGGTTCTTGTTCTTTCTTTTATTAATGTAGTGTATCACATTGATTGATTTGTGGATGTTGAAGCACCCTTGCAGCCCAGGAATAAATCCCACTTGGTCATGGTGAATAATCCTTTTAATGTACTGTTGGATCCTATTGGCTAGTATCTTGGTGAGAATTTTTGTATCCATGTTCATCAGGGATACTGGTCTGTAATTCTCCTTTTTGGTGGGGTCTTTGTCTGGTTTTGAGATCAAGGTAATGCTGGCCTCATAGAAAGAGTTTAGAAGTTTTCCTTCCATTTCTATTTTTTTAAACAGCTTCAGAAGAATAGGTATTAATTCTTCTTTAAATGTTTGGTAGGATTCCCCAGGGAAGCCATCAGCCCTGGACTCTTGTTTGTTGGAAGATTTTTGATTACTGCTTCAATTTCCTTGCTGGTTGTAGGTCTGTTCAGGTTTTCTATTTTTTTCCTGGTTCGTTTTTGGTAGTTTATATGTCTCTGAGAATACAACCATTTCTTCCAGGTTGCCTAATTTGTTGGCATATAGTTGCTCATAATATGTTCTTATAATTGTTCGCATTTCTTTGGTGTTGGTTGTGATCTCTCCTCTTTCATTCATGATTTTATTTATTTGAGTCCTGTCTCTTTTCTTTTTGATAAGTCTGGGCGGGGGTTATTGATCTTTTTAATGTTTTTCAGAGAACGAGCTCCTAGTTTCATTGATCTGTTCTCCTGTTCTTTTGGTTTCTGTTTCATTGATTTCTGCTCTAATCTTTATTAATTCTCTTCTGCTGGGTTTAGGTTATATTCGCTGTTCTTTCTCCAGCTCCTTTAAGTTTAAGGTTAGGTTGTGTATTTGAGACCTTTCTTGTTTCTTGAGAAAGGCTTGTATTGCTATATATTTCCCTCTTAGGACCACTTTTGCTGCATCCCAAAGGTTTTGAACAGTTGTGTTTTCATTTTCATTTGTTTCCATGATTTTCTTAAAATTCTTTTTTAATTTCCTGGTTGATCCATTCATACTTTAGTAGGATGCTCTTTAGCCTCCATGTATTTGAGTTCTTTCCAGATTTCCTCTTGTGATTGAATTCAAGTTTTAAAGCATTGTGGTTTGAAAATATGCAGGGAATGATCCCAATATTTTGGTACCAGATGAGACCTGATACATGAACCAGTATGTGATCTATTCTGGAGAATTTTCCATCTGCACTCAAGAAGAATGTGTATTCTGTTGCTTTAGGATGGAATGCTCTGAATATATCTGTGAAGTCCATCTGGCCCAGTGTGTCATTCAAAGCCCTTGTTTCCTTGTTGATCTTTTGCTTAGATGATCTGTCCATTGCAGTGAGTCGGGTGTTAAAGTCCCCTACTATTATTGTATTATTATCAATGTGTTTCTTTAATTTTGTTATTAATTGGTTTATATAATTGGCTGCTCCTGTGTTAGGGCATAAATATTTACAATTGTTAGATCTACTTGCTGGATAGATCCTTTAATTATGACATAGTGTCCTTCCTCATCTCTTACTATAGTCTTTGGTTTAAAATCTAATTTTTCTGATATAAGGATTGCTACCCCAGCTTTCTTTTGATGTCATTTACCATTTTCATGGTAAATGGTTTTCCACCCACTCACTTTCAGTCGAGAGGTGTCTTTGGGTCTAAGATGAGTTTTGTGGGTGGCTCAGTCAGTTAAGCATCTGCCTTTGGCTCAGGTCATGATCCTGGGGTCCTGGGATCAAGTCCCGAGTCAGGCTTCTTGCTCAGTTGGGAGCCCGCTTCTCTCTCTGCCTGCCACTCCTCCTGCTTGTGTTCTGTCTCTCTCTGACAAATAAATAAATATAATGTTTAAAAAATAATTTAAAAAATAAAAATGAAATAAAATGAGTGTCTTGCAGACAGCATATCGATGGGTCTTGCTTTTTTTATCCAATCTTATACCCTGTGTCTTTTGATTGGGGCATTTAGTCCATTTACATTCAGAGTAACTATCAAAAGATATGATTTTAGTGACACTGTAATTACCTATAAAGTCACTGTTTCTGTTCCTTTCTGGTCTGTGTTTCTTTTGGGCTCTTTCTTTGCTTAAAGGAGCCCTTTTAATATTTCTTGCTGAGCTGGTTTAGTGATCACAAATTCTTTTAGTTTTTGTTTGTCCTGGTAGCTTTTTATCTCTCCTATTTTGAATGACAACCTTGCTGGATAAAGTATACTTGGCTGCAAATTTTTCTCATTTGGCACCCCGAATATATCACGCCAATCCTTTATGGCCTGCCAGGTCTCTGATGATAGGTCTGCTGCCAGTTTAATGTTATCCTTATGGGTTATGGACCTCTTATCTCAAGCTGCTTTCAGGATTTTCTTGTATCTGAGATTTGCAAGCTTCACTATTATATGTCAAGGTGTTGACCTATTTTTTTTTTTTTTGAGGGAGGTTCTTTGCGCCTCCTGGACTTAAAGGCCTGTTTCCTTCCCCAGATTAGGGAAGTTCTGTGCTATAATTTGCTTCAATATAACTTCTGCCCCCCCTCTCTCTTTCATTGTCTTCTGGGATCCCAATTATTCTGATATTGTTTCACCTTATGGTATCACTTATCTCTTGAATTCTCTCTTCATGATCCACTAGTTATCTCTCAGCTTCTTTATTCTCCATCATTTGGTCTTCTATATCACTAATTTTCTCTTCGGCCTCATTTTTCCTAGTGGTTAGAGACTCCATTTTTTAAAAGATTTTATTTATTTATTTATTTATTTATTTATTTAATTTATTTATTAGAGAGAGAGAGAGAGAAACAGCATGAGAGGCGAGAGGGTCAGAGGGAGAAGCAGGCTCCCCGCTGATCCAGGAGCCTGATGTGGGACTCGATCCTAGGACTCCGGGATCATGACCTGAGCTGAAGGCAGTCGCTTAACCAACTGAGCCACCCAGGCACTACAAGAGCCTCCATTTTTTTTTTATTGTATCTCATTATTAGCCTTTTTTATGTTGACTTGATTGGATTTTAGTCCTTTTATTTCTCTAGAAAGGGATTCTCTAGTGTCTTCGGTGCTTTTTTCAAGTCCAGCTAGTATCTTTATTATTGTTATTCTGAACTCTAGTTTTGACATCTTACTTATGTCCATACTGATTAGGTCCCTGGCAGTCAGTACTGCCTCTTGTTCTCTTTGTTGAGGTGAGTTTTTCCATCTTGTCATTCTTTCCAGAGAAGAAGAGATGAAGGAGAGAACAAAATACTAAAATGGCTACAATAGCCCCAGAGAAATATACACTAAACAAATCAGAAGTGACCTGAAACTGAAAAAAAAAATTAAAAAAAGAGAGAGAGAGAATATAATCAGACAGGTGAACAGAACAGAGCAATACACTGGATCCTCTGTGTACTTTGATGTTTATTAGAAAACTGGATCCCAGAATTGTAAAGAAAGAAAAACTTATATAACTTATAAAATTGAACACAATGAAAGGATAGAATGTAATTTAAAGATGAAAATTAAAAAACACTTTAAAAAATAGAGAATATAATCAGACAGGTGAAGAGAACAGAGCAATACACTAGATTCTGGGCGTATTTTTGTCTGTTAGAAGAAACTGCATCCCAAATTTGTAAAGAAAGAAAAACTTATATATATATAAAAATAAAATTAAGTACAATGAAAGGATAGAATGTAACTGTAAAGATGAAAATTTTAAAAAGACTTAAGAAGAAGAGTTGACAAAATAAGAAATTGGTTGAAAAGGAGAGAGAAAAAAATTAAAATTGAAAGACTAAAGAATTATGAGAAAAAAATCATTAATTCTATACACTATTTTCCCTTAGTGCTGGAGTTTTGCAGTTCTGTGTGACGGGTAAACTTGGTCTTAGCTCCCACTGTTCTTGCTGATCTGGGGGAGGGGACTGTTAGTGCTGATTCTCTTGTGTCTTTGCCCCAGGTGGAACTGCACTGCCCTTGGTAGGGGGCTGGGTTCTAGTGGCTCAGGATTGCTCTATGTGGCTTTTGTTCCCTGAAGGCTTTCTGCACACTTTAGAGGATGAGAATGAAAATGGCAGCCTCCCAATCTCTGTCCCTGGAGTGGAAAGCTCATGCTCCGCCCCCCACTCCTCAGTGCTCCATCAGGGAAAAGCAGTCAATCACTCCTGTCTCCCTGATTTCTGTCCGCACTGTGTGCTCACCCAGCCTGTGACCCAGTGTTTCTATCTTAGGCAAGGGCCCCCCGCTTTGAGTCTCCAAACCCTGCAGACTCCTGCGGTAAGCACCTGCACCACTCCTCCTCGGGGAGCAAGGGGTGTCTAGCTAGTTCTGCCACTTGTTGGGCCCCGGCTCGGAGAACAGTTGCCTGACCAAGCCCCAGTGAAGGGTATATGGCAACCCTGAGCTGAGAACCTGCTCCTGGGCTTATTGATCGCAGCTGGCTTCCCTCACTCTGATGCCTAGAAACTCTGCTGCACTTAGGCACCCCCAGTCTTCCTGTAACCCTGGGGTCTCACTTCCTGTGAGACCACACTGTCCCATCTGGGATTCCAACTCACTTCGCCACCTGAGTACCTTTCAGGCAGGGATGTCTCTCACTGGAGCAGACTTCTAAAAGATCCGATTTTGTACTCCACTGCTTTATCACTTTCAGGTAGCCAGCTTCCGGAGGCTCCCTTTCCCCCGAGGTTTATGTTCCAACATATCACCTTGGATTCACTTCTCTGCATCTCCTACATTGCAGAAAGTGGTTGCTTTTCTATTTGTAGAATTACAGCAATTCTTTTCTTAGATGTCTGGTTGAGTTGACGGTATTCAGAATGATTTGATAGCTATCTAGCTGAATTCCTGGGACCAGACAAAACTAAGGTCTCCTACTCCTCCTCCATCTTAGAAACTCGAGCCTTCCTCTGATTCCTCATTATCATTTCTCCTCCTGGATTATTGCTACAAACATCTAATTAATCTCACTGTTTCTACCCTTGACCCTTTACAGTTTTACACATTTATTCAGAGCACATATCTCCTCTCCTTAAAATCCTTCCAATGGCTTCCCATCTCACTCAGAGTAAAAGTCAATGTCCTTCTATAACCTTAAGGCCCTACATAATCTGTCTCTTCCATTAATGCTCTGACCTCATTTCCTACTATTCTTTTCTATTCTTTTCACTCTAGCCACACTGGCCTCTTTGCTATTTCTCAAACATGCCTGGCAAATTTATACCTCAGGACATTTGCACTTGTTCTTCTGCCTGGATGCATTTCCTCTGACTAGTTCCTTCACTTCCTTCAGGTTTTTATTCAAGTTAACCTTCTGGTGAGCTCTTCCCTGGCTCACCATCTACAATTGCAAGCCTTCCTCCAAACTCATTCTTCACATTCCCTTTATTTTTCTTTGTTCAGAATTTATCAGAGTGTAACATACTGTATATTTTTGTCAATTATGTTAACTTTATGTCTCCTTTGGTAGGAAGTAAGTTCTATGAGAGCAAGAAGTTTGTCTGTTTTGTTCACTGTGTGTCCTCAGCACTAAGACATGCCTGACACACACAAAGTCTTCAGTATCTGTCAAATGAATTAATTATAATGCTGAGAACTGAGCAAAATATGTAGACTGACAAGACAAACATATACAATAATGCTCACTTTTATACAAATTGTTAAAAATAGTTATTATTTTATTAATATTTCCACATGAAAAGTGGAGTTCTGCACTCAGATAACAAAACATTAGAATTATGGACTACTACAAAAGTGTGTGATTTTTTTAACCTTAGCAAATTCCCACAGTGATTGCTAAAAATTGTGATATAAAATATTATCATTCTTGTGATACACTCTTTGAGCAGTTGATAATAATCACAAAATAGAGCACGAGAAACCTTAGGTAGGTTTAGTAATGATTTCTGGGTCTTGAATTTCAACTCATTACCAGCAGAGGGTGCTACCGATCCACACTTTCATATATATGTTTAAAAAGAGTTTTACAGGGCGCCTGGGTGGCTCAGATGGTTAAGTGTCTTAACCTGAGCCTTCAGCTCAGGTCATGATCCCAGGGTCCTGGGATCGAGTCCTGCATCGGGCTCCCTGCTCCTTGGGAGCCTGCTTCTCCCTCTGCTTCTCTCTCTCTGTCTGTCATGAATAAATGAATAAAATCTTAAAAGAAAAAAAAGTTTTACTGACTTTAAAATCAGGTTTCAACACTAAATGACATTATCTTACAAATCTACATTATATGGTAATGGATCAACCACCCAAAAATAACGATTTGAGTTTTAAAAATCTACTGTTTTATTCTTTTTGTACTAATTTAAAACGATGATATTGTACATAGATATGATACAAAAATATACAGAAATAATTAAATCTCTCTTCTACCCCTTCCTTGAACTGCCAGTTTTCCTTCCCAGGGTTATCATTGTCTCTAGTTTCTCCTGTATTTATGTGTATGTGTGTTTCGCTTTGTGTTTGTACTGTATATTTTTAATCAGAAATGATGTAAGTACTGTTCTTTATCTTAGGATCAATTTATAACTTGACCACATAATTTTGGGATTCCATATTAGTACTTTTAAAAGCTTTTTCTTTTAAACAGCTGTATTTTATTCTAATGTGTGAATGAATTGTGATTTATATAACCAGTACCCTTTTGAAGGGTGAAGATTGTTTTCAATATTTTGCCTTTCCAAACAAAACAATAATAAATAAAGTTTTATATTTACATTTGTAAATATGTGCAAATATATCTGTAGGTTAAATTTCTGGAAAAACTGGGTAGCCCTTTGAAAAGTAATGAAGGTAAAGTCCTATTTGCCTACATACCAAAATAAATTCTAAATGTAGTCAGTCATGAAAGTACTAGAAAAAAAAATGGGAAATTCTTTTGTGTGATTTTGGAGTCAGGAAAGACTTCCTAAGGCTAACACAAACTCAGAATTCACACAGAAAAGGTTGAAATTTGACTGTATTTAAAAAAACAACAACAACAACTCTGCATGGCAAAAATAGCATAAACCAGAAATAGAAATGACAGTTGTACAAATGAATTGCTAATGCATATTAAAAAGAAATAAATTTCTTAATATATAAAGAGCTTTTCTAAGTTGATAAAATCAAGCCCCTATTGAAAAGTGGCCAAAGAATACAAACAAACAGAGCATAGAAATACAAATGGCTTTTAACACATGAAACCATATTCATGAAGAGAGAAATGCAAATTAAAATGGCGTGATGCCATATTTCACCTATCAGATTGGCAAAGATCAACACATTGTGAGGGTGCATGGAACAAAGCAGGCTCACAGATTGTTGGCAAGATGATAAACTGATATAATCTCTATGGAAACCGATTTGGCAATAGCTATTAAAATTTTCAAAAGAAGGTTGGTGAAGTTTTCTTTTTCCTTTTACTCAAATCTCCTTCTTTGAATTATCTGTATGTACACAACCAAAAGTAAAGGCTAAACAAAAGAAAAGGCACAGAGTTTAAAAATAAAACCAAAATATTTTAGGAGAGGTATTATGGGGACACCTGGGTGGCTCAGTCAGTTAAGCTTTCGACTTCGGTTCAGGTCATGATCTTAGGGTCCTGGGATCGTCCTGCATCTGGCTCCCTGCACAGCAGAGTCTGCTTGTCCTTCTCCTCCCTCTGCCTCCCCGTCCCCCCCACCAGCTCGTGCACTCTCTCTCAAATAAATAACATCTTAAAAAAGAAAAAAACAAGAGAGGTATTATGCCTTTTGTGTAATGTGGATGGCAACCATTTTGGGCTATGGAAATTTACATGACAACCAAAATTATCCTTTAGTGTATATCAGTCAAGGTCCCTTAGGAAACAGATGGCACATTTTTTTTAAAGGGGAGGCTGAAAAGAATTTCACTCATGAAGGTGTGGGCAGGGTTAAGAGAAACAGTAGGAAGAAGGGAGCACCCCCTGGTGTTGGCATGATGGCTTTAGGAAGCCATTACCATCCCCAGCAAGAGCCACGGGAAGGCAGAGGTATAGAGCCAAGCGAGGATTGTTACTCCTGCTCTACGTCTGGATAGATCTGGAAAGGCAACGGATGATTTTCATTCAGCTAATATGTATCTTGGTGGTATCTTCAGGGCCTTGCTTTATTTCCACTTCCCTCCAAAAAGGAATTGCCAAATTTTCTTTCAAAACGTTCACTTCAGAATGGGACCCATAGATCACTTACTTTCCAATCCTTTTCTTTCTGGGATAGTGTCTTTATGAAAGTTGGCTTCCTGAAGACATTGCTTTTGTTTATTGAAGTTTAATTAAAAGAGATTTAAAGATGATGGCACCTAGAATATAAGAGCATTTCAGAATACATTATAAGAAATAGTACATTTTACATAGAGTGGGCTTTGAAAAATAAAATGTATGTTATGTTTGGCTATACTGAAGGAGGATTCCACTATCTAGTTTTCTTTCCTTCCTTCTTTCCCTTCTTCTAATAGTGCCCCCTTCCTTCCATCCCTTTTGATCTACTTTTGGTTGGACAGTGTGTCCCTTGGATCAACCAGAGTTAATCTCAGAGATTGAGCTGCTAATGTCTAGCCACATTAAAGACAGTTAGAAAGGGATATTGTTTCATGTAAATACATCTTTTCTTTTTTTTTTCTCACCTACTTACATAAGATTGCATTTCCTTGCAGTGTCCCTCAGTGGTTCTTGGATACAAGACAAGCAGTTACTTTCAGGTCTGGCAACGTCAGGGTCAACGTGCCTTAAGGGGAAATGACTTGGCAGGTAAACACCATGCTGTTATTAACTCTCCAGTATATCGAAAAACCCAAAGCCCCGTCTTGTTTTTTGTTTTTTGTTTTGTTTTGTTTTTTGCTGAGTCTGCATTTTATCCTTTTATACTCTCTCCTGTGTTCACAAAGCATGTGTTTGGGGTGGGAGAAGCTGTTTTGGGGGAGAAGGCACGTTTCTGGCTGCTTTGGGGCTTGTGCTGTCCACGGGCAGAGAGCACAGTAGGAGCACATTCTGTTAGGATCCTATGAGGCAAACAACAAATAAATAATGGAATAATATGTTCATTTAATTCATTACACATCTGTTGCAGTTTATTGTGCAGGCTTTTCCTTTCACTACTTTGAGAAACATCAAGTGTAATACGCTCCTAGGGAGCAGGAAGTAAGAGTACAATTTGCCAGACAGGTGATATGGTCTAGTGGATTCAGAATTTTAATATTATATTTGGCTCCACCACTAGCTTCCTTTATGACTATCAGGGAACTCTCTCTGGGTCTTACTGGTTTCGGTATCTGCGGGTTGATAAGATCACAAGCACAGATGTTATGATAGTTAACTTCCTGGGAAATTAAACAGAGCACATCAATGAGAGGAATGGGTTAATTGGTTCTTTCTGGGCACTCTTGTGCTTTAAGAGTACATTTACTATCTGAATAAATTAAAGGAGTTTCAGAAAGTGCATCCTACATGTGCTGTCTCATCTCATCCCTGCAGCAAGCCCTGGAGGTCATTCATAATATTGATTTTGCAGATAAAGAATCTGAAACACAGAGTTAAATAATTTGTCAGAGGTCACAAAACTAATTGGGCTGAGCTGGGATTTGAACTCAGGTTATCTGAATCCAGAGCTCCAACTCTGAACTACTACACTTCCCCTCGCTCTCCTTTGGGGACAGAAATGATGACCCACAGGAATAGGAGCAAATATAAAAATCTAGATATTCCAAAAATATTTTCAGAGCACCCCAGGCTGGGCGAGGAAGAGAGAAAATAGAAGTAGGAAATCACCAGTGCTAAGGGCTGTGAAGCATGTGATTAGGGAAGGAGGGGTCTGGCTAGAGAAGCCCAGGGGGCCCTAAGCAGCACTGGCAGCTTGAGAACAAAATGTTCCAGTTACGATGCTTCTTGTATGTGTGGAACCCAGAAGCTGGTTTGCTTGTTTGTTTTGTTTCTAAGATGTCTGTCCTCCCCCTGCATAGTATTTCTTGGATGGGAAATGGCATTACAAAAAAAAGGTCCCTCATGTCTGAATCTGCCTGTATCTTCCCTATGTAGACTTAAACATTTTTTTTCACTATTCTGCAACCTCCCACCTACCTCGCGGTTCTGTTTACCCAGTGCTGCCAGGTCTCCCGACCTCACAGGTTTGTCCAAGCCCCTACCTTCCCCAAATAGTGTATTATTTAAAGCCCAGTTTATGTCTTACCTACTTAAAAAACACCTCTCAACTCACACTGTCCTCTCCCTGTCCCGACCTCCCAGGGAGTTTAATGTACCGCCCGTGCACTTCTTTGCTTAATTATTGCACTTTGTGTAGTCGACATACTGTGTCTGCCAAACCAGAGACAGTCCCTTAAGAGATGTCATGATTAATATTAGTGTTTTTAGAAACCATACAGCACTTGGCCCAACAGAAACGTACGAAATTTAGTTAAAAAATGACTTTTCCTCCATCCTGATTACAGAGATTATATTCTGGGTTATGTTCATTTTGTTGTTATTACCGTGGCGGGGAGCACACCAAAATGGCATCGATACATCCAAAGCAGTGGTCCTCCTTCCTCCTCTGTCTTTCCTCACCCCACTCCCACCCCCCCACCCTCTGCTCTCAAGATCTTGGTGCGACCCAAGCGGCAGGTGCAGCTGATCATTGGCTTCCCTTTTCTCCAGCTGTAGGTAGTTTCTCTGCTCGCTCCAGAGCGCCTCGGCGGAAGTCAGCTCCGCCCAATCATCTGATCCTGCGGGTCTTGTCTCTAGTCTGTTCTCAGAAGATGGTTCTTGGAGTGCTGGTAAAGAGAAAATAAGGTGGTGAGTTTTCCCCCAAGTAAACAGCTAAACTTTGGCGGATGCTGGCCTTTAGTCATCTAAGGTCAAGAAAGTCCCTTCTAAAAAAAAAAAAGTCCCTTCTAAACAAGGCAAAGCCATCCCAGGGCTAGCCTCTGTCTTCTCCTCACCCCCAGGCCCAAACTCAATACGCTTGTGGCGCTAAAACTAGATTAGCCCCAGAGATGTTTTCACCACAGGCAAATCCTAGAATTGTTTTCAAAGGGACGTTTGGATACCTAAGGTCCTGAATTGTCATTTCCAGCCTTAGTCATGTGCCATGTGTGTTAGTGGAAAGAGGTTATGTGGTTTTGTAGATTCCCCCCAAGAACTTGGAACCACCTGAATTCTTGCAGTTAGAGATTTTAGGTCTTCTCCCAGTCTCTGAGAGGAAAACCAGACCTCATATAATAAGAACTGAAACAGAAGAGCACAGTGAGTTTTCAGAAGCATATGTGTGACTATGCTATTTCAGGAATTGTTCCAGTATGAGATGTTTATCATAAGTTTGGTGTGACCCAGCCAAGGAGCTTAATATAACAGGGTTAAGTGAATGGTGGGAGGGGAGAGTCCCATTCTATGCCAGCTTGCATTTATTAGTAATCAGACAGGTTTGCAGATGAGACTCGCTGAGAATTTACTAAATCTGGGACTTGTGGTTTGCAAATCATTTTGATTAACAGCTGCTGTCACCTATCTTAGGACAGAAAAAAGTGTTATTATTTTATTACACTAAATATTAGTCACAAAGAGACTTAAAACAGTATAATTTGGCAAATATAAAATTTACTGGTTAAGTCGAAAACCATGCTCCGCCCTCGCACTAGGCTTGCTAAAGATGACTTTCCTGGGAACATCTTAGTGAACAGATGCTTCTTCTGTTTCCATGAAGAGTTTACTGGCATCTGTTAGTGAAGGGCTCTTTTGGCAAAAGGAATTTCTTGTTTATCTACATATACACACAGATATTTAAAAAAAAATTTTACATAACTTACTTAAGGGTTTTGCCTTAATTAGAGCTCCAAAAACTGGGACTCAGGTGAAATATTTGCCTGAGTTTCATAATTAAGTATTGAACGATTATTAAAATATGCCTACCTGATCTAAAGTTTGGAAGCTTAATGTTCAAGAAATAATTGTTAGTAAAGGGAGAAAATACTTAAATGGTTGCTAAATGAAAGATAATTACATTGTCAACATAATCTTTTGAGTTAGAGTTTGATTCAGAAGACTTTCTTAAAGAGCTTTTGAATACCACTAAAATCTTTTTTCAAGGACGCTACTTTTGTATCTTGTATAAATCTTTGCAAAGAAATTCAACTATTTCTTAGTGATTAAAGAATATGGATATTGAAAAATACAAATTATGTCCTTATGTTTGTCAATTCCTAAAGAATATGAAATACTGTCTACTGTACATAAATAGTGAATTTATTCTAACTCCTTTAGGAAGTCAGAACAACTGCGGGAGATTTCTGTAAGTCTCAGAGTGTAAATGCCTAGAGGTTAATAATGAACTCTGCAGTTACATCACTGGTGAAAATTAGATCCGTAATGAGTAAAATTACTTTAGGTAAGAAACAAATCACATTATTTTTTAAGATTTTATCCATTTGAGAGAGAGCGCACAAGTAGGGGGGAGGGGCAGAGGGAGAGGAGGAAGCAGACTCCCTGCTGAGCAGGGAGCCCTACTCAGGGCTCCATCCCGGGACCTGAGATCATGACCCAAGCTGAAGGCAAACGCTTAACTGACTGAGCCACACAGCCACCCCCAAATCACATTGTTTTATAGATGTTGCCAGGCCTCGGAGGCTTTTAATCATTGCTTTGGATCATCAGGGAGATGGTTAAAAAGTGTTGACTCAAGAGATTTTACTATATATAATAAAGCAATTCAGGCAATAACGAGACTCAGATTCTAGAAATAACAATGAGGTGTAGTTCAGTCAATGAGAAATAAAATGAGTGAAATAATTGGTATGGATAATCTCTAACATTATTTTAAATTCAGCTAATGTGAATCTAAATGGAAATTCCTATAGCAGATTTGTGGTCCCAGTGTTCTGTTTATAACCATGATTTAGCAAACAATATAGCATTATGCACAGTGCATGACACATAATAGAGGCCCCTCAATTTTTCCATCCTCACTCCCAAACTAGGATAACCCCCTATTATAAGCTCCCAGAGACCCTGGCACTTTTCTTTCCCAGTGTGTAATTATATGGTTATCTCTGGGCTTTAGGGTTGCTAGATTTATCTAATAAAAATAGAAGCGGCTCAGTGAAATTTGAATTTCAGATAAACAATTTTTCAGTATGTTTTTCTTGTGCAACTTTTGTGATGTACTTATACTAAAAAATTAGCCGTTCTTTATCTGAAATTCAGATTTTTTTTTTAAGATTTTATTTATTTGAGAGAGCACAAGCAGGGGGAGTGGCAGGCAGAAGGAGAAGTGAGAAGCAGGCTCCTGGCTGAGCAGGGAGCCCAATGTGGGGCTCCATGCGGGCCTCAATCCCAGGACCCTGGGATCATGACCTGAGCCGAAGGCAGACGCTTAACCCACTGAGCCATCCAGGCGCCCCTGAAATTCAGATTTTCTTGGGCATCCTGGATTTGATGTGGCATTCCCGGTAGCTTGCTTGTTCATATCTATATGTCCTGCAGACTACAGGTCTTAGGAGAGCAGATACTCTCTGGAGCAGAGGTATTAGCACTTTCTAGGTACTTGATAAATATTGGTTGAGTGCCTAAAAGGATGAGTAGTATGGAGTACAACTGAGGTTCAGAGAATTTAAAAGCAAAAAGCATTTCCTGGGGCACCTGGCTGGCTCAATCAGAGGAGCATGTGACTCTGGATCTCAGGGTTGTAAGTTAGAGCCCCACATTGGTTGTAGAGACTACAAATAATAAACTTAAAAAACAAAAAAACTTCTTCCCTTTGGGATTTCTACAAGTATACCATCTTTACACTGTGAATATTCAATCAACTAAGATAAACAGGAAATTCCATTTAAAAGAGACTCTGAAGGCGCCTGGGTGGCTTAGTCAGTTAAGCCTCTGCCTTTGGCTCAGGTCATGATCTCAGGGTCCTGGGATCAAGCCCCACAGCAGGCTCCCTGCTCTGCAGGGAGTCTGCTTCTGCCTTTGCCTCTGCCTCTGCCTCTCACTCGTGTGTGCTCTCTCTCTCTCTCTCTCTCAAATAAATAATATCTTAAAAAATAAAAGAGACTCCAGGCAACTGATCTTGCAAATATAATTAACTTTCAGTTTTTAATTTGCAGTTAGTACTTTTTCAAAGATAGTTATTGCACAAGTTCAACTTGTATTTTTAAGTGTTATGGCAGATTGCAGCTAACCTTTTCTGTTGAGATCTAAAACTAAAAAAGGTTTGTACGGGACAGACAGGAGATGTTTCCAGGCCATATATGGAGGAGGTGCCCCAAATTTTGAAATCCTTATCATCACATCTTTTGAACTCAGACGTTCTGCTTTATATTAGAAAAGGCAAAACAAATTAATCTTGAGAACGTTCATTAGTTCATGAAGAATCAGAGTCTTAAGTATACTCTTTTTAAGGTTTAGTTCATAAACCATGGAATGGAGGTCACTTAGGTGAGTCATGGGAGTTTAGCAAGCAGATGGTAAAAGGAGAAAAATGCCTTGGAAAAACAAATAGAAATGCATGTCTTATATACTACAAATAGAAATGCATGTCTTGTATGCTAGGAACATTAATCTGGATTAGTCACAAATGCCCACAAGGCAAAGCCTTTCCCTGTGGCTTGAATGGCCTCCCACTACAGAGTTCAACAAGGAGGGTAGACAGGATCTGAGAGTTTGAGGTTCCAGTTTTAGGGCTTCTATTAGCCTTGTGCCCAACCTGCACTTCTGTTCTCTGGCTCTTGAAGGGACGAACAGTCCTTTCATATTGAGAACACTGACAGACTCTACTTGACATGAGGAAATTCGATGGCTCCTCCGGTGTCCTCGCCACAGTCAGCCATAGATTTAAAGCATATGTATTCACAGGTGAACTCTCTTCTGTCATTCCCACTACATCACTTCCAACCTCCCAGTGGAGCGAGGAACAGCTCCCATTTGGCCAGGGCAAATTCTGCAGATAAGGTGGTAGCTGTGAGGAGTTGAGGGTCAATACTCACGGGAGCTGGGGGACACATCTACAAGCCTGGTAATTGTGTGTATTACATATGACAGTGGCTTATCAATGATGCCAACAATAATGTATTGTGTATCTAGAAAAAAATCACATCATGGTTTTTGAATACAAGAATTAAAATTGTTTTTGAGGAAACAACATGCATACAGAGTTTAAACAATGTCTTCCGGTGATGGAAGACAAAATTTAATTAAATGACAAACATACAGTACAATTATAAAGCCTAGGAGAGTTCAGGAAGAATAGACTCCAGTGAGTATACACTGATTCCAGAATTTCCATAGAGGAATGTGTTTTAGGCTTGGCGTTGAAAAATAACCCTTGAATATATGCAAAGGAGGGTATTGTCAAGTGACAACACAAAGGTTGAGATGATCATGACTCTAATTAGTAAAGGATTCTGCTGGAGGGAACTTCATTGGCTAGAGCTGGTGGTTGTCAACTTGGAGTAAAATGAAGCCAGATTTTGAGGATTTTTGAGTACCTTCTAAATACCAGTCTTTCTAAATACTCCTTCCAATTATAGTTTTTTTTTTAATTTCTCTACCTTTTGTTCATTTTCTCTGAGGGGATTTTTTTAAGAAAGATCTATGAATGGAAATCTTAAGGTCCTAAAAATCATCACTTTCAAACTCTGTAACTCTCCAGCTATTTGTAACTATTCAAGCTATTATAACTCTTTGCCTAGGTTAATTTAAATTTTGCCAGTTTAGGCAAAATTTTGGATTTATTTCCACAGGGCATATATAGTAAGTTCTCATTAGATGAGAACTAGAACAGTACTCAAATAGGAGCTGTAAGCATCCTTACCATCACCATCATATGTGACATATTATTATAAATGAAAAGCAATATGGTTAGGAGTCAGCCTCTTGAGCAGGACTGCCTGGGATCAAATCCGGCTCCAGCACTTATCTGGGGTGACTTTGGGTATGTCTCTTATTTTCTCTTTGCCTGGAAATGGAGATAATAGTAATGTCTACTTCATAAGGTTGTTTTGAGAATGAAATGAGTTGATACATATAAAGGATGTAGTACCATGCCTGGCATGTGGCAAATATTTTATATGTGTTAGCTGTGTTTATTTTCAGAAAATTCAAGTGCCAAAGTTAAACACATGGAAAGTTGTTTAAACCAATCATTTAAAGACCTCTTAATCCCTCCACACATGATTGAGGACTAAATTGAGTTGTTAGATTATTGTCAGGACAATACTAACTTAAAAAAAAATGTCTACTTCTGCCTGCACTTTAGCCACTTCATCTGCATGATTGGAGGAAGGTCAGCAATGGCTTCTGCGAGGAAGGTCACTGACAAGCGGCATAACCCAGTGGAAAGCATTTGTAGAAAAATCAGAGCCATCCAAAAGAGAAAAGAGATTTCAGATCCAGTTCAACAAATTCTCAAGTATCAATCTAGCAGTTTTGATAGTCCACAGATTAACACCAAGAAAGATTTTGAAAAGGTACTGAAGAACATGGCAACCACTCCTATTCCCTCACCCAACACTTGTTTCTCAAGTATTGAGAAAGACGATGCCATCATTATATCTCCTCAAATAATGTCTCCAAGAATCCCATCCATTTCTCACCTCAGCTCTCCCGAGAATGCAACATACCCTATTCCTCTCACAAGTTCCGAAAACCTCTCAAGGCCAAGATCACAGAGTTCTCAGAATTACACATCTCGGGTATCACAGACCAGGAAAGGGGAGCACTTCTTTAACAAGGATTTGAAAAACTGTTGTAGTGAAAATAATTTTAGTGCATCAACACTTGACTTTGATTCAACGTCTCATAAAAACTCTGAATGTTTTACTCCTCAGGAATCACTGGCGAAAAAATTATCTCTAAATGGAGCTGGTAAATATTAATCGTTTAATGTTAGTTCTTCCAATAAAGGAATAAGCACTTTCTGAATACCTGAGTAAAAAAAAAAAAAAAACCAATCCACATGATTAAAACTTGGATGGAAGCGTCCATCTTTCCCTTTTTAAGTATGTTTCTTTTTCTCTCTTAAAGAATTTTTCATTTTTAAAAATTATTTTTAAATTTTTTAACTGATGTATAGTTGACCCATTTCAATTATGTACTTTATTAAATGCTCACCATAAGTGTAGTTAATGTCTGTCTCTGTGCAAAGTTATTACGTATTGTTGACTATATTCCCTGTGCTGTACTTTAATACCCATGACTTATTTATTTTATAACTGAAAGTTTGTACCTCTTAATCCACTTCACCTATCCTGTCACCTACCTCCCTTCTGGCATTCACCAATTTGTTCTCTGTATTTTTTTAGTCTATTTACTTTTTGTTTTTGTTTTTTAGATTCCACACATAAGTGAAAGTAAATGGTGTCTTTCTCTGTCTGACTTATTGCACTTAGTATTATGCCCTCTAGGTCTATCCATGTTATCCTGAATGACAAGATTTTATTCTTTTTTATGGTTGAGTAATATTCCATTGGGTATATATACCACTTTTCCTTTATCCATTTATCAGTAGACATTTAGATCACTTCCATATCTTGGCTATTGTAAATAATGTTGCAATAAACATAGGAGTGCATATATCTTTTCAAATTAATATTTTTGTTTTCTTTGGATAAACACCCAGAAGTGAAATTACTAGTATTTTCATTTTTAATTTTTTGAGGGACCTCCATATTGTTTTCCATGGTAGCTGTGCCAGTTTACAATCCCACCAATAGTTCATAAGGCCTCCCTTTTCTCCATATCCTTACCAACAGTTGTTATTCTTGACTTTTTGATGCTCATTCTGACTGGTGTAAGGTGATATCTCACTGTGGTTTTGTTTTGCATATCCCTAATGATTAGTGATGTCAAGCATCTTTTCATGTGTCTGTTGACCATTGGTATGTCATCTTTGGGAAAATGTCTGTTCAATTCCTCTCCCGATTTAATTGGGTTATTTGGTTTTTTGGAGTTGCTTGTTATTTCTATGTCTTGGATATTAACTTCTTCTTGGATATATCATTTGCAAATATATTCTCCCATTCATTTTATTGATAGTGTATTGCCGTTTCATTTTATTGACAGTTTTCTAAGCTGAGCAAAAGCTTTTTAGTTTGATATGGTCCCAATACTTTATTTTTCCTTTTGTTTCCATGTCCTGAGGAGAAAGATTCAGAAAAATATTGCTAAGGTCACTGTTCAAGAGTTTACTGCTTGTGTTTTCTTTTAGGAGTTTTATGGTTTCATCCTTTACATTTTGATATTTAATCCATTTTAAGTTTATTTTTGTGTATGATGTAAGGAGTGGTCTAGTTCCATTCTTTTCCATGTCGTTGTCCAGTTTTCCCAGTATTATTTATTGAAGAGACTATCTTTTCCCTACTACACGTTCATATCTCCTTTGTCATAGATTAATTGACAATAAGTGTGGGTTCATTTCTGGGCTTTCTATTCTGTTCTATTGATCTATGTGTCTGTTTTTGTGCCAGTACCATACTGTTTTGATTACTACTGCTTTGTAATATAACTTGAAATCTGGGATTGTGATGTCTTCAGCTTTGTTCTTCTTTTTCAAGATGGCATTGGCTATTTGGGGGTCTTTTGTGGTCCCATATAAATTTTAGTATTTGTTGTTCTAGTTCTGTGAAAAAAATTTTTTTTAATTTTAGGTAGTTAACATACAGTGCTATTTGTTTCTGGGGTAGAGTTCAGTGATTCATCACTTACAAACAACACCCAGTGCTCATAACAAGTGCCCTCCTTAATACCCATCACCCATCTAATCCATCCGCTACCCACCTTCCTCCATCAACCCTCAATTTGTCTCTATAGTTAAGGAATCTCTTTTAGCTTGTTTCCCTCTCTCCTTTTTTCTTTTCCCCTTCCCATATGTTCATCTGTTTTCTTTCTTAAATTCCACATATGAGTGAGCTCATATGGTATTTGACTTTCTCTGACTGACTTATTTCACTTAGCATAATACACCCTAGCTCCATCCATGTCATTGCAAATGGCAAGATTTCATTCTTTTTGATGGCTGAATAATATTCCAGTGTGTGTGTGTGTGTGTGTGTGTGTGTGTGTGTGTGTGTGTGTACGTGTACACATACCACATCTTCTTTATCCATCAGTTGCTGGATATTTGGGCTCTCTCTATAGTTTGGCTATTATTGATAATGCTGCCATAAACATTGGGGTGAAGGTATCCCTTCAAACCTGTATTTTTTGTATCCTTTGGGTAAATAAATACCTAGTACTGCAATTTCTGGGTCATTGGATAGTTCTATTTTTAACATTTTGAAGAATCTCCATACTGTTCTCCGGAGTGGCATCAGTTGACATTCCCCCCAACAGTGCAAGAAGGTTCCCCTTTCTCTGCATCCTCATCAACACCTGTTGTTTCTTGTGTTGTTAACTTTAGCTATCCTGACAAGTAGCAGTATTTTGATAGAGATTGCCCTAAATGTATAGATTGCATTGGGTAGTATGGATATTTTAACAATAGTAACTCATAATCCATGAGGATGGTATATCTTTCCATTTTTTTTGGTATTGTTTTTAATTTCTTTCATCAATGTCTTATAGTTTTCAGACTACAGGTATGTCACCTCTGGCTAAATTTATTTTATTTTATTCTTTTTGATACGTTTGTAAATTGGATTGTTTTCTTAATTTCTCTTTCTGTTTGTTATTGGTGTATAGAAATGCAACAGATTTCTGTATATTGATTTTGTATTTTGAGACTTTACTGAATTCATTTATACTTCTAAGAGTTTTTGCTGTAGTCTTTAGTGTTTTCTATATACAATATGTCATCTGGAAATAGTGACAGTTTTACTTCTTCCTTACCAATCTGGATGGCTTTTATTTCTTTTTCTTATCTGATGGCTGTGGGTAGGACTTTCAGTACTGTGTTGAATAAAAGTGGTGAGAGTGGACATCCTTGTCTTGTTCCTGATCTTAGAGGAAAAGCTCTCAGTTTTTCACCATTGACTATGATGTTAGCTGTGGGTTTTTCATATAAGGCCTTTATTATGTTGAGATATGTTCCCTCTAAACCTCCTTTGTTGAGGCTTTTTTTATCATGAACGATGTACTTTGTCAAATGCTTTTCCTGCATCTATTGAGATAGTCGTATGGTTTTTCTTCATTTTGTTAATATGGTGTATCACATGGATTGATTGATGCATATAGAATCATCCTTGCATCCATGAAATAAATCCCACTTGATTGTAGTGAATGATCCTCTTAATGTACTATTGAGTTCAATTTGCTAGTATTTTGTTGCGGATTTTTGCAACTATGTTCATCAGAAACACTAGTCTGTAGTTTCCTTTTTTGTAGTGTCTTTCTGATTTTGGTGTTAGGGTAATGCAGGCCTCATAGAATGAACTGGAAGCTTTCTGCTCTCTTACTTTCTTTGGAATATTTTGAGAAGAGTAGGTATTAACTCTTCTTTAAATGTTTGGTAGAATTCAATTGTGAAGCCATATGCTCCTGGACTTTTGTTTGTTGGGAGTTTTTGATTACTGGTTCAATTTCAATACTAGTAAGTATTCTGTTCAGATTTTCTATTTCTTCCTGATTCAGTTTTGGGAGATTGTATGTTTCTAGGAATTTATCTATTTTTTCTAGGTTGCCCAATTTGTTGGTATACAACATTTTGCAGTAGTCTCATAATCCTTTGTATTTCTGTGGTATTGGTTGTAACTTCTGTTTCATTTCTGATGTTATCTGAGTCCTGGATTTTTTTTCTTAAGATTTTATTTATTTGTTTGACAGGAGAGAGAGAGAGACAGTGAGAGAGGGAACACAAGCAGAGGGAGTGGGAGAGGGAGTGGGAGAGGGAGAAGCAGGCTTTCTGCTGAGCAGGGAGCCCGATGTGGGCTTGATCTCAGGACACCAGGACCATGACCTGAGCTGAAGGCAGACGCTTAATGACTGAGCCACCCAGGCACCCCCCCCTTTCTTTTCTTTTTTGATAAGTCTGGCTAAAAGTTTATTGGTTTTTGTTTATCTTTTCAAAGAACCCAACTCTTAGTTTCATTGATCTTTCCTATTGTGGGTTTTTTTTTTTTTCAGTTTCTATTTCATTTATTTTCCTGCTTCCTCTGCTTCTATTTCTTTTCTCCTACTAACTTTGGACTTTGTTTTTTCTTTTTCTAATTCCTTTAGATATAAAGTTAGATTGTTTATTTGAAGTTTTTCTTGTTCTTGAAGTAGGCCTATATTGCTATCAACTTCCATCTTAGAACGGTTTTTGTAAGTCCCAAAGATTTTTGAACCAACAAAGATTTTGTGCTTCCAATTTCATTTGTCTCCACGTACTCCTTGATTTCTTCTTTGATTTCCTCATTGACCCTTAGGTTGTATACTAGCATGTTGTTTAGCCTCTACATGTTTTGTGGTTTTTTCCAGTTTTTTTCTTGTAATTGATTTCTAGTTTCATAGACTGTGGTTGAAAAAGATGTTTGATCTTCTTAAATTTACTGGTACTTATTTTATGGCCTAATGAAATCTGTTTTGGAAAATATTCCATGTGCACTTGAATGTGTACTTTGTTGTTTTTGAATGGAATATTCTGTATCTGTTAAAGTCCATCTGATATAATGTGTCATTTAAAGCCACTGTTTCCTTATTAATTTTCTGTCTGGATGATCTATCTGTTGATGTACATGAGGTGCTAAAGTCCCCTAATGTTATTGTTCAGTTTCTTTCTTTATATCTGTTAATAGTTGGCTTTTTGTATTTAGGTGCCCTGTGTTGGGTGCATAGGTATTTACAATTGTTATATCCTCTTATTGGATTCATCCCTTTATAATTATGTAAATGGCCTTCATTTTTTTGTTTCAGTCTGTGTTTTAAAGTGTACTTTGTCTAAGTATTGCTACCCCAGCTTTTTTTTTCCATTTGCATGAAATATCTTTTTCCATTCTTTCATTTTCAGTCTTTATGATTTTAGTTTAGGGTCTCTTGTAGACAGCATATAGATGAGTCTTGTTTTTTTTTATCTAAGTCGCCCTATATCTTTTGATTGGAGCATTTAATCTATTTACATTTAAAGTAATTATTGATAGGTATGTACTTATTGCCATTGTGTTAATTATTTTCTGTTTTTGTAGCTATTCTCTGGTCCTTTCTCCTTCTCTTAGTCATTTCTCACAGGGAAGAGAATTTCTTTAGTGTGCTTGGATTTCTTTCTCTTTATTTTTTATGTATTTATTACAGGTTTTCGGCTTGTGGTTACCACGAGGTTCATATATAACATCTACGTATATAGTCATCTGTTAAGTTGATGGTCACTGAAGTTCAAACACATTTTAAAAGAACCACAGTTTTACCCCCCCTCTACATTTTATGTATATGATGTCATATTGGGTAGCCCTTCACTAATTTTTGGAGGTGTAATTGATTTTACCACTTTTGTCTTTTAACCTTTATACTAGCTTTATAAATGATTGATCTAGTATCTTTACTCTGTTTGCTTTTACCAGTGAAATTTTTCCTTTTATAATTTTCTTATATCTAGTTATGACTTTTCTTTTTTCACTTAATTAAGTCCCTTTAACATTTCTTATAAGGCTGGCTTAGTAGTGAGGAAGTCCTTTAACTTTTGTCTGGAAACTCTCTCTTTCAATTCTGAATGATAACCTTGCCATGTAGAGTATTCTTGGTTGTATTTTTCCCCCCTTTCAGCACTTTGATTATATTGTGCCACTCTCCTTTGGCCTGCAGTGTTTCTGTTGAAAAATCAGCTGATAGTCCTATGGGGTTTCCCTTGTACCTGTTAACTCCCCCTCTTGCAGCTTTTAAGATTTTATCTTTAATTTTTGCTATTTTAATTATTATGTGTCTTGTCAGTCTTCTTGGGTTCATCTTGTTTGGGGCTCTCTGTGATTCCCGAATCTGGATGTCTGTGTCCTTCCTAAGGATAGGGAAGTGTTCAGCTATTATTTCCTCTAATTTGTTTTCTGCCCCCTTCTCTCTCCTGCTTCTGGGATCCCTATAATGTGAAAGTTGTTATGCTTGATGTTTTCCAAGAACTTCCTTAACCTGTCCTCATTTTTTTAAGTTCTTTTTTCTGTTCAGCTTAGTTGCTTTTCACTACTTTGTCTTCCAGATCACTGATCTATTCTCCTGCATCATCAAATCTGCTATTGATTCCCTCTACTGTATTTTTCACATCAGTTTTTATATTCTTCAGATCTGGCTGATTCTTTTTTATATTTTCTATCTCTTTGTTAAGGTTGTCACTGAATTTATCAAGTCTGGCAAGCATCTAATGACTGTTACTTTGAACTCTTTATGAGGTAGATTGCTTATTTCCATTTCATTTAGCTCTTTTTCTGGGGGTTTGTCTTGTTCTTTCATGTGGTTCATAGTCCTCTGTCCCTTCATTTTGTCTGACTCTATTCATTACTATGTATTAGGTCAGCTGTCTTCTAGTCTTGAAAGGAGTGGCCTTATGTAGAACATGTCCTGTGAGGCCCAGTAGCAACCCCCCCCCCCCAGCCCACAAAACCAGGTGTTCCAGAGGTGTCCCTTGTGAGGCCTATGTGTGCATTCCTCTTATGACTGGGTCATGACTGCTACTGGTCCTCTGGTGGGCAGGACCAGCCCTTAGCCCAGCTGTCTGCAAGATGGGCAGCAGGGCTTGCTCCCAGCACAGCTGAATGAAAGCTGTGATGTGATGGATACAACCTGATCTGGGAGTAAGGATGGCTATTTAGGTGTTGGTTATTTCTTTATAATTTTTTATGCCTATTTTGCATATTTTACCAGTGTCTTGAGTAATTTTTTTGAGCTTACCAACTGGTTTACCAGCTCCAATCATTGGAACTTCTTACATGTCATCAGTGATCCCTACTAGAAATATATACCTCAAATTTATAAAATCAAGATACAAAATTTAGCTCAAAATTGTTAATTTTAGAGTATGTAAAAGTTACTATCCTTACAAGATTTAGAGTCACTCCCAAACATAGCCAATGAAAGAACTGACAACCTGCATGCCCCAAGCAGAAAGAAAGCCAAGCCACATTCTTAGTGAGGCAGGCCGGCTGAGTCCCAAAACCCAGGGGGCGGTTGCAATGGACCAGCCAGGACCCTTCCTTGGCTTCACGCAGAACAGAAATCAAATGTGAGCCAGAGAAAGTGGAAACAGAGTTTATTGAATAGTGTGACAGACAGATAACAGCAGACGGAGTGTCTGGGAGACTCAGAAAGGAGTGAAGAATGAGTCTCATCATTGTTAGGTGTTTGTATTAGGAGAGTCTAGGTACATGTTCCTCCAGGAATCCAGAGTAGGGTACAGTCAAAGGCAAGCGTCAGGTGAACAAGAGGTGTTATTCCATAAATTACTGAAGATAAGTGTATTGATGCCAGCACCAGTTGAGGTTTGTTTGAAGCTAATGTTCTGGGACATGTTTAGGATCTGGCTCTTCTTATGTGTTATCAGGTGTTTGGGGCCTAGGACAAAACTCAGTGATTAACTTGCTGTCCTCTGCCTGTTGCAGGATCATTGAGTGGGCAGAAAGAGCTGAACTTTTACTGTATGAAGCTGGTGGTTGGTTATATGCTTAGTGCTCAAAGGAGAGGGGACATGCAGGGAGTATTAGATCATAAATGTTTTCTTTCAGTTTCTACTCATAAAACTACTTTTGCAAGATTTCTCTGGTGCTTATCATTGAGCTTGATATTAACTATTAGTGAGAAGTACAGGTGGTCATAAGACCCTTTAAGAATGTAGCAACCAGCACATATTGGATCCTTATCGGAACGATGCAGGCTATAGGTCAGCCTTCTGGGCTAAATGCGAACATTTTTCTGCTTCTATCCCTCATCACCCCTTGAAGTGGGAAGATAGCTTCTTTGGCTTGTTCAGAGACAAAATATGGAACATGAGTCAATAGGGCCTAGCAGAAAAACAGCAGAGATGGAGACTTTCTAAAATGGAATCCCTTCAGCTTTCCTACTTCCTTAAGACCTAAAACGATACAAGCAAGAAGGAAATAGTTAATTCTAGGAGATAAAGGATCAATAACCAATGGGTCTGGATTTGGGAAGGAAAGAACGATGTGAATTTTTATTTCCATCTTTAGACTGGGCTGAGGAACAAATCTATTTACAAAACTCTTGAGGATCCTCTCTGGGTTTAGGAAATTCTTTAACTAAGACCCTTAGTTCAGACTTTGACCAAGGAGTGAAAGATGCCTGATGAGGATCTCTGGTGGTCCTGAATGGTCTTATTTTTAAAGATTTTATTTATTTGACAGCTAAAGAGGGAGAGAGCACAAGCAGGAGGAGTGGCAGAGGGAGAAGCAGGCTCCCTGCCGAGCAGGGAGCCCAATGTGGGGCTTGATCCCAGGACCATGGGTTCATGACCTGGGCCGAAGGCAGTCGCTTAACCAGCTGAGCCACCCACGTGCCCTTGGATGGTCTTATTTTTAAAAGTACCTGTTTAATAGTCTCTTTAGCGTGGAAAGACAATTCAGAAAGAGGATAACGAGAATGAATGCTCAAAGGATAGAGGGGAGCATTAGGAGTTACATCAGTCTTATAGTCTTATTTTAGCTACATTGTCTCTTTTTCATTAGCTTTTTGTAATGAATCAGTGGAACTACTTTGGAATTTTGAAACTTTTTAGACGCTTCTGCATGCCAGTTACAACAGGTATCCCATTCTGTTTAATTTGGGAACCCTTGCTTTCAAGTGCACTTCTTAAATGATCTTACCTAATTAGAACAGTTCCCCATACTGGCCATTGTATTTCTAGGTTGTAATACCCTTGAGGGCTGGGAGCAGTTTGGTAGGACCCTAGCTGCAAATGGAGTTAACCCACATTTCTTCTATTCAGCCATATCTACCTGCAAATGAAGTGAAACTCACATTTCTGTCTGGCCTTATTTTGAGGCCCCCAACCTGACAGTTACCAAGCCAAGTTCCACAGGACACAAAACAAGTTTAGTGAGATTTTGCTGTTTTTGCTAGATAACTGAGATTTCTGGAACTATAGTTCTTAGACACAAAATAAGCAGGTGTGTAAGAAGGTGGCATGCATGACTCTTAGCATTTAAGAATCCCATTAGCTACCTGCAAGGATATTTAAAAAAAAAATAAATAAATCCCATTACCTAAGACTGTGGGTTTCTCAGAGCCAGACTATACCTAAAAGGGATGTGCCACAGGGTTGGGGTTTGTGTATGTTTTATAGTGTACCTTGTTGCATGGAAATTTCCTTGCAGTTGGTGGGTGACCTAAAGTCAATCTAACACATTCTGTGGCCAACTTATCTTGTCATGGGATTCTTCTTGAGGTGACTAGTGCTCTAACAGCCTTTAAATGCTCAAACTATGCCTACCAACTTTTGCAGCTTTTTGGCCTCCAAGATCCCTGCAAACAAACCTGTCCACCTTAATGTATCAGTAGTAACCTAGAGATGTTACTGTAGCCTGGCCACAAGAAGGCCCTGTATGCACCACCAATTCCTGTGGAAACTTGAAGTTTTCCACTATGGGAATTGTGGTCTGAAAGGCTAAGGGCTTGGTTCCAGGCAGACCCTTCTGCCAGCTCAGTTGGGCTCTGGGCAGAACCACCAGCTCCACTGGGCTCTGGGCAAATATGCCAGGTCAGTTGAACTTAGGACATCACTGTCTGCCCCCACAAGCTGACCTGCCCTGTAAAGGAAAGCCAATTAGATTGAGAGCTCAAATACAACAGAGCAGAGCTCAGAACTGAGAGGAATTTACCCACAGTCCTTGGAAATGACAAGAAAAACAGAACTCAAAGAGTTCATGGGTACCATGGCTGTGTGTCTCATCATCCCCAAACATTGCTGGAAGTTCACTTTGGATCCTTTTGCTGCCACCAAATCTGTTAAAAAACAAAATTCAACTGAGTAAATTTGAAGGTCTAATTGGCTTTATTAAATGATTTATGAATCAGGCAGCATCCCATCTAGCAAGTAGGAAGGAATTCAGAGGTGTACAAAATAGAAGGTTTTTATAAGGACAGTGGAACAAGAACATTATCAGCAGAAGAAAAGGATTTTTCCAGGCAAAATGGCTTTCCCTTAGGGGGAATAGTGGGAAGGATTTGGGAGGGATTGGGGTGGAGGATGGTGGTGTCTTACCATGCGGATTCTTCCTTTAGGGACAGAGAGGGCCCATGAAGCAGATTTGTTGGTACCCATCAGAAAATTCCCCATTGACCAGTTGAAACTACATTTCTGGGGGATTGAAACTGCAGTTAGATTACGTATTGAGCTCTGGTTTGGGACTTAGCCTAAGGGACACTAATTTGGGCCTGTGGTTTTCTTTTTAATAAGGCCTACCTCTGTTCTTTCATTAGGTGGTGCAAATGGTGATATTCTATCATTCCTTCCTAATTTCTCAGCTGGAATAACTGATGAAAAGAAACTCCTTCCTGCTACATCACCTACCTGGCTATCCTAGGTCTTCTTTCCCGAAGGAGAAGCAAGATAAAAGCCTGATTGTGTTTCTGATCACTCAAGAGTAGGCTGGGGATGTTGTGCCTTCTTACCCCTGTACATTGGTGCATATTTCCTATAAACAAGGACATTTGCTTGCCTGAATATGGAACAGTGATCAAGATCAGGATGTTTAATATTATTGCAATACTATGATTTAATTCAAAGTTTGTTCAAATATTCTCAGTTGTTGTCCCAATCATATACTTTACAGCTTTTTTGTTTTCTGGACCAGGTTCCAATTCAGTTCACACCTTGTATTTAGTTGTCACAGCTCTTTAGTTTTCTTACATCTGGAGAGTTTCTCACTTCATTGTCTTTCATGACCTTGAAATTTTTGAAGAATATAGGCTAGTTACTTTGTAGAATATCCAGTATTTTCTCTTGAGTATTCAAGTTATACATTTTCACAGGCACACTACAGAAGTGATGTTGTATTCTTCTCAGTACAATATATCAGGATTTTAAAATTTGATCACTTGATTAGTGTAGCGTCTGCCAAATTTCCCCATTGCAAAGTTATATTGTTCCTTTGTAATTAATAAATAATTTATGGGAAGATATTTTGAGTCTATGTAAATCTCCCATTCCTCATCAGATTTTCATTCACTAGTGTTAGCATCTGTGCTATTGTGCTTTATAATAAGAAATACATATTTGATCTTTGTCCCATTTCTGGCCCTGAGCTCCTAAAACATAAGGAATTTCTTAAATGATGAGAGCAATAAAGGTGTCTTTTGTTATGTTAATGAGGTGACTTTTGGGCCTCACCTAAGGACAGGGGGCTGGTTGCTAGAGGAGACAACTGCAGGATTAGAAGGTTGGAACTTTAAGCTATTCTTCCCTGACCTCAGGATGGGGGAGGGGCTGGATATTGAGTTCTATCATCAACGGCCAATGATTTAAACAATCTTGCCTATATAATAAAGCCTCCACAAAAACCCAAAAGGAGATGGTTTGGAGAACATCCAAGTTGTTGAACATGTGAAGATTTGGAGAGTGGTGTGCCGGGGAGAGGGCATAGAAGCTCTGTGCCCCCTTCCCACACCTTGCCTTGTGCATCTCTTCCATCTGGGTGTTCCTGAGTTATAACCTTTTATAATTAACTGTGGATCTAGTGAGCACAATGTTTCCCTGAGTTTTGTGAGCCACTCTAGCAAACCAAAGGAGGGGTTCATGGGAACACCCAATCTATAGCAGGTCAGTCAGAAACACAGGTGATGTCCTAGACTTGGGATTGGCATCTGAAGGTTGTAGGGGTGGGTCTTACGGGATCTGACACCATCACCAGGCAGAGAGTGTCCAAATTGAATTGAATTGTAAGACACCCAGCTGGTATCCAAGAATTGCTTGGATGTGTGTGGGGGGAGAAAAAAATCTCCACATTGGAATTTGTGATTAGAAACATGGCATCCACTGGTATTTCTTGCCTAAATCAATTACTACTATAATTGTTGCCAAATAGAAATATTTTTTATCTCCATCATTCTCTCTATATTTCTTGTCAATCTACTGTAAGGGTTTTACCTTCTTCCTAATTAATAAATTAATATCACAATGAATTCTGGATTCTTCTTATATCCAGTGGTTTATAATCTATTACTATCATTATTTATTTTGAAGCTCAAATTGTCCCAGAGTTGGCTAGCAGGATATTATTTAAGGTGGCTTCTATATCTGTTTGGTATGTTCCCATCTTTCTTTGAGCATTTAATTACTTCCTGGTAATAGCCAGATGTCCCAGGTACTAATACTTTCGACATGTCCTCATTGTTTTTAATAGCTTATTTTCCCTGGTATTATAAAAGTCTCTAGGCTTGTCTTATACATTTCCTGCCCCAACCTTGGAATCATCTATTTCTTCAAGTATCCATGGCTCTTTTTCATGGGAAATAATAGAGGCTACAATCTGGAGGCAAGGAGTTGTTGTTATTTATGGGCCTTTTCAGTAGTCAGATCTAGGGAGTACTTAAATTTTTTGAAGATAACATACATTATAAGTTCAGCAACTTTATCCAATGCAAATTTAGTATTATAGGGGTTTTACTTGTCTCTTCTGTATCTCTATTTCCTTTCTCACCCATAGAAAGTCCTGGTCCTCAATGACACCAATATAAATGCTCATTTGTTTTATTCTTCAATATATACACAACACTTTTAGAATAATAATACCCAAACTACTTGTATTATTTTTCTGTTGCTGAATTTCCACAAACTTGGTGGCCTAGAACAATACACATTTATTACCCCATACCTTCTCTGGACCAGGAGTCCATGCACAGCTTAGTGGGATCCTTGGCTAAGGAAATCACAAAGTTGCAGTCAAGGTGTTGGCCAGGGCAGCTGTGTTATCTGTGGCTCAACAGGGGACTGACCTGCTTTGGGAAGCAGAATTTAGTTGTTTGTGGTTATAGGACTGAGGGTTCCAGATTCTTGCTGTCAGCTAGAGGTGTCCCTGAGTTTCTTGACAGTTGGGCCTCTCAGCATAGGAAGCCCATAACATGGCATCTTGCTTCTTCAAAGCCAGCAGGAGAATTAGTGACTCCAGCCAAGTCAAGAGTTGTGATCTTATGTACCTTAATCATATAATCACATACAGGTATATCCCATCACCTTTGCAATGTTCTATTGGTTAGACGCAATACATAGGTCCTGTCCATACTCAAGGGGAGGAAACTACACAAGGGTGTAAACATTAGGCGGCAGAGATCAAAAGGGACACCCTGGATTCTGTGTACCTTACTACCACAGTAGATTGCTGAAAATGGTTTAAGATTTTTTGGGTCATTCTTTTATTCTTAAGATACATAAAGTATGTTCCCCAAATGTGCATGGGAATGTTTCCAGACTTGTTTTTATAATCTGCTTTTACTCACTTAGTAATTTTGAGTGCTCATTTGTGTCCACAAATTTTCTTCATATACTATACCTTTTTGGGAATATATCATATTTTACTTAACCAATCTGTCTCAACTGGATATTTTTTCTCTATTATAAACAGCATCATAATGAATATTCTTGCAGCAAAACATTTCCATGCACCCTTAATTATAGCATAGGATGAATGGTGCTTATTTATTTCCAGAAGGCTGCTCTGCTTGGGCAGGATTTAAGGAACTATTTCCCTGAAGAAAATAAGGAAGCTCCACTGAAGGTAGATATTGATCAGAATTCTTCAGAGAAACAGAACCAATTGAGTGTGTGTGTGTGTATGGGTGGATAGAGGGATGGATAGATGGATAGATAGATAGATAGATACATACATACATACATAGATTTATTATAAGGAATTGGCTGACATGATTAGGGAGGCAGGCAAGTCCCACGATCTGTCTGTAAGTCAGGAAGCTAGAGACCTCAGGAGCTAATGGTTTAGTTCCAGTCTGAATCCAACCAAAGCTTCCCCAATGAGAACCGGGAAAGCATATGGCATAGTTCCTGTCTAGAGGCAGCCTCAAGACCAAAGAAGAGCTGATGGTTCCATCTGAGTCCAAAAGCAGGAAGAAAGCTGAAGTCCCAGTTCAAACAAAGGCAGCCAGGCAGAAAAAATTCTCTCTTACTTACAGGAGGGCCCACGTTTTTGTTCTACTCAGGCTCACACTCGTTAGGAAGGACAATCTGCATTAGTTAGTCTACCAATTTAAATGTTCATTTCATCTAAAAATACCTTCACAGAAATATCCAGAATAACACTTGACCAAATATTTGGACATCCCATGGCCCAGTTAAGTTGACACATAAAAATCCATGACAGGAGGCATTTTCAGTTTGAGGTATGTGATAGAGGGCTTAGAGTTTTAGTGGAGGAAAATAAGATGAAGATATTCTTGTTGGTTTCACAGCTCTCTTTTCAATTCTATAAATAAAAGGAATAATAACCATCTCTCTAAATGTATTTTTTCCCTTCTCAGTACCTCCTAACACTGCCAAATGACATTTGCCATTAAATTAATACAGATCTTCCTCGACTTATGATGGGGTTACACCCTGACAGATTCATTATAAATTGAAAATACCCTAAATTAAAAATGCATTTAATACATTTAACCTACCAAACATCATAGCTTAGTCTAGCCTACCTTAAGTGCTCAGAACACTTATATTAGCCTGCAGTTAGGCAAAATCATTTAATACAAAGCCTATTTTATAATAAAGTATTGAATATCTCATGTAATGAATATTGTACAAAAAGTGAAAAACAGAATTGTTGTATGGGTACAAAATGGTTGTAAATGTATTTGTTGTTAACCTTTGTGATTGCATGGCTGACTAGGAGCTGCGGCTTAATGCTACTGTCTAGCATCAAGAAAGAGTATCATACTGCATATCACTAGCCAGGGAAAAGATCAAAATTTGAAGTACAATTTCTACTGAATGTGTATCACTTTGCAACCACTGTAAAGTTGAAAATCAAACCACTGTAAGTTGGGGACTAGCTGTACTCTCTTTAAAGTTATTCATTCATTTGTTAGTCTATATTTACCTCCTTGAAGGGAGAATCTTCACCCCTGCATCCACCCTGTCCCCAGAGCATATATCTCAAGGCAGGCTTCAGTTAGAAGTAAAAGACAAGTCTTATGCTTAAATAAGATTGGTGTGTCAATTACGAACTTACTTTCTGAATGTGATAGTAGGAATGACTGTATCTAAGAATGGCCTCTCCACATCAGTTTACCCAAAAAAGATTCGAAGTACTTACTTGAGACTGAAATTTCATCTAGGGTAGATGCTGAATGCCTTTGTTTTCTCCCCACATTTTCATATTTAACTAATAACACTTTTTTTTGTGCCCTGAGAAAAATATATGCAGTAGTTAATTTTTAACTTTATTTTTGAAGTATAGTTGACATAAAATGTTACATCAGTTTCAGGTGTACAACATAGTGATTCAACAAGTCTATAGTTATGCTGTGCTCACCCCAAGTGTAGCTACCTTCTGTCACCATACCACACTATTACAATACTGCTGACTATATGCCCTATGTTGTGCATTTTATCCTGACTTTTTCTTTTTCTTTTTTTTAAGATTTTATTTATTTACTTGGAGAGAGAGTGAGTGAGCTGGGGAGGGGCAGAGGCAGAGGGAGAGAATCTCAAGTAGACTCCAAGCTGAGCACAGAGCCCGACACAGGGCTCAATCTCATGACCCTGAGATCATGACCTGAGTCAAGATCAAGAGTTGGATGCTTAACTGACTGAGCCACCCAGGTGCCCCTCCCCATGACTTTTTCTATAACTGGGAGCCTGTATCTACCACTCCTCTTCACTTGTTTTGGCCATCCCCCCCCACCCCTTCTCCTCTGGCAACCATCAGTATGTTGTATTTGTGGGTCTGTTTCTGCTTTTTGTTGGTTTGTTTACTGTTTTTGTTGTTTTAGATTCTACATATAAGTGAAATCATATGGTATTTATCTCTGTTTGACTTATTTCACTTGGCATAATACCCTCCATGTTGTCACAAATGGCAAGATCTCATCCTTTTTTATGGCTGAGTAATATTCCATTATGGATATATAATGCATTTTTAAATACATATAATGCATTTTAAAATGCAAACTCATTCCTATGTGATGTGTATGTATACATCTTTATCTACTCATCAATCAGTGGATACTTGGGCTGCTTCTGTATCTTGGTTATTGTAAATAATGCTGCAATAAATATAGGGGTGCATATATCTTTTCAAATTAGTGTTTTTGTATTTTTTGAGTATATACCCAGTAGTGGAATTGCTGAAGCATATGGTAATTCTATTTTTAACTTTTTGAGGAACCACCATACTGTTTTCCAGAGTGGCTGCACCAGTTAGCATTCCCACCAACAGTACATGAGAGTTCCTTTTTCTCCACATTCTTGCCAACACTTGTTGTTTCTTGTGTTTTTTATTTTAGTCATTCTGACAGGTGTGAGGTGATATCTCATTGTGGTCTTGATTTGCATTTCCCTGAATATGAGTGATGTTGAGCATCTTTTCATGTATCTGTTGGCCATCTGGATGTCTTCTCTGAAGAAATATCTGTGTATGTCTTCTGCCCATTTTTTAATGGCTTATTTGATCTTTGTTTTTTGGGGGGTTTTTTTGGTGTTGTATAAGTTCTTTATATAATTTGGATAGTAACCCTTTATCAGATATGTTATTTGCAAATATATTCTCCCATCTTGAAGTTTGCCTTTGAGTTTTGTTGATTTTTTTCCTTCACTGTGCAGAAGCTGTTTATTTTAATGTAATTCCAATAGTTTATTTTAGCTTTTGTTTCCTTTGCCTCAGGAGACATACCTAAAAAAATGTTGCTACAGCTTGTGTCAGAGAAATTACTGCCTGTGTTCTTTTCTAGAATTTTTATGGTTTCAGGTTTCATATTTGGGTCTTTTTTTTTTAAATGCAAACTCATTCCTATGTTTATTTTCATTTTCTCTAGTAATTTACAGCATCTGCTATTGATTCTTTAATTTAGTCTTCACATTTTTGTGAATTATCTCTTAATATTGACTGCTATACAAAGAAATGATATTTGTCAGTATTCGTAGGATCCTACAATCATCCAGCTATTTACACAATAGAAACTGACATTATGTTTTTCGATCATCAACACATATTGGGACCTATAGCAAATCAAGCATATTTTATGAAATACAATGATGCAACCAAATAATGTAGATCAACACAATTCTTTTTTCCCTGTCTTTTCTAAAAATGTAAGGCAAGAGGCATGACTTAAAATATTCTTATGATCTGTGATTCCAGTAGTAAAAGAACATGTCATTTCAGTAAATGTCCTGTCTCTTCTCTCCCTTGTGCTCTAAATTCCATTATATAGATATTTTTCCTTCCTCTTTCTTTCTCTTTCTCATTCTTTCTTTCTTTTTCTTTCTTCTTTCCTTCTTTCTCTTTTTTCTTCTTTTTTTATTTCTTTTTTCTTTTCCCATTTTGTCTTCAATTTCTAGTTTCTTTTATTGAAATAAATTTCATCTGTACTGCTTCCTTTTGGAAATTTAGATTTCTCTGTAATCAGTTTTTTTGTTTGTTTCATTTCAGGTGTAGAATTTATTGATTCATCACTTATATACAACACCCAGTGCTCCTCACAAGTGCCCTCCTTAATGCCCATCACCCATTTAACCCATCCCTCTGCCTACCTCCCCTCCAGCAACCCTTAGTTTGTTCTCTGTAGTTAAGAGTATATTTTATGGTTTGCTTCTCTCTCCCCCCACCCCCCATGTTCATTTGTTTTGTTTCTTAAATTCCACATATGAGTGAAATCATATGGTATTTGTCTCTCTCTGACGGGCTTATTTCACTTAGCATAATACTCTCTAGCTCTATCCATGTCATTGCAAATGGTAAGATTTCATTCTTTTTGATGGCCGAGTAATATTCCAGAGTAATATTCCAGTGTGTGTGTGTGTGTGTGCGTGCATGCAAGCATGTGCATGCGCACGTGTGTACACATGCTCTTGTATACACACACCACATATTGTCTATCCATTCATCACCTAATGGACATTTGGGTTCTTTCCATAATTTGGCTATTGTTGATAATGCTGCTATATAAACATCAGGAGACATGTATCCCTTTGAGTCAGTATTTTTGTATCCTTTGGGTAAATACCTAGTAGTGCAATTGCTGGGTCATAGAATAGTTCTGTTTTTAACTTTTTGAGGAGCCTTCATACTGTTTTCCAGAGTGGCTGTACAAGTCTGCATTTCCACCAACAGTGTAAGAAGGTTTCCCTTTCTCCATATCCTCACCAACATCTGTTATTTCCTGTGTCATTAATTTTAGCCATTCTAACAAGTGTGAGGTGATATCTCATTGTAGTTTTGTGAATATGAGTGATATTGAGCATCTTTTCATGTGTCTGTTGGCCATCTGGATGTCTTCTTTTTTTTTTAAGATTTTATTTATTTGAGAGAGAGAGAATGAGAGATAGAGAGCACAAGAGGGAAGAGGGTCAGAGGGAGAAGCAGACTCCCCGCTGAGCAGGGAGCCCGAAGCGGGACTCGATCCCGGGACTCCAGGATCATGACCTGAGCCGAAGGCAGTCGCTTAACCAACTGAGCCACCCAGGCGCCCATCTGGATGTCTTCTTTGGAAAAATGTTTTTTCATGTCTTCTGTCCATTTTATAATGGGATTATTTGTTTTGGGGGTGTTGAGTTTGATAAGTTCTTTATAGATTTTGGATACTAACCCTTTATCAGATATGTCATTTGCAGATATCTTCTCCCATTACGAAGGTTGCCTTTTAGTTTTGTTGATTGTTTCCTTCACTGTACAAAACTTTTTATCTTGATGTAGTCCCAATAGTTTATTTTTGCTTTTGTTTCCCTTGCCTCAGGAGACATGTCTAGTAAGAAGATGCTATGGTCAATGTCAAAGAGGTTACTGCCTATGTTCCTAGGATTTTGATGGTTTCCTGTCTCACATTTATGCCTTTCATCCATTTTGAATTTATTTTTGTGTATGGTATAAGAAAGTGGTCTAGTTTCATTCTTTTGCATGTTCCTGCCCAGTTTTCCCAACACCATTTGTTGAATAGACTGCCTTTTTCCCATTGAATATTCTTTCCTGCTTTGTCAAAGATTAGTTGACCATATAGTTGTGGGTCCAGTTCTGGGTTTTCTGTTCCGTTGACTTATGTGTCTTTTTGTGCCAGTACTGTGTCGATCACTACAGCTCTGTAATATAACTTGAAGTCTGGAATTGTGATGCCTCCAGCTTTGCTTTTCTTTTTCAAGATTGCTTTGGCTATTTGGGGTCTTTTGTGGTTCCATACAAATTTTAGGGTTGTTTGTTCTAGATCTATGAAAAGTGCTGGTGGTATTTTGGTAGGGATTACCTTAAATATGTAGATTGCTTTGGGTAGTATAGACATTTTAACAATATTTGTTCTTCCAATCCATGAACATGGGATGTTTTTCCATTTATTTGTGTCAACTTCAATTTGTTTCATAAGTGTTCTATAGTTCTCAAAGTACAAATCTTTTACCTCTTTGGTTAGGTTTATTCCTAGGTATCTTATGGGTTTTGGTGCAGTTGTAAATGGGACTGATTCCTTGTTTTCTCTTTCTGTTGTATCACTCTACCATTTTTTGCATTTTTTGTATATGGCCTTTATGATGTTGAGGTATGTTCCCTCTATCCCTACTTTGTTGAGACTTTTTCTCAAAAATGGATGCTATACTTTGTCAAATGTTTTTCTGTATCTGTTGAGATGATCATATGGTTCTTATCTTTTCTTTTATTAATGTGTATCATATTGATTTTGCAAATATTGAACTACCCTTGCAACCCAGGAGTAAATCCTGCTTGATTGTGGTGAATGATTCTTTTAATGAAACTGTTAGATTCAATTTGCTAGTATTTTGTTGAGAATTTCTGAGTTCATGTTCATCAGGGATATTGGCCTCTATTCCTTTTTTTAGTGGAGTCTTTGTTTGCTTTTGGAATCGGGAATGCTGGCCTTGTAGAATGAGTTTGGATGTTTTCCTTCCATTTCTATTTTTTTTGAATATTTTGAGAGTCATATTTATGTCTTTAATCTATTTTGAGTTTATTTTTGTGTATAGTATAAATAAGTGGTCCAGTTTCGTTCATTTGCATGTAGGTGTCCAATACCAGCTTTTCCTAATACCATTTGTTGAAAAGTGTCTTTTTTCAATTGCATATTCTTGCCTCCTTTGTTGAAGATCAATTGACCATATAAGTGTGGGTTTATTTTTAGGCTTTCTGTTCTGTTCTATTGATCTATTTGCTATTTTCGTGCCAGTACCATACTGTTTTGATCACTACAGTTTGTAATATATCTTGAAATCTGTGATTGTGATACCTCCAGTTTTGTTCTTCTTTTTCAAGATAGTTTTGTCAATTTGAGGTCTTTTGTGGTTCCAAACAAATTTTAGGATTATATGTTCTAATTTCACGAGAAATGCTGTTGGTATTTTGATAAGGATTGCATTAAATCTATAGATTGCTTTGGGTAGTATGTACACTTTAACAATATTTTTTCTCCCAATCCATGAGCATGGAATATCTTTCCATTCATTTGTGTCATCTTAAATTTCTTTCATCAGTGTTTTATAGTTTTCAGAGTACCCGTCTTTCATGTACTTGGTTAAGTTTATTCCTAGGTATTCGTGCAATTGTAAGTGGGATAGTTTTCTTTCTTTTTTTTTAAATCTTTTTAAAATTCTTTTTAAAGGTTTTATTTATCTGACAGAGAGAGACACAGCGAGAGAGAGAACGCAAGCAGGGGGAGAGGGAGAAGCAGGCTTCCCGTGCAGCAGGGAGGCTCATGTGGGGCTCGATCCCAGGACCCTGAGATCATGACCTGAGCCGAAGGCAGACACTTAATGACTGAGCCACCCAGGGGCCCCAAGTGGGATTGTTTTCTTAAATTCTCTTTCTGCTACTTCATTATTAGCATATAGAAATGCAGTGGATTTCTGTATATTGATTTTGAATCCTGTGACTTCACTGAATTCATCAGTTCTAGTAGTTTTTTGGGGGAGGTCTTTGGGTTTTCTATACATAGTCTCATGTCATCTGCAAATAGTGAAAGTTTTACTTCTTCCTTACTAATTTGGATGCCTTTTATTTCTATTTCTTGTCTGATCGCTATGGCCAGGACTTCTAGTACTATGCTGAATAAAAGTGGTGAGAGTGGACATCCTTGCCTTGTTCCTGCTCTTATGGGAAAAGCTCTCAGTTTTTCTCAAGTAAGATGTTAGCACTGGGTTTTTCATATCTGACCTTTATTATGTTGAAGTATGCTCCCTCTAAACCTACTTTGTTGAAGGTTTTTTTTTTTTTTATCATGAATGATGTTGTACTTTGTCAGATGCTTTTTCTGCTCTACTGAAATATGGGTTTTATCCTTTCTCTTGTTGATGTGATGTATCACATTGATTGATTTGCAAGTATTGAACCACCCTTACATCCTAGGAGTAAATCCCACTTGATCATGAAGAAGGATTTTTTTAATGTTTTGGATTTGGTTTGCTAGTATTTTGTTGAGGATTTCTGCATCTATGGTCATCGGAGATATTGGTTGATAGTTCTCTTTTTTTGCAGTGTCTTTATCTGTTTTTGGTATCAGAATAATCCTGGATGCATAGAACGAATTTGGAAGCTTTCCCTTCTCTCCTATTTTTTCGGAATAGTTTGAAAGGAGTAGGATAGCTATTAACTCTTCTTTAAATGTTTGCTAGAATTCACCTGTGAGGTCATCTGATTCTGAACTTTTTTTGTCAGCAGGTTTTCGTTTGTTTGTTTTTTGTTTTAACAGATGCAGTCGCATCGCTGGTAACTGGTATGTTCACATTTTCTATTTCTTTCTGATTCAGTTTTGTGGGTTGTATGTGTCTAGGAATTTATCCATTTCTTCTAGTTTGTCCAATTTGTTGGCATACAATTTTTCATAATATTCTCTTATAATCCTAATCCTTTGTATTTTTGTTGTGTTGATTCTTTTTTCTTTTCTTCCTCCCTCCCTCCCTCCCTCACTCCCTTCCTTCCTTCCTCCCTTCCTTCCTTTCTTTCTCTCTCTCCCTCTTTCCTTCCTTCCTTCCTCCTCCTCTTCTCTCTTTGTCTTTCTTTCTTTCTCTCTCACTCTTTCCTTCCTTCCTTCCTCCTCCTTCTCTCCTCCCTTCCTTCCTCCCACCCTTCCTTCATCTTTGAAAAGATCAGCAAAATTGAGCCACCACGCATCCCTGGATGGAATGATCTGAATATATCTGTTAGATCCATCTGGTCCAATGTATCCTCCAAAGCCACTGTTTCATTGTTGATGTTCTGTCTAGATGATCTATCCATTGATGTAAATGGGGTATATCTTTTGTATTACTCCCTTTATCATTAGAAGTGTCCTTCTTTGTCTCTCGTTAAGTCTTTGGTTTAAAGTCTATTTTGTCTAAGTATTGCTACCCTAGCTTTCTTTTCATTTCATTTCATTTCCATATGCATGACAAATGCTTTTCCATCCCTTCACCTGCAATCCTCATGTGTCTTTAAGTCTGAAATGAGTCTCTTGCAGGCAGCATGTCAATGGTTCTTGCTTGTTTATCCATCTGTCACTCTAGTTTTTTGATTGGAACATTTAGTCCATTTACATTCAAAGTATTTGATGAGTTTGTACTTATTGCCATTTTGTTGCTTGTTTTATAGTTTTATAGTTATGTTAATCACTATACATTACATCATTAGTTTTTGGTGTAGTGTTCCATGATTCATTGCGTACAACACCCAGTGCTCCATTCAGTACGTGCCCTCTTTAATACCTATCACCAGGCTAACCCATCCCACCACCACCCTCCCCTCTAGAACCCTCAGTTTGTTTCTCAGAGTCCATAGTCTCTCATGGTTCGTCTCCCCCTCCGATTCCCCCCCTTCATTTTTCCCTTCCTACTATCTTCTTTTTTTTTTTTTTAACATATAATGTATTATTTGTTTCAGAGGTACAGGTCTGTGATTCAACAGTCTCACACAATTCACAGCACTCACCATAGTACATACCCTCCCCAGTGTCCATCATTTTATAGTTGTTTTTGTAGTTCTTCTTTATTCCTTTCTTCTCTTGCTCTATTCTTTCATGGTTTGCTGGTTTTCTTTCTTTCTTTTTTTTTCCATATCATACAATTTTTTATTTTTCCATAAGGACATGCATTATGATTTATAGCATAGAATAGAATCTTAGGAATCAAAATTTGTGCTTCAAAGAAATGCTACATTGGGACAGAAAGGATAGAAATTCATCAAAGTGGAAGCTTAGAATATTGGATTCTATATTTGGCTCTTATGACATTCAAGAAGTATTTACCCATTTATCTTAATCTGTACAAATCTTAATATACACAAATCTATACCCTTCTGATAAGAAGTGTTTGGTAAGCTTTTCAAGGTCGCTCCCATAGCTTACCTACTACATGTCCTTAAGAATTCTACAAAGGGGCATTTCTTCTCCTCAGATATAGAAAGCACAAGACTCCCCCAAATATTGGCTACTTTTAATGTTTTCTTAATGGCTACAACAGAGTTTGATGGCTAAGTTTATGTGTCAACTTGACTGGGCTAAGGGATGTCCAAATAGTAGTCAAACTTTATTTATGGATGTGTCTGTGAGGGTGTTTCTGGAAGAGATTAACATTTGTGTTTGTTTATTTGTTTTATTTTGGGCTTTTTTTTGGTCTTCAAATCTTTTTTTGTGTGTGATTTTTTCCAAATTTTTATTTAAATTCTACTTAGTTAACATATAATATTGGTTTCAAGAGTAGAATTTAGTGATTCATCACTTATATACAACACCCAGTGCTCAACACAAGTGCCTTCCTTAATACCCATCACCTATTTGCCTGCCTCTCCTCCATCAATCCTCAGTTCTATATATTTAAGTCTCTTATGGTTTGCTTCCCTTTCTTTTTTCCCCCCTTCCCCTATGTTTATCTGTTTTGTTTCTTAAATTCCACATATGAGTGAAATCATATTTTATTTGTCTTTCTCTGATTGGCTTATTTCACTTAGCATAACACAGTCTAGCTCCATCCATGTCATTGCAAATAACAAGATTTCATTCTTTTTGATGACTGAATAATATTCCATTGTGTATATATACACCATATCTTCTTTTTTTTAATTAACACATAATGTATTATTTGTTTCAGGGGTACAGGTCTTACACCATATCTTCTTTATCCATTTGTCGGTCGATGGACATTTGGGCTCTTTCCATGCTGGTTTCCTTTGGTTATATGCTTGGATTCATTTCTTTTTATTTTTTGCATATCTGTTACAGGTTTTTGATTTGTGATTACCACTAGGTTTATATCTAACATCTTATGCATATAGCACATTATATTAAATTGCTGGCCATTTAAGTTTCAACCCCATCTTAAAGCACTAAGTTTTTACTCCTCTGCCACCTGTATTTTTGCTATAAAGTTTCATACTTTTGTGAATTCCTTGACTGACTTTTATAGGTATACTTAATTGTAGTGCTTTTGCGCATCCTACTTTTCTTACTCCTGCTTGTCTTTCTACTCATAGAGTCCCCTTTAACATTTCTTGTAAGGCTGGTTATTGGTCATGAATTCCTTTAAATTTTGTTTGGGAAACTCATTACCTCTCCTTTTCTGAGTGATAGCCTTGCTGGATAGAGTATGCTTGGTTGTAGTTTGTTGTTGTTGTTGTTGTTTTCGGCACTTTGAACATATATCATGCCACTCTTCTCTGGCCTGCCTAGTTTCTGCTCAAACATCAGTTGAGAGCTTCATGGGGTTTCCCTTGTATGTAACTGTTTTCTTTCTCTTGCTGCTTTTTTTTTTTTTTTTTAATATTTATTATTTGAGAGTGAGAGAAAGAGAGAGAGAGAGAGAGAACATGCACAGGAGGAGGGTCAGAGGGAGAGAGAATCTTCAGCAGAGTCCCTGCTGAGCACAGTGGCCAACACAGGACTCAGTCCCAGGGACTCCCCACCCAAGATCATGATCCGAGCTGAAATCAAGAGTCAGACACTTACCTGACTGAGCGACCAAAGTACCCATCTCCTGCTGCTTTTAAAATTCTCTCTTTATCACTGCTTTTTGCCATTTTAATTACTATGTGTCTTGGTGTGGACTTGCTTGGGTTGGTTTTGTGCCCTCTCTGTGCCTCCTGGGTCTGGATTTGTGTTTCCTTCCCCAGGGTTGGAAAGTTTTCAGCTGCTATTTCTTCAAATAAATTTTCCTCCCTTTTTCTCTTTTCTCCTTCTGGGATCCTTTAATGTCAACATTATTACTTGATGGTGTCATTGAATTCCCTTAATCTGTACTCATTATTAGTCTTTTTTCTTTCTCCTGTTCAACTAGATCTCTTTCCACTACTTTGTTCTCCAGGTCACTGATCCATTCTTCTGTTTCCTCAACACTACTATTTATTCCCTGTAGTGTATTTTAAATTCCAAGTATTGAGTTATTCATCTCTGGTTGGTTCTTTTTTTTTTTTTTTTTTTAAGTAGGCTCCACACCCAGTGGAGGCTTGAACTCATGGCCCTGAGATCAAGAACTGAGCTGAGGTCAAGAGTCCAATACTTAACTGAACCACCCAGGCGCCCCTCTGATTGGTTCTTTTTTATGTTTTCTTTCTCTTTGTTGAGGGTCTTACTGAGATCCTCCACTCTTTTCTCAAGTCCATTGGGTATCTTTATTACCATTACTTTAAATTCTCTAACTGGCATATTACTTACCTCTGTTTTATTTAGCTCTTTTGCTGTGATTTTGTGCTCTTCTTTCATTTGGGACATATTCCTCTGTCACCTCATTTTGTCTAACTTTGTTTCTATGTGTTAGAAAACTCAGTTCCATCTCTTGCTCTTGAAAGAGGTGGGCTAATGAAGTGGAGGTCCTGTAGTGCCCTGCAGTGCAATGTCTCCTGTTCACCAGGACCTGACACTTCAGGAGTGTCTCCTATGTGTTTTGTGTGCACCCTACTGTTGTGGCTAAGCCACATTTGCTTTCAGTTCAGTCATCTGCAATAGTTCTCCTTGCCTGTTTGGGCAGGATTTGGTCCCTGTGTGGTTAATGGGCTACTCTGGAGCCACCTTTGGCTTGAGTTGGATCAGATTGGGTGTTCGCCAGAGCTGTGGTCATACAGAACTGCAAGGCTCCCTTCCTGTGTTGTCCCCTGAGAAGCTTTCTTTGGTGGGTGGGGCCTATAGTCAGACCAGATGTCTGCCCCCTGTCCACTTTTGGGACCATAGTCAAACTGATGTATGTGGTTATCTTCCCCTCTCCCTGGGACAGGTGTCAGTTTGGAGTGGTGCTGGTCCTCTTGGGATACTTGCACACTGCCAGGCACGGGGCACTGCTTTGGATGGATTCCCTCTGAGGGTATGTTGGATTGAGTGGGTCCACAGGAGAAAGCTGGGGTAGGGTCACTGTTAACATGCTAGGTGGAAAGAGGTCACACTGCAGGTTCCTGCAGGTGTCCATATATCTAGACTGGGCAGGGGGAAAGGCTGGCGCTTGCCAGCACTTTTTTTCTTGGAGGAGTCTCCCAATGGTCCCTGTCCCTCCTGCACATGTTCTAAAATTAGTAAATAAATCTTCCCATATATTCCAGGTGTTTTTCAGATTGCCACTTCTCTGTTATATCTCAGCAGTGTTGTTATGCTGTCTTTTAAGGGCAGGAATCCATTTCCTGTTGCCCTCCTGCTCTCCCAGAGCCATGCCTGCTGCTTTCTAAGGTTCTAGGTGTTAAACCCCACTGATTTTAAGAACTTGCAAAGTTAAGCCCCTCTGGTTTTCAAAGCCAAATGTTATGGGGATCCATCTTCCCAATGGGGATCCCCCATGCCTGGGATGCCTGGTGTGGAGTGTGCTCCTTTCTGATTTCTGTTCCTGTGGTGTCCCTCCCTCCTGCGGACAGTCTCATGAGTCAGTTTGGTTTCTCTACCCTTCCTACCTTTTTTGATGTGGCCTCTTTTCTACATTTAGCTGTGGAGAGTCTGTCTGTTCTGCCAGTGTTCAGGTTATTTTCTGGATTGTTCATACTGATGTGCGTGTTATCTAGATGTATCCATGGGATGGGGTGAGTTTGGGATCCTCCTACTCTGCCATCTTCCCCAGATGTCCTACAAGTTTTATGGTTTTATATCTCACTAATTTGGCCCTTAATCCATTTTGAGTTTGTTTTTGTTTGTGGTATAAGAAAGTGGTCTAGTTTCATTCTTTTGCATGTAGCTGTCCAGTTTTCCCAGCAGCATTTTCTGAAGAGACTGTCTTCTCTCCATTATATATTCTTGCCTCCTCTGTCATAGATTAATTGACCATATAAGCATGAGTTTATTTCTGGGCTCTGGAGTCTGTTTTATTGACCTATGTGTCTATTTTTGTACCAGTACCATACTGTTTTGATTACTACAGCCTTATAATATAACTTAAAGTCTAGGGTTGTGATGCCTTCAGCTTTGTTCTTTTTCAAGATTGCTTTGACTATTCGGGGTTGTCTGTGGTTCCATACATGTTTTAGGATTATTCTAGTTATGTGAAAGATGCTGTTGGTATTCACTGAATGCTTTTTTTTTAAAAAAAGATTTTATTTTTTTGAGAGAGAGAGAATGAGAGAGAGAGAGCACATGAGAGAGGGGAGGGTCAGAGGGAGAAGCAGACTCCCTGCCGAGCAGGGAGCCTGATGCGGGACTCGATCCAGGGACTCCAGGATCATGACCTGAGCTGAAGGCAGTTGCTCAACCAACAGAGCCACCCAGGTGCCCTCACTGAATGCTTTTTAAGGAAAGAATGGGAGATACAAAAAAGAATGTCGCCTTTTGATTACTCTCACAAGTGATTATTGAGTATATATATATATATATCATGCATATTTAAACCTCACAACAACTGTGTATGGTAGTTTTTATCATCCCCATTTCACAGATAAGAAAACTGAGGCTTAAAGAGATTAAGAAATTTTCCCAAATCTACACACCTGGTACATGCCAGAGCACAAGGGTCCTGAAAGAGTTGAGCACTTCACTCTTCACTTTTAAAACGTAATCTTAATACATCTTTCAAAAGGGATGCCTGGGTGGCTCAGCTGGTTAAGCAGCTGCCTTCGGCTCAGGTCATGATCCTGAGGTCCTGGGATTGAGTCCCGCATCGGGCTCCTTGCTCAGCAGGGAGCCTGCTTCTCCCTTGCCTGCCACTCTTGCTTGTGTTCACTCTCTCTCTCTCTCTCTGATTAAAAAAAAAAATACATCTTTCAAAATTAATTTGCCTTTCTTCCTAAGGTTCAGTTGGAGTTGCCAAAATAATAGATTACCTGAGACAAGCAAGTAGTCAAAATTCTGAAGATAGTGGACTTGAGGAGCTATGGAACATACTTGATCCTGAAAAGGGAGACCTACATGTGGACCTGGAAATTTTTTGTGCCATCCTGAAAGAATGGATGGCTTGCTGTAGAAACAAATGGTAATCATTGGGGTGCCTGTGTGGCACAGTCGGTTGAGTGTCTGACTCTTAGTTTCAGCTCAGGTCATGATCTCATGGTTATGAGATCAAGCCCTGTGTCCAGCTCTGTACTCAGTGCGGAGTCTGCTTGAGACTCCCTCCCCCTCTCCCTCTGCCCCTCCCCCCTGTTCTCGAGCCCGTGAGCTCTCTCTCTCTCTCTCTCTCTCTCTCTTAAATAAATAAATCTTTTAAAAAAATGGTAATCATAGTCCCAGCAGGATGCATATTCAGGTTCTGTTTTAACAACTGACTACAATTAATGCTAATCACTATGTGTGTGTGTCTGTGTGTGTTGATGGAAGTACTATAGATATATCCAGTGCTCCTCACACTTTAGCATGTACTGGAATCACCTGAACTATTTATCATACCTGATTGTTGCCCCCCAACCATGATTCAGCAGGTCTGGGGTGAAGCCTGATAATTTGCATTTCCAACATATTTCCAAGTGATAATGATGCTGAGGAGTGTATGTGTACACATAGGGGTGATAAGCATACTTTGAGAATGTATTATATTAATTATGTTAATCCTAATAACATCCATTTATTGTGATTAGGGGCAGCACATATTATTATGTTCTCATAAAAAATTGAGCTGACATAGGAGTGAAGCAAATTATTGATAATGACCAGCAAATCTCCAAATGCATTTAAACTCAGAGTGAGTGCCCTTTAGAGGTCAGTGGGGATAATTAGGCAGTGAATATAATTTGAAAGCCTAGGATAAAGAGAAGCTAAAGGGAAAAGGAAAAAAGTGGAATTAGAAAAAAAAAAAAAAGGAGAAGAGTATGCATGATGTCAGGTGTGCCTGTGTGGAACCTGGAGAAATTTTACCTTCTTTCATAGGAAGCCTAATTTCTCTGGCTTTAATCAGCCACCGATCTCCAGCTATCAGCTTATATATACTAGGAATTTTCTTAAATAACACTGCAAGCCTAAAAAGTGACAAAACTTGCTAGATTTCATGTAGGGTTAGGATGTCTAGATGACTTAAGATGACCAAAATGTTGTTTGCCAAGAACGAGTTAATCATGAAAGCAAGATAAATTCATAAAAATATCTAATTTTGCTAGTAATCAAAGGAATACAAATAAAGACAACATACCAGTTTTGCCCATCAGTTTTAAAAGAATAACTCTACCCCATGTTGTCAAGGCAGGTGGAGAAATAAGCCTCCTTTCATACAGTGTTGCTGGTAGTGCAAGTTGGCATAGTTTTTTCAAGAACAATTTAGGAATATATATCAAACCCTTAAAAATATGTGATGTATTTGGGCTAGTCATGTAACTTCAAGAAGAATAACCAACCATATATGTATGTTTATGACAGTGATAAATATAAGCAACTTACAAATTTTAAAATAGAGGGTCAGATTAATAAATTATAATGCTTCCATCCACTAGAATCCTAGTCACTCAAAATTATAATTAGATAAACATTTGAGAAGAGAAATATTCATATATATTTATTTCAAATATGACCGTAAATACATATATGTATTATAAACCCATATTAAGGGAAAATATGCATAAAGTTGGGAAGAATATATTCCAAAATGATTATCTTTCCATGATGGTTTCATCTTTCTGTTTTTTTCTTATGCATTTTCCCATTTTTCTAAAATACTTAGGTTTGTATAATAAAAGTATTAAAAATCTATTATAAGATGGTGTGAGAGCAAAAGAAAAAAACAATTTTTATAAAAAAAGTAAAGAAAAATGTGGGAGGTATAAGCACAAAATAGAAGAACAGAAACTCAAATGGTGATAGGTATATAGCTATCAATAGTGAAGTGGTGCGTGAATTATTCTGACAGACGTCGCACATTGAAACACAATGAGATGTTAGTACAGATCTAGAGAATTCTGTAGCTGTTCCAAAGAGATAGTCTAAGTATTTGGCACTTAGAAAGATTAAATAAAACTTAAAAGCATAGTATAGAGACTCTTAAAAAGGAAATGGTTGAAACTTTAATATGTTTGAGGGTTAGAGCTAGAATTTGTGTTCTGGATAGTGGACTATATAGAGCTTTCCCCAAATTTCAGGAGTAAAAGCTCAAAGTACAATTCATTTAGGTTCAACTTGGTTTTCCATGAGAAAGGAAAAATGATAGCACCATGAAAGTATTCGTTGTTCATGCCTTTTCCTTCCCAATTTTTCAAATCCTACAGTCTTGTTATCTCTGCAAACTTATTACGCCAAACTATGTGTTGACTTCCTAATCCCTTGAGACCTCCCGTCCCCAATCATAAGCGCTGCACATCATTACCTGCCTACTTCTGCATGCACATATTCTTTTTCAGGTTAGATTAAAAGTTAATGGAAGATAGAGGTAATGCCTTAAGTTTCTTTTCTGTTACCCTATCTAAGCACAATGTCGAACTCCAAATAGTTGCTGAAAGAATAGTTTTAAAATTCAGAAAGAAATACCTGAATAGAGAAGTTACAGAGCACATCTGAAAAAGTAGCTGAGCTTTGGGCTGGCAAAGAATCCTAGCTCATGGGTTTTGTTTGGTTGCAGGGAAAGAATGAGTGGTGGATCAGGTGGCACCGAGGATTCTGTTTTTGAACAGGACAGCATAAAATCAAGTAGAGCAAGTATGCATGTGTTTCTTCCTGTTTGTTCTGCCACTTTCTTGTGGTCTGGAGAAATGGATTTTTCATAAAACACTCTTGTATGTGTTTCAGTTAAGATGACCACAGATAAAACAGAATCTACGTCATGGAGCTTCGAGGCTTTGGGTGGAGATATGTCTAAAGGAGTCTTGTAAGCATTCTTACTTGTAATGCTTTCTCAAGTACCTCTTATTTCTTTTTCTCATTTATTTCATAGGTCTACTTGTTTTACTTATGATAAAGCCACTTAGCTTTGTGTGTGTGTGTGTGTGTGTTTGTGTGTGTGTGTGGCTAACCAATCTTTTATTTAACTCTTGACTATTCTATCCCAATTGTATTAGAACTAATTTCACTAGGAGCACGATTTATATAAGACTCACATTATATAAACTAACATTTCCTCACTAATAAAACCCTTCTCCTACATTAACTTCATGTGCTTTCCATGGAAAACAAGTTCCATTTGAGGTAAAATTATGACATTGACCTTCAGCTCTTTGGGTGATTGTTTTTAAAGCACCTCTTTAATAGATACTTTTAGATATGAATGAGAAAGAATGTTTTCTGCTAAAGGTGTGTAAGTTTTAAACATCAAGAAGAGGCAGTTCTCTCTCTCCCTTATGTTCTCTTTGCCACTTTAGGTTTGCCCCTGCAGAAACGTGTGGTAGGAACCATGTGCTCAAGCTGTGCTAAGCACTGAGATAAAATGGCAGAGAGGAGAAGGCCTAGGACTCCATGAAACATGCCGTCTAGACTCTCAAAGGGCCTGAGCTCTAATGTCAGGATCGAGGGTGACAAACACATTAACACGCTGTAGAAAATATTAGGAAAGATGAATCCTAAACTGTGAGCTACAGGCTGCAAACATAAGTCTCTAGGAATTGTTTCCTAGTTAAAGGCCTATTAAAACCTGCCAAGATCGCTTGGCTGAAAGAGTAACAATGTGTCAGTTTATTTCAGAGCCCTCATAACCCGGGCAGAAATGGAAACTCTTCATAGGAGGCCGAGGCAAGTGTTAGAAGCGAAGTGGAAAAGAATTAACAAAGCTGTGGCAGCTGACTTCACAGCTGGCCGATGCTGAATATTTGGCAGTTTTGGAAAAATCTCTGCTACTGTAACAATGCTTGAATAAATATTTATTATATAAATGGACTACACTTACTAGGATTGAAAGGGATAAAGTAGAAAGTTGCACAGTGATATATGCTTTATTTTGATCAGGAGGGATTGGAGATGTTGAAGATGATTCTCATTCATTCTTTCACCCACAGAGAAATTTCTGATTTGATTACCTATGTAGCAGACCTGCATTTTCACAAGCAGAAACTGGAGGAGGAAAACAATAAGTTTAAATCGGCATCAGAAACCTTGGAAGAAGCTAACTGCCAGTTATCAGAGGATTGTACTGAGTTACGCCATCAGATAAAAAGGTGACCCATAGAGAAGGGGACAGTGTGCTGGGAGCTTTCCCTTCTTAAAAAATCTGTTTTTTAAATTGGGTTATAATTCACATGGCATAAAATTTTACCCTTTTAAGGTGTACAATTCAGTGTTTTTTACTGTATTTGCAAGGTTGTGCAGCCAATTACCATGATGCAATTCATCACTCCTGAAAGGAAACCCATCGCTGTTAAGTGTCACTCCCTATTTCCCTTCCCCTCAGCCCCTCACAACCACTAATCTACTTTCTGTCTCTATGGATTTACCTGTTCTGGCCATTTCACATAAATGGAATCATACAACATGTGACCTTTGTGTCTGGTTTCTTTTACTTAGCATAATGTTGTCAAGGTTCCATGTAGCATATATGGAACTACTTTGTTCCTTTTTGTGGCTGAATAATATTCCATTGTATGGACATACAGTTTTGTTTATCCATTCTTCAGAGTATGGATATTTGGGGGTATTTTCACTTTTTGGCTATTACAAATACTCCTGGTATGAACGTTGGTATACAAATTTCTGTGTGAACATAGGGTCTTAGTTCTCCTTGGTATATACCTAGAAGTGAAATTGCTGTGTAGTGACTTATAGTTAGAATCTTGAAGAATGGCCAAATTGTTTCCAAAGCAGCTGTACTATTTTAGATTTTTGCTAGCAATGTTTGGCAGTTCTTTTCTAGCAATGATATTCTTTATGTCATTGTCTAGTAATGATATTTTGCTAGTTTGCTAATTGCTTTTCTAACAATGATATTCTTTATTGTCATTCAAAGCAGTGTTGCCTATTTAAGACCAATATACCTATTGACCAAGTGTGGATCTCTCCAAAGCATTCTGTTGTTCAGCTGAACTCTTACTCTATGCAAATTCCCATGCTAAGTACAGTTGACCCTTGAATAACAGATCTGATCTGCACGGGTCCACTTACACATGAATTTTCTTCAATAAAGACAGTACAATACTATAAGTGTATTTTTTCTTTTTTTAAGATTTTATTTATTTATTTGGCAGAGAGGTACAGAGCGAGAACAAGTAGGCAGAGAGGCAGGCAGAGGGAGAGGGAGAAGCAGGCTCCCCGCCGAGCAGGGAGCCCGATGCGGGGCTCAATCCCAGGACCCTGGGATCACGACCTGAGCCGAAGGCAGCTGCTTAACCGACTGAGCTTTCTTCCTTATGATTTTCTTAATATTTTATTTTCTCCAGCTTACTTTATTGCAAGAATACAGTATATAATACATATAACATAGAAAATATGTGTTAATCAGCTGTTGATGTTATTGATAAGGCTTCCAGTCAACAGTAGGCTATTAGTAGTTAAGTTTGGGGGCGAGTCAGAAATTACACATAGATATTTTAGGAGGGTTGGTGCACTTCACACCCATGTTGTTCAAGGGCCAACTATATTATGAGAGATTCATTGATAAGCCAGGTTTTAAAATGTGCTTTCAGGGGTACATGATAAGGATGATGGATAATAAGAAAAGTTGTGACTTTAGCTTAAGATAAAAAGGGATAAAGGACCTAGGGGACATATCACATAGTATCAGGTACTGGTAAAATGGGTTGTGAGGAGATGCCTAAACTTCAGGGGAAAAAAGCAGCAAAGTTCTCACAAAGTCTGTAGTTACAGATGTTGTAGGTGCTAAAATTTTGAACAGAAAAGTTCTAAGTTAACTTGAAAAGACAGTAAAGCATTCTGACCATGGATTCTTCCCCTCATAAATTTTGACCAGCCAGTCCAGCCTCCAAACCAATCTATAAAATAAATAAAAAGAACTGCTTACCTTGAGTTTTCTCCATTCCACAATAGTTTTATTTATTATTTATTTGAAATATAATAATTCAGTTTCTCTTAAAAATCTATGCCTTAATAAAAAGAAAAAAAAGTCTATGCCTTGAGAGGTGCCTGGGTGGCTCAGGCTGTTTAGCGTCTGCCTTCAGCTTAGGTCATGATCTTAGGGTCCTGGGTTCGAGCCCCACATTGGGCTCCCTGCTCAGCAGAGAATCTGCTTCTCCCTCTCCCTTTGCCTGCCACTCCCCCTGCTTGTGCTCTCTCTCAAATAGATAAAATCTTAAAAAAAAAAATCTATGTCTTAGAGGAATCTACTACTTAGTTCAACTAAACATCATCTTTCATCCGGATCACTGCAACAGCCTCCTGATTCATCTCCCTGCCTTTCCAAAACTAGTGCCACATGGGCAGGAATGCTAGTCTGACCACATCATGTCTCTGCTTTAAACACATCCATTGATCCCTATCACCTTCAGGATGAAATTCAATTTGCAGAGTCCTTTCTGACAGGGTTTCTGTTGCTGATCTCTACTCCCGTTTTCCACTCTAGGTTCCAACAATATCTAACTGCTTGCAGCCACTCAATGGGCTGCTGTTTGCTCTCTCTCTTCCCCCACCCCTACCCTCCCATTATCTGAGCTGTCTGCCTTTTACCCAGTGTCTACAGAACTTGGGTTCACTCTAATCTTGGTTCTTATCACACTGTATTATAATTATGATTGTCTGTTTACCCTTCTCTGTTTATCCTTCTGGTCTGTAAGCTCCAGGAAGGTAGAGTTCTCATGCTTGGACTCACTCTTGTCTTCTTCAGGGCCTAACATAATGCCTGGTACAGAGCTGGAGCTCCATGAACATTTATTGAATGATCAGTGTAATTTCCTTAGCAAGGAAAAAAATGGTACCTTCTTTGAGACCCTGCTCAGAAAACAGTTTATAATCCAGTGGGAATACAAATAAGCAATTCCATGATATGAATTACCATAATTCATTTAATACTTTTTGTTGTTGTTGTTGGACATTTAGGTTGTTGGTATTGTAAACAATGCTATAATAAACTTCTAATGTAAAGTACATAGACACTATTTGTAATGATTTGTTTAGTTGTTCCTCTCCTTCACTAGTATGTAACCTCTACAAGGGCAAGGACTGTGTCTCTTGTTCACCATCATAGGCCTCTTTGCAGGATACAGCTCCTAGAACATGGTATCAGTCAATAAATACTTGTAGAGGGGCGCCTGGGTGGCTCATTTGGTTAAGCGACTGCCTTCGGCTCAGGTCATGATCCTGGAGTCCCGGGATTGAGTTCCGCATCGGGCTCCCTGCTCAACAGGGAGTCTGCTTCTCCCTCTGACCCTCTTCCTTCTCATGCTCTCTCTCATTCTCTCTCTCTCAAATAAATAAACAAAATCTTTAAAATAAATAAATAAATAAATACTTGTAGAATTGCATTAACTAAATATTATATCTTAGTGGAAGGAAAGAACCATGCGATTCAGCCAATGATGAATTTCAAAGGGAGACTCCAAATTTTTATCCTCAAGAATGTTTGTTTCCTTCTATCTCTCTTCCCCCCACCACACTCCCCCCAAATCTCTTCCTTTTCTAAGGACTGTGAAAGATCATGGGTGTATTTTTACTATTGTTGGCATCTGGCTTAAGCCTTTAGTGGTTTTCAGCTTGGGTACAAAAATAGTCCTTGGCTTTACTTTGTATCTTTGACGGTTATATTTGAGGTTTTGCTCATTGCCTCCCCCTCCCATCCCCACAGTGCCCACCAAGCTATTATGAGAACAAATCTGTTAAAAGAAGAACTGGAGGAACTGAAAATTAGTATGAATGCTTCTGAAGAGCAGAAGACCATGATTTTAGCCCAGAACAAACAGTTAGTAAGTCAGCCAAGTAATTTGAAATTGGCATATAGTTTACATAACTGAAATCCAAGAGGGTTTATTTGGGCAAAAATCAGAAGTCAGGGGGACGCCTGGGTGGCTCAGTCAGTTAAGCGTCTGCCTTTGGCTCAGGTCATGATACCAGGGTCCTGAGATCAAGTCCCTGCTCGGTGGGGAGCCTGCTTCCCCTCTGCCTGCTGCTCCCCCTGCTTGTGTTCTCTCTATCTCTCTGACAAATAAATAAATAAAAACCTTTTTAAAAAATCAGAAGTCAGGTACGCCTGGGTGGCTCAGTTGGTTAAGCATCTGCCTTCAGCCCAGGTCCTGATCCCGGGATCCTGGGATCAAGTTCCACGTCGGGCTCCTTGCTCAGCAGGGAGCCTGCTTCTCCCTCTCCCTCTCCCACTCCCCCTGCTTGTGCTCTCTCTCTCTCTCACTATCTCTCTCTCTGACAAATAAATAAATAAAATCTTAAAAAAAATCAGAAGCCAGTAGGCTGATGAATGAATTGGTAATACCTTAGAAAAGTAAAGGCAAATAGGATAGACTTTTTCTTTTCAGCCAAGATTAAAATTCTTTACAAAACTCAGTCATATTCACAAAGGTTTCTGAAGATCTAGAAGATCTCTGGAATGCTTCCTGAAGTTGATAGGTGAATTCATAAATACCTGATACTAAAAACCACTTGAATTCTCTAAAAAAATAAATTCCCTATCAAATTTTCACCTTTTTCTCAGGTTTAAAAAAATCCATTATCTTAGTACTTACAGATTACTAAGAAGCCCCATAAATCAGTCCTTACACTAAATAAACACAGGCTTGAAAATTTTAGAACAAAACATTATTTAGACTAAGCTTTAAATTAAAGCTAAGTTTTAACTAAAAACTAAGTTAAACTAAATTGAAAACCAAGTTTCTAAATTGAGAATGTTAAATTATTATCTATTTATAGATAATATATATATTATATATATATATAATATAATATCTATTATGCTGACAACGGTGGGGTCAGATGAAAGTCATTCAGACTAATTCCTTTTTAGATCTATAAGCCATCAGGAGACTTGGGCTCCAGGCCTATGTCACTCCCACAACCAACACAGATTAGCTTAGCTCTTGCCTCAGTGGCACAAATGTGGGGACTAGACTCACTGAGTGTCAGGTGACTCTGCAAGTCTCTGAATGCAGTACAGGAAAGACTCAGTTTGGGACCACAGAGGAACTTGTATGTGGAGGAAATGCTGAGAAACGAGCAAGTAGCCATTCTTGTGAGTCAGACTGCTGACATCCAAGGCCTGACTCCAGCGACTGTGTAACTTTAGGCAAACCATGTAAACTCTTTTGCCTTTAGCATCCTCACGTATAAAATGAAGATAACTGTACTACCTACCCTAGGGCTGGAAGGGTTAAATAAGTTAATACGTGTAAAATCATCAATGTCCTTTTTGGACAATTGATGATTTGGGCTCAATATTGTTAGCTGCGATTGTTAAAAGGTCAGAATCCTAGATACACAATCCTAACCTTTTGCATTTTATAGTGTTTTACAATTTCAAAAGAATTTTTACTACTTTACCTCATTGGTCATAGAAATTCTGTGAGGTAAAAACAGAAGTTGATATTCTTCAATTAAAAAAATTAATAGTTATAGGTGAAGTCCAGAAATGTTTTGATTATTCAAAGTCAATTATCTGATAAACGCAGAGCTACGACTGAACTCAGGTCTTCAGATTCCAATTACATGGTGTGTGTGTTCTTTCATTCTCATACCAATGACATCTTAACCTGAGCTGGTTCCCCTTTTATTTCTATGTTATAAAGGTAATACCTGTTCACTCTATAAAATGAGGAAATGCAGGGGTCCCAGGGTGACTCAGCCAGTTAAGTGTCCGACTCTTGATTTCAACTCAGGTCATGATCTCAGGGTTGTGGGACTGAGCCCTGGGTTGGGCTCTGCACTGAGCATGAAGCATATGCTTAGGACTCTCTCTCTCCCTCTCCCTCTACTCCTCTGCCCCCCTCCCCCTCCCCCTGCAAGCATGTGTGTGTGCACACACATGCTCTCTCCCTCTCTCAAAAAAAAAAAAAAAAAAGGAAATGCCTATTAACAAAGAAAAAATAAAATCCCACAAAATCCTTAACTTATTCTATCCACAAGATTTGCTGTTAACATTTTGGCATTTATCTTGTCCTAGAATATTTTTTCTTCTCGTGGTTCTGAGTTTTGGGCTCTTCATTATAAAACAGTTTTTGATATTCATATGTTCTGGCAATATTGAATCTGAGAATATCCACCGCTTCAAGTAGAAAGTTAGAACTTTTTGTGATTTCAAGGTGCCATTTAAATAGATGAATTCATACTACCTGTCATAAGTGGACAGTGGGAATGTTGCAGGGAAAGAAGCCGGGCTATTCCTTTTTTGTTTTTCCTCTTTCCTTCCCTGTCATGTTGAGTCAAAGAGAAGAGTGACGATATCTTATAAATCCCAAGAAACTAGAAGCCAAAGGCTTAGCTTCATACTGAGAATATTTTCAGACTAAGCTCCTTTGTGATATGTCAATACCATGTTTAAAGTTGATAAAGAGAAAGAATGTCAGTAGTCTTAGAGGTAAATAAGTGGTATTTTCAAAAACTTCTAAATACTTTTTAATTCCTTTCTCTTAATGAATCAGGAGACAGAAAACCGGGCTCTGATTCTTAAGATTCGGATTCTCCAAGAAGAGGTATGCTGAAATTATTAAACACAGGTAGAGAAAAACATATGGAAATCATACAGGCATGAATTCTGACCCTGGATTAAACAGAAATCATGTGAATATTCAGACTCCTGTGAACGAAGACCAGTTTGCTTTGTCAAATGCAAGTGAGGAAGAGTGGATAGGACCTTCATGTCTGAACAGAAGTACATTATTACCTTTGTAATTATCCATGGAAGAAATGGGGTTTAAGAAATTCAGACTTAGGATAAAATGAAATTAACCCATGTAAAAAGTATACAAATCAAGAAGGAAAAGGTAGACATTATTAATTTTCCATTATTCCACTGAACTAGCTGGAAAAAGTCTTGAATCAAAGACCTAGTCACTGGGTCTGAAAGTCTGACTTTGGAAAAACCATTTATCTTTTTGGAGTTAATAATACCTATTCCCTACAGTAACTTTGGAGATTAAGATATTGCATGTGAAGCTATTTGGTTAATCATAATGTACTTCATATGTGTTAGGAAATATTAGTAAAATATCTAAAAAAATAGTCCTATGCCTTAAGTTTTTAAGCAACAGAGTTAAAGCATTGAAGCAACAGATAACAGAGCTACTTGTAAGTTAATATTTTGGAGGAAAATTCTCTATAAGTACCTTTTGAATGTTAAGTTTATAGCTTTTTAATTTGGGCTTTTTATAAGTTTATCAGGGGTATTTATTAAGCTGTGATAAACAGTCTGTGATGAAGAGTTATCTCAAATATGGGCCAACCGGACATTAAAGAAATTATATAGTGGGTTGGAAAGGAACAATTAAAAGATTGTCAAGAAACCCTACATTAGATTTAGACATGGTATAGCGACAAGGCCAGGTTTTCATGAAACTAGTGCTTTACAGTTAAGCTCTCAGTATAAGATATTTTTCTCCTCATATTTAAGATGATTGACTAGCATCAAAGAATTGTACAGAACTGAATTTAGAACTGAGGTAGAAGGAGGAAGATGTGGAACCCTTCCTCATGAGAGCATTGCAATTATTGATTTGCATTAGTAAAAGCATATAAATGTCACTACTAGATGAGATTCCTTTGGGGGGTAAAAATCTGATGCACTGTGAAGAGTAACAGCACAATAGCTTGGGTAGTTACGTTCATTCATTCATTCATTCATTCAACACATACTTATTGGGAAACCTTTGTGAACTAGGAGGCACTATTCTAGGTGTTGATCATACAAGCTTATGTAGAAAAGCCCACAAGGACCTAGCATGTTAGGTGGTGATTAGTGCTATGGAGGAAAGAAAAGCAGAAAACTAGAATTACGAGACAGTGCAATTTAAACTAGAATGGTTAGGAAAAGTAGCCCTATGAAGTTAATCATTTGATCAAAACGAAAGGAGGTTTATCAGTGAAGGAGCATTCTAGGCAGAGGAAACTGTAGCTGTAAGTCCTCAGGCTTAGCCTGCCAGCTCTTTTCGGGGGACAGCAAGGCCAGTGTGGCTGGAGCAGAGGTAACAAGCCCAAGAAGTACAGAGAGCTTCAGGGAGCCAGACCCACAGCATCTCATATAGGCATTGTGTGGACTCTGGCTGTTTCCACTGACTGAGATGGGGGCTGTTGAACAGTTGTGAGCAGAGGAGAAATATGATCTAATTTCTATTTTAACAAGATAACTCTGGCTGCTGGGTTTAAAATTAACTGTAGTGGGACAAGAGAAGAACTGGGAGACCAATTACGAGCCCTTGTAACATACAGGCATAAATTTATGGAGGCTGACTGCTGGAGAGAGTGTTAGATCAGCAAATGCTTTATAACATATCCAGACGTATTTATTATATGTTCTGGTGATATAGAAGTTCTCTTCTGATTGTTTCTAATGTCTCAGTGACATAAAAGCAAAGTGATCAGCTGATAGTGAGGAAGGTGGAGGAAGTATTTGACATTCCAGGAGAGAGAAGGGATGAAATGGGCCAGGAGTTGGTAAACTTTCTTGTAAAGGATCTGATAGTAAATACTTTTAGGCTTGCCTGGCTAAAAGGCCTTTGTTGTAACCACTCACTTCTGCCATTGTCATATGAAAGCGGCCATAGACAATATGAAAAAAAAAAAAAATAGGCACCGTTGTGTTCTGATAAAACTTTATTTCCAACCCAGGTAGGTGGTCAGCTGGAGTTGACCTGTGGGGGTGGGGTGGGGTGGGGAAGTTGGTGTAATTTGCAGTTCCCTAATTTAAGCCAGGGGCCACATGAATGGATTAGGATTGTATGATATGATCACCGTCAATATTGAAGTTAAAAATTATGAATTGAATGTGTGACCTGTTGCTTCGTTTGTATTTTTCTTTAACAATGTTTATCTGGAAGGGTGCTGTCATGGAGTGGGTGGCAAGCTGAAATTAAGCAGCTACTAAGAAGTAGATAGGGGAGAAGGAAGGGAATAGCGGGCAAGTGGAAGAGAGGTATTATGATGATTGACCATGGGAGAATTTAAGCTGAGTAAAGAGGGGACTGAGTTCACAGGAAGGGGGAAGGATAAAGAGAAGGTGGTGGGATTAATACAGGCTTCAGTGGGGACTGAAGGTTTGTTGGCTCTCAAAGAAGTAATCTGCAAAGAGGAAGTGGTGGTTGAAGAGTGAGATGTTTGCAATTAAAATAAAGGAGGGGTCACACTTGCTGGCAATGACAAGTCTGAAGATGAAGATGTGACTGGGGAGTGCATGGCCAAGGGGCCATGGAAGATAAAGGGACTCCCAAGAGTCCTGGATGGTCATGTTAAAAGGACCATGTTACTTTTGGATAAAGTCTAAAGTTTTGTCCCTTAATTTAAAATGGATTGTGATATTAATGATGAAAATACCACTTCCTAAAAACTTTGTTCTTTTATTTTTTTGTCTAAATTTAAGAATATTATCTTCTTTTACATCAGAATACTAAGAACATTATGGATATATATAAATTGGAAAAGAAGATTGAGGAGTTGTCTAAAACTGAGACAGAACACCAAGTAAGCACTTCCCAAATACTGGTAAAATATTTTCTTTTGTCAAACCAATATTATTTTGTGAAGGTGTATATGACTTCATTGACAAAGTATCCTTTGATTATAAATTTTGAAATTTGTGTTCCTCAAAAAGTCTGAATTACAGTGTATAAAACAGTTCCTCTCTCTTTTTAATGTAATGGCTTTACTGATATATAACACACATGCCATTAAATTCATCCACATAAAGTATGTAAGTCAGTGGTCTTAGTGTATATTCACAGAATTGTGCAACTATCATCAAATCCAATTTTAAAATATTTTTATCATCCCAAAAGAAATCCCTTTAGCAGTCACTTCCCATTCCCCACCAACTCTAGACAACCGCTATAGAGACTTTTTGTCTCTATAATAGAGATTTACTTGTTCTGGACATTTCATATAAATGGAATTATATACACTATGTGGTCTTTTGCGATTGGTTTCTTTCACTGAGCATAATGTTTTTCAAGGTTCATTCATGTTATAGCATATATCAATACCTTATTTCTTTTTATTATTGAATAATACTCCATTGTATTGATATACCACATTTTGTTTATCCATTCATCTGTTGATGAGCATTAGGGCTGTTTCTACTTTTTGACTATTATGAATACTGCTGCTATGAACATTTGCATATATGGTTTTGTGTCAATCTATATATTCTCTTAAGTATATATTTAGGAGTGCAACTACTGGGTCATATGTCTATTTTTGACTTTTTTTTTTTTTGAGAGAGAGAGTGTGCACGTGTGAGTGGGGTGGGGGGCAGAGGAAGATGGAGAGAGAATCCTAAGCAGGCTCCACGCTCAATGCGGAGCCTGATACAGGGCTCAATCCCACAACCCTGAGACCATGACCAGAGCCAAAAATCAAGAGTCGGATGCTTAACTGACTGAGCCACGAGGTGCCCCTATGTTTGACCTTTTTAGGAACTTCCAGACTTTTTCCTGGTACCATTTTACATTTCCACCAGCTATTCATGAAGGCTCAGATCCCTGCACATCCTTGCCAACACTTGTTACTATTTATATTTTTTATTATAGTGGCAATTTCTAACTTAAGAGTATCTGGTTTTGTAAATCCCTTAATCAGCAAAGATTTCAACTGTTAGACTTTCTTAATGCAGAAAATGAGAGCTGGGAAAAATCTATCCTTGATTGAATTAAGGGATGATAGGGCTACAAAAATGATTTTTTAACTATATTGCATCTAAAAGTCTATATTTATTGTATATTCCGTATATTCTTATTAGGAAACTGAAGAATATTAATAAATTTAGGAATTTGTGTCATACTTATTGTCATCTCTAATAGTTTCTTTGAGCAATATTTTTTGTTGTAGTGTATGTGCGAAATGATGTACTTAAGTTTCATGTTTGTATGTGGAGTTTTCAAGTTTCCTAGCAGATACCTAAATTCTGTATATGTGTGTGTATACATATACATATATTATGACATATATATATCTATCTAGCTCATAGTTTAGATATTCAAATTAATTTTATTCTAGGAATGACTGTTTTTGGAAAACACAACTGTCATAAACTAGTAGTAGAAAGAGTCAGAAGACATGAGTTCAAATCCTGTCTTCTCTACTTAAAAGTTTTATGACCTCAAACAAGCAGTTATCCTCTTTAAGTCTCAGTGATCTCATCTGCTAAATGGTTGTGATATTTCCTACCTAATCCCAAAGCTTGGTGGAAACTCAAATGAGATGATTATGTGAAAATACCTTTAGAACTATAAAGGGGTATCAAATATATATGATTATATGGTGATTTCTACTTCTGACTAAGCTGATTATTTTTCTAGGTTTTCAATTCAATTGATATATATATATTTATTAATCATATTTAGAAACTTTTGCCAACAAGCTTGCTTTTGGTTTGAATAAACTGATACATTCTAATATTTGTTTTGCTAAAAGACATCTTGAACATTTTAAACTATGTTTTTAAAAGAGGAAGAGTCTTTTTTTTTTTTTTCTTGCAGTCCAGCTAATCAGATTTTGGCAAGTCTAGGTTATATTGCTAGATAATCTGTGGGTTTCTACAGTACTTGTTATCCAAGAGGAAGAGTCTTTTATATGTTCACATGGACTCTGTGTTCATGTCCTATCTAGACTTTCATTTTCACCCAAAAAATTAAGACTCAATTCGTCCTCTTACTTTATAAAGGGTAAAATAGTGGAAAGGGCACTTGGCGAGAGCTGAAGATTCATATTCTATCCTCAGTTCTGACCCTTACTGTTTAGGACATTGGGCAAAGTCTCTTAATAGTGCTGAGCTTTGATTTCCTCACTAGTAAAGTGAGGGCAACAACCCTGGCCTCTCTGGTTGTTGTGAGGCTGATGTGAAAGTTGTTTATAAAGTAAGAAACACATGCTCGTTAAAGGGGTTTGAGAAACATGTCTCCCTATTGGAATGATTTTGGTGGCATTATCTTTTACCAAAGCAATGGCCTTCCCTAAATTTGTCTCTTTTCAGATGCAGTTACATGCATGTGAGAACGCTTTGCTTAGTAAAGATGCAAGTTTGCAGAAGGTTGGTACTATTCCTTCCCATGAAGTCCCATGGGATTTGCTAACTCTCCCTAAATCATAATGGATATGATCATTTGAATAAATTCACCCCTATTAAAGTACCTGATCCTGCTATTCCGTCACAAGACTTTCCTTTATAATACTTCACAAAAATGTTCTTCTGAGTGAAGAATACTGACTCTCTACCTGGAATAAGTTTTAACATATCCTCTCTAAATTTTGGTAGTATTCATCCATTTATGTAATAAATACTAGTGTGCCAATTTACCAGTTACTGCCTAGGTATGGTGATGTAGTTTTAAATCATAACAACACAAATGAGTGTGTGGTCATTTATTTTAGGGAAAAGGAAGAATGTATTCCCAAATTATTTTCTACCTAGTGTGATTGATTTGATTGATAGGTAGATAGGTAGGTAGATACCATTCTCTTTATCTTTATATCCTGTGATCATTGCCTATGTGATAACAAAAGATTCTGGCTACAGAGATGCTGGTTATGGTGGCTTTAAGAGACATAGGAAGGACACAGTCCAAGTTAATAAACTTCCACTTTCCAAGACAGGGAAGTAAATACAAAGCAGTGTTTTCTCTTTTCCTTTCTCTGAATGTCATAAAGTTTCCAAGGAGTCATATGAATTGTGGACATTGATTGATGAGGTTACTGAATGTTGTATTGACTTTCTTTCTTCATCATGGGTGTTGTCTCCATATGGTGACATTATGGTAGTGGTGGCTGCTCACCTCCTCCATAACTCTGGTCTTCCCACCACTTTGCATTTATGCCCAACATTCATAAGGTATTGATTGAGCACTTCCCATTTGTCAGGTTATGAGAAGCTAGTCATGAGATAAAATGATAAGTCAGACATTGACTATACCCTCTGGTCTTACAGTACAAAACTGTGATTTTAACAGATATCATTTGAACTGGATAAAAATGGATGCCTTAATAATTCATCAGTCATTTGCAGGTAGACTATTTTTTTCCTTAAATATGCCATGATAATAAATATAATTTTGACTTGAACTTGAAGATTACCTTTCAGAGTTTGATTCCATTGAACCAAGGGAAATAAAAACCTAATGGCACAAGTTAGGTATAGCTGCCTTGCTGTCCCATACTTTTTGTGTGTTTTTAATCATAAACACAGACTGGCTCAGTTTTCAAATAATAATATTGGTAGAAGGTCTTATCATCTTTGGGCATTGACAGTTCTGTGGCTCTGATTGACATTCTACTAAATATCCTTTGGTAGACTCCTACATTTATTTGTTATTCTCTCTTCTACTTTTCAGAAAGATTTAAGTATAGAAGAACTTAAGTCAACCATCATAGAATATGGAAACATTATAGAGGTATACCACAATAATCTCACAGTTTGCAAGGTGGGGTTGTTTAAATGTAAATCACCCATTAAAGTAACACATACAGCCTAATGTTGTATGTGATTCCAGAATTTACGAGGGGATAAAAACAAACTGACTCATGAGTTACAGCACTTGCAGCAGGAACTTATCATGTAAGTAGAGCAACTTCTCACCAGCCTTCTCTCATGTGCCTCCATCCTTTATTATTGGCCTGCTTGAGCTATACATAATTCTTTGAACGTGCCACATTCTTTTCTTCTGTACTTGTATAGGTGATATTTTCTCTGCTTTTCTCCAATAGAGCTCCTTCTCAAGTTTTCTATGACTTTCCCTTGCTTTTCTCTTACCTTGAAATTAAGCAGTCCTTTTGAGTGCATGCATAGCATGCTGTTCTTACTTCTTCCTTAACACATATCATCTTATAATAGTTTGTTTTTGAATATGCAAAATATGCTAGTCCAGGAGTCTACAGGAGCAGTACAGATACCAAAAGTGAGTAAGGCCACTAGGGTAAGTCCACATACTTATGAGAGTGACAACTGAGAAAAATGAATTAGCCAGATGAAGCCAACTAATCAAGAGTGTATGGGCTCAGGGCACCTGGGTGGTTCAGCTGGTTGGGTGTCTGACTCTTGATTTCTGATCAGGTCATGATCTTGGGGTCTGGGTTCTAGCTCAGCAGGGAGTCTACTTGAGATTCTTCCCCTCTCCCTCTGCCCCTCCCCCTGCTTGTGCATGCTCACTCGCTCACACTCTCTCTCAAATAAATAAATCTTAAAAAAAGAAAGAATATATGGGCCCAGTGCAGCTGCATCTTTTGATTTTTTAAAGAAAAGCCAGAATTCTAGATTTTCAGTGGAATTTACTAATTTTTAACTATTGGCTCCAGTTCTTTAAAAAAAAAAAAAAGCGTGACCTACCTGTTTACAACCACATAGAGTCCGTCACTAATCTGTACAGCTCCTGGAGGATAAAGACTATCTGTTATTTCTCTCTCTCTCACTGAGTACCTTATACAATCCTTGGCACACATGAGGGCTTACTGTGTTTAGAGGTAAACTGCATTTTGGTGACTTATAGCATAGTCACATCTAACCAGACTAGACTATTGCTTTTGTTTTTTAAAGAAATGGGATCCAGTTGAATATTAGTGGAGAGTGTAATAGAATCATCTCTGAAGAAGAAAAATCTTTACATTGTGAACTCATTCTTGCTCAGTCTGCAGAGGTAAGTAATCCCAAACAGAAAGCTTGAAACAATAAGACCATATGCAATAGTTTTCTATTAGATGAAGGCCCAAGCTTGCTGAAGAGTGACTGTGACATTTTGAGGAATCTGTTGATTGTTTTTAAAATCCAAGTCTAAGGTCTCTTAGCCTGGAAAAAAAAAATGGACCTTTTTCAAATTATGCTGAAAACCATAGTGAGGCTCAAGACTAGGGTTGAAGAAGCATGTGTTCAGTGAATCCAGACTTTAGAAATCTTTATATTCTTCATATTTTTTAGGAGAAAGTACCTGTGCTGATCCCCAGCCTGGGGTCCTAAAGGTAACAATAGAGCTCCATGAACCATTTTCAGTATTTTCCTAAACCCCCAAAGCAAATGTATCTGCCAAAAATAAAGATGCTTAGAAACAACATGAAACTTCTCTGCTCTAAAATGTAATTGTAGCAACCCAGTGTAACGGCACTGATTATTACATTCTGAACAGAATTAGAATGTTCGTGTTTTGGTTAATTTTAAAAGGCAAATGAATTATTACTTAAATCTTTGTTAGGTAGAATCAGTTTTTTACAGCATGGGAGGAAATAATCAAAAGCCTTCGTGCGGATGAAATGTTGGGGATTCCCTCCAGTACTCTGTTTTCTCTCCTTTGTGCTTTCCAGTTTGTGCTTGTTATCTTAGGAAAAGCTTTATTAGCAAACTGCTTTCTTTTCACCATTTTGAGGGGCTCTCCCTGTCTGTGGACAATAGAAATGTCAGAACGTTCTCCTCTTGACAGCTGTGATGTGACCTTGAAAGGAGAGGAAGAATGTCTTTGGGGCTAATGCTGTTTGAATTTCTCCTGCCAAGGATGCAGGGGCAACATATGCTGCATTCATCTAAAGCTGTCTCGGGCAGCCTTGGCCATTATGCTGAGGGCTCTGCTTTCCTGACATACTGTTTCAAATACTCATCATCTGACTGAGTTTTTGAAACCAAGCCAAACTGCCAGACTGAATGAAATGGTGACAAATCTGCCACAGCAGTCCTCTGAGAGCATCATGATGTCAAGATACCAGCCTGTAAAGGTCTACACTTCTCAGCAGGGGTTAAGCCTCTGGCAAAGTTCTGGCTCTGGGGTTTATCCCATTAACGGATTAGGAACTTTGCCTTCTAATTGGAGTCTAGAAATAAGAGCTCTATAAATGTTTTCTAATAGACAACAAAAAGGAAGCTAAATGTGGTGTTGCCATTTATCTAAAATATGTCAGAGATGGATGCTTTGAGAGAACTGTAAGAATATCCTTTGGTAAACATTATTGGGAGGGAGAGACAAAAGAAACTAGTCTGTTATCAGTGGGATCTGTTGACCACCCTCCCAACAGTTTTTTTTTCCTATGAATTTCTTTACCTTCCCCTATTTTCATAAAAAGAGAACCGTAGCAGTTTATATTACCCACATGTACATGTTATCTATTGGATAAATGCTTTTCCTTAAGAATGAATAAATGTTAAGTTGAAGCCATCCTAGAGAGAAAATGTAAACCATTGGACAGTTATATTGACCCATGAGCATCATTTTCATAAAATAAAAATACTGTTCTTTATTAGAATGACAGAGTTGTGGACATTTTAATAATTGTTTCAGAACGATGAAACTGGGTGGCAGTGCGGTTTAATCAACTTGTCATCTCTGGATATAATGATGGACCAAGAAATGCTGCTATTACTGAGAACATTTGAACAAAAGGGAGTGAAATTCACAGCTATGCTTCAAAAGCTGGAATTGTATAACATATGTACTGTGGTGATTCACTGGCTAGGAACGTCTGCAGATAACTGATCTACATCCTCTTTGCTGAGTCCAGGCATATCTGTGTTTTGTCGAGACCCAAATTATTCCTACTATGAAAAAAGATTTTTCTAAAACCTTCTTGAGGTTGATTTTCTAGTTCTGGCTCAGTCAGTTCAACCTCATGATCATTAGATATGAATTGTTTGGCCTTATTTTTCCTATAGGTTAATCTGTAGTATCAGAGGACTAAAGACATGGTATCTATTAAACAGTTTCCTTCTGGCTAGTAGCTAGTACCTCTTACTCTATTTTGATTTTTGACTGGAAACAAGATGATTAGAGAAAGCAGAGAACATATTCATGTTGGTATTTCCAGTCCCTTTCACAGTGCCTAGCATATGATAGGTAGTATTTAGTTTAATGAGTAAAAAAATCCATGAAAATGCTTGTTTCCTATTTTAGAGGGGCATAAAAATGGGTACATTTTGTTTTGAAAAACAATTCTATCTGTATATATTCAGCATATATGGAGCACCTGACAAGAGTTGGCATTAGGCATGGCGACACCCTGGGATAAAGGAAAGTCATGGGGTGGCGTTAAATGAGAAGGAATTCTGTATGGTGTCTTAATTATCTATATAGTAGACCTTTGGTCTAAATTACTTCTTATATAATAGCCTATGCCTTTCACCTGAATTCCTAGTTGAACATGTGGAACTTTTTCAGCATGAAGAAGTTTCTGAAGATGAAACCATCATGGATAGCTCGCTACAGTGGGTAACTGATCCAGAAATTACTGTGAAAGAAAAGTGGGAGAACAAGCTTACTGTAAGTGTTTTATATTTTGTGATTTTCCTGGTTTTTCTTCTGCTTTCTTAACCCAGGTAATACTTATTACGTGCAGTACCATTTCTAAGACTTTATTATAGTCTTCTGCTATCTCGGTCTGTTGATGTGTATGGAGTGTATGTCTGGGGATGTGTGTGAGTGTGTGCATGTGGGTGAGAGTAAGAATGTGAAGGTGAGGGTGAAGGTAAGTGTGTGGGACTGTGAGGGTGAGAATAAGTGTGCGTGAACTTGAGGGTGAGAGCAACTGTGTGTGACGGTGAGGATAAGTGTGTGACTGTGAGGGTAAGTGTATGTGCATGTCAGGAGGAAAGTGAGAGTGAGGGCATGTGATGTGTTAAAGAGACAATAAATAAAATGATTTAATAAAAAAGTATTTTATTTGAATCCTGTGACAATTGCTAGTCTAATCTTGGATTTTTCCTTGACCTATTAAAATTCTCTAAATTTGATAGAATGATTATTGTGCAAAGGAATGTTATTCCTGAAATTCTGACAATTTTATTATCCCACAAATTGGCAGAACATGACAACTTAGGTAGCTATTTCCAGTTTTGTTATAAAGGAAGCATATAAGATGAAATTTCTTTAATTTATCAATTACTTATCTCTAGTTCTTGACTGCCAAACAACTTTCTAATATCCATTAGCTTCCTAAGTTAAGCTAAAGCAAGAAGCAAACTCTGAAGACTCTGGAATATTAATTTCAACTCCTTTGACAAGCACTTTTTTAAAAACTGCTTTTGCATATGTTTATCAACAAATATTGATTTTTATTGCATTTCCTTGTCTCATCCTATTCTAAAGCAGTTGTGATGTTTGATGAAATAAATGGTCAGGGACCACTTATATTAAAAAAAACGCAATTTTAGGCACATAACAGGCATACAATATGCACTTGTTAAATTGAGATAATCATTTCAAAGAATAATCAATCTTTGGGCAATGGAGAATTGGTATCTGTTCAATTAGAATTTTCGGGTTTAATAACGATGAATACTATTGAGATAGGATGACCATAACATTTTGTATTGCCTACCATTTATTTATATTTAACACTGGAATAGTAGAGTTTGTTTTGTGACTTTTCTTGTAGGAATTCAAATATATAATGGAAGAGAAACTAAGTCTTTGCATATTAATGCCAAACGGCTTGGGAAACCACAAAGAATCTCTTGATAAAGAATTTGTCAAACTAATAGAGATTTTGAAGAGATTCAGGCTGGAATATTTTTATTTCAGAAAAGAATTTCTCTCCAGGTGATGGTCATTTATATTTAAGAAACCCATGCTTTATATACATGACACATTTGTGATTGTACCATAGCATCCAGTTTACTTTTTTCAAGTTGTATACATTGATTTCAGATGATACTTTTTCAAAGAAGGCATTTTGTCTGATAATTTTGAATTCTGAAATAGTGTGAAATTGACTTATATGTTCAAAATTGCAAATAGTGAACTTTAAACTTTGTGGAAACCCTGTATAATGAGTTATTTTCCCTAAAGAAGGCAGTTGGAATTACAGAATATAGAATTCTTTTAACCAGAAAGGACTTTAGAGAACATTTAGTAAAATCTTATAATTTTATAGAGAACTGAGGCATAAGGATATAAAGTGAATTGATCAAAACCCAAGAGTTATTAACGGAAAGTATGAAGTGATTTATTAATGGAAGAATTTGCTGAGTCTATTGACTCCTATCCCATTGGGCTTCATTTCCTGCCTCAGTACACAATGTATTGCATTGGGCACTAGGACTAGTCAATTAAATTTCAAGGAAAAGAAGTCAGGGAATAGAGGACTCTAAATGTAAAATAATACTATCTTACTGTTCCTCTACCTTAATTCTTGTGACTGTGGGGAAATTCTTGAAATCTGTATACGCTGTAAACCACATACTAAACAAGGACAGCTATTTTATCTTTTATTGACCACTATTTATATAGCTGCTAGTACCATACTAAGCATTCCCTTAAGAAATGCTTTTTCAGTGAGTGAATGAACATGGGTGTATAGTGAATTTGAGTAAAGTAAAAAACAAAAACAAACAAACAAACAAACAAAAACCAAAAAAATCAGGGCACCTGGGTAGCTCAGTCAATTAAGCATCTGCCTTCAGCTCAGGTCATGATCCCGGAGTCTCAGGATCGAGTTCGAGGATCAAGTCCCACATTGGGCTCCCTGCTCAGCTGGGAGTCTGCTTCTCCCTCTGCCCTTCCTCCTCCTTGTGTTCTCTTATTCTCGCTCACCCTCTCTCTCAAGTAAAAAATTAAATTAAAAAAAAACATTAAAAAAATGTAGAGACAAAAGTTGCTTAAAGAAAGTAGCCAGAAGAAACTATTTTATTCCCCTAAGAAAACTAGATACCAAAGAGAGGTTAATACCAAAAGGAAATTTCAAGAAAATGATCTGCTTTCTCTAAGAAGCAGGGAACCCAGACTTCCCCATAGTGGTAAAGGTGTGGGTTAAGTGGATATGCAGCTTCCTTACATGGATACCATCTCCACAAAAGGGAGCACTGAAATTCTTCTAGTTAGCAACAAAGAACTATTTGGAGAGAAGCCTGCATTAGAGTCATTTCTGAGTAAGTGAATCTTCTGTATTATTCTACAAGACACACAAGCAGTCCAATTAAGTAACAGTAGGTGCAATTTGTTGAGAGCTTACTGTGTTGGAGGTAGTGCTAAAAATTTGACATACTTTTATCTCCAGAGAGGTTCAGTGACTTACCCAAGGTTACCCAAGAGGGATTAAGTGATAGCTGGGAGCAGACCTAGATGTGTGCAACTTCAAAACCTATGTTCTTTCAACTCATAATCCCCCACCATCTGCTTGTTAAAACTGAATAAAATATTCATTAAAAATATTCTGGGAACCTGGCATTGGGCAAGATACTAATCACTGTAAGGATGGTTAAGCCCCTGCCTTCTGGATATAATTTAAAACAGACAAAACCATTTAGTGGCTACAGACAAAATGATTTGGCTATCAGTTTTAACTATGAATAAGAATATAAATGGAGTGGGGTGCCTGGGTGGCTCAGTTGGTTAAGTGTCCAACTCTTGATCACACTTCAGGTCTTGACCTCAGGGTCATAAGTTCAAGCCCTGTGTTGGACTCCATGCTGGGTGTGGAGCCTACTTAAAATATATATATATTTTGGGGGGATGAGAATAAGAATTCTATGTTTAGATGAAGTAGGAAATATTTATTAAAGGTAAACTTTTAGGGCCTGTTTACTGAGAAAGAGAAGGCTTTCATTCTGTTGCAAGATAAATAGGCTCCAGTGCTAGGGAATGGAAAGAACTGAGTGAGTCAAGGAGAGGCAGTGAAAGAAAAAACTGCTCTTGAAGGTCTCAGTGAGAAAAAAATATCGTTTATGCAACACCCAAGTGCTAGCTTTTGCCAGTTTTTTTTTTCTAGGTGCTAAAAAATTAAATAAGACCAAAATCTCTGCATCCATGAAACTAATATCTATTAGTTAGACACAGACAGTAAACAAATAAACATATAACTATATAAGATAATGACAGGGAGTGGTAAGTGATATAAAAATTAAAGGAGGATAAGAAGACCAAGAATGATGGGGCAGGAAGACCTAATTTTAGGAAGAATGGCCAGGAAAGGCCTGTCTGTGATTGATAAATTTAAGGAATTGCTGAAGTGAGAGAGTAAGCTAAAAGATGATCTGGGAAGGGTTCTAGCCAGAGGAATTAGCTAGTGCAAAGGCCGTGAGGTTTTAATCAGCTTGGTATATTTGAGCAGCAGCAAGAGGGTGGCATGGCTGGGATGGAGTGAGTGCTAGGCAATGGTAGGAGATGAAGTTAGAGATATAGGCAGGAGTTAGGTTCACAGTGTTGCAGTTCATGCTTGGGGATTGGCATTTTATTCTAAGTAGATGAGAAGCAATCAGAGGGTTATAAACAGGGAAGTAATATGACATATTTTGAAAGATTATTCTAGCTGCTGGTAGAGCATTGTCTATAGAGGGAGAAAGTGAAAACAGTGACACCAGTGAGAAGAGTTTCTTCAATAACAGATCACCAATGAGAGATCTTGAAACCAATTTATCAGATTATAAGTCATTTTAAAAAATAAATATAAAATATCAGTGTATTTCATATAGTAATATTTCATAAAAATATTCAGCTATGTGTATGTGTGTACTTGGTTGAAATATAAAATATTTGCTGTGTCATGGTCAAAAAAAGCCACTGAGTTAGAAACTATTTTTTTTTAAGATTTTATTTATTTGTCAGAGAGAGAGAAGAGCACAAGCAGGGGAGGAGCAGTAGGCAGAGGGAGAAGCGGGCTCCCCACTGAGCAGGGAGCCCTGTTCGATGCAGGGCTCAATCCCAGGACCAGGGGATCACAATCTGAGCCAAAGGCAAATGCCTAACCAACTGAGCCAACCAGGTGCCCCAAAACTATTTCAATAATCTAGGTGACGGGGTAGGACATGACTCAATGTGAGCCAGTTGGTATGAAATGGTTGGATTCAAACTGTATTTTGAGGATGGGTCAGATCTGACATGCTAGTGAATTGGATGTGGAAATGCAAGAAAGAGTCATCCTTGACTTACAGGTTTTGGGTCTCCAAACTAGGTAAATGGGGTTCTATTTAGATGGCAAAGTTTCAGGGAGAATCAGACTAGGCAGATGTAGAAATCAAGATTTAGCATGAGGACATGTTAACAAGGATAGTTACTGAATTCAAAAACACACTCAAAGCTAATACTATATTTCTTAACATGATAGTGCAAGTCTCTATGGAAGAAAACTCTTCAAAGGTTTAAAATCTGTTGAATATCTTTAATAATGGTACTATATAATTTTTTTTAAATTTTATTGTTATGTTAATCACCATACATTACATCATTAGTTTTTGATGTAGTGTTCCATGATTCATTGTTTGTGCATAATACCCAGTGCTCCACGCAGAATGTGCCCTCTTTAATACCCATCACCAGGCTAACCCATCCCCTCACCCCCCTCCCCTCTAGAACCCTCAGTTTGTTTTTCAGAGTCCATCGTCTCTCATGGTTCGTCTCCCCCTCCGACTTACTCCCCTTCATTCTTCCCCTCCTGCTATCTTCTTCTTCTTTTTAATAATGGTACTATATAATTTTTAAAAAGTTATTAAGACTGTTATGATTCATAATGTGCATTATTATCTTATAGGTACAAATAATATATATATGTGATATATATGATTAAAAGTTGTAATATTATTAAATGTGGATTTCTGTTGGTCCCTTACAGTCCTTTTGCTTTCCCTTGGAAGATAAGGGACAGTCTTGAGAGCTTAGACTATTCCTACAAAAGAGAAAAGTTGATAAAACTGATATCTTAAAAAAAAGAAGAGGTGATGTCAGCAAGAAGGAATAGGAAGCCCTGGGCCTTCCTTCAGCAATATACAAACATATTCCTTTTGTGAGAAATCCAGAAACTAGTTGAAAGGCTCCTGCACCCTGGGTAGATGTGAAACCAGCCACATCAGTGCTGGTAGGAAAGTTCTAGATACCCTGTCAGTGTAATTCCTGCCCTGGCATAGGATCTTGTGATCAGAGGGAATCCCTCATCTCCCAGATTTTCCCTGGGGATGAAAGAGTCAGACTATGTGTCCACATTCCAACTTTTCTGAGGACTTCCCAAGATACTGGCTTTTGTCTTGCCTGTCTCAGAGTGCAGATGGAACTGGGCATACTATAGACATCAAGAGGACACTAAGAACAATGACGGCAGGTGGAACCAGCATACAAGTAACTCATCATAGTCCTTCTCCTTGGCTCAGAACAAAGTAAGCAGATGAAAAACCCCAGATCTTAGCTTTTCCCTGGAAGGAAAGAATAGGATCACACATTCAATATTCCAGCTTTTCTGTGGGTTGTCTAAAAGACTGTCTTCTGTCACACCCATCTTAGAGCAATGATGTTGCTATGATACTCTAGACACGTAGGGCCTACTCAGGACAAAAATGGTGATTTGAACTAGCACAAAGATTTGAGAGCCCCCAGAACCTTGCCCAGACTGATTGGTATAAGTTTTCTCCTATATAAGTCCAGGCTGTGGAGACTGTGAGAAGTGGTTGTTTTTTCGAATGTGCTGATACCAACAAAAAGCGTCAGGAAAAATGGAGAAATATGTTCCATCCAAAGGAACAAAATCTCTAAAAACTGACCCTAATGAATCAGAGATAAATTATTTACCTCAAAGAGGATTCAAAATAACTGTCTTAAAGATGCTTAATGAGGTTAGGAGAACAATGCATAAACAAAGGGAGACTATCAGGGTACCTGGTGGCTTAGTTAAGTATCCAATTCTTGATTTGGGCTCAGGTCATGATCTCGTGGTCATGGGATTGAGCCCCGTGTCGTGCTCTGTGCTCAGTGAGGAGTCTGATTCAGATTCTTTCTCCCTCTCTGTCTACCCCTCCCCACTCATGCACTCTCTCTCTCAAATAAATCAATAAAATCTTAAAAAAAAAAAACCAAAGTGAGAATATCAACAAAAGACAAAAGTATTAAAAGAATACCCAACAGAAATCTTAGAACAGAAAAATATAAGTGGACTGAAAAATTTGATTAGAGAGGTTTAACAGCAGACCAGATCAAGGAGAAGAAAAGATTAATGAACTTGAAGACAGGTCTCTGGAAATGATGTAGTCAAAGAAGTGAAAAGAAAAAGGAATGACAGAGAGTGAGGAAATCTTAAGGGCTGCATGGGATATCATAAAGTAGACCACTATATGTATTATTAGAGTCCCAGAAGGAGAAGAGAGAAAGAAAGGGGCAGAAAGGCAAAGAAAAATATGGCCCAAAACTTCCAAAAGCTGGGGAAGGACATCTAGATCCAGGAAATCCAATGGATCTCAAATAAAATGAACCCAAGAAATCCACATTGAGACACATAATAATTAAATTGTCAGAAGTCAAAAATAGAGAATTTTGAAAACAGCAAGAGAAGTTTTATGATGTACAAGGGAAGCACCATGACATTATCAGTGGATTTCTCAGCGGAAATCTTGTAAGTCAGGAGAAAGTGGGATGATACATTCAAAGATACCAACCAAGAGCACAATTTTCAGCAAACTGTCCCTCAAAAATCAAGGTGATATAGACTTTCCCATATAAGCAAAAGCTGAAAGAGTTCACTACCACTAGACCTCCTTAGTAGAATTGCTAAAGGAAGTTCAAGTTGAAACAAAAGGATCATAAACAACAGTATGAAAACATATTAAAGTATAAAATTTGCTAGTAAAGGTAAATATTATATAGACAAATACAGAATACTGTTATACTATAGCAGTGATAGGTCAATTTTAATTCTAGGATAAAAATTTGCAAATTGTAAGTATATAAAGTGACAAAAACGTGTTAAGGTACACAACATACAAAGTTGTAAATTGTGACCTCAATAAAAAAGTAGTGGGAGGAGAGAAGTGAAAGTGTAGTTATTGTATGTGATTGAAGTTAAATTATCAGCTTAAAATAGACTTGTGTTTTATGTAAGCCCCGTGATAACCATGAAGAAAATACCTATAGAAGATACACAAAAGAAAAATGAGTCAAAAAAATTAAGAAAAAGGAAACACAAAGGAAGACAAGGGAGGAAAGAGGAACAGCAAGACAGAAAACAATAAAAAAAATGGCCATAGTAAATCCCTCTGTATCAATTACTTTAAATGTAAATAGATTAAACTTTCTAATCAAAAGACATAGAGTGGCTCAATGGATTAAAAAACAAGATCCACCTATATGCTGTCTACAAGAGACTCACTTCAGATTTAAGGACACACATAGGCTGAAAGTGAAAGCATGAAGAAAGATGTTCCAGTCAAATACTAACCAAAAGAGAGCCAGGGTGGCTATACCTATATCAGAGAAAATAGACTTCAAGTCAAAAATTGTCACAAGAGACAAAGGAAGGACACTATACAGCAATAAAAGGATCAGTTCACTAGGAAGATATCACAATTATATATATATCAGAGCACTTAAATATATAAAGCATAAATTGACAGAATAGAAGGAAGAAATAGAGAGCAATATAATAATAGTAGGAGACTTCAATACACCACTTTCAATAATAGAACATTGAGATATAAGATCAATAAGGAAATAATACACTGGAACAACACTGTTGACCAGGTGGACCTAACAGACATATACAAAACATTCTACCCTCTAGCTACAGAATATACATTCTTCTCAAGTGCACATGGAACATTCTCCAGGATAGATCACATTAGGTCACAAAACAAGTATAAACAAATTTAAGAAGATGGAAATTATACTAAGTATCTTTTCAAACCACAATGGAATAGAACTAGAAATCAATAGCAGAAGGACAACTGGAAAATTCACGTTTAGAAATTAATACACTGCTGAAAACCACAAAGAAGAAATTAACAGGGAAATTAGAAAATATCTTGACAAAAGTAAGAACAACATATCAAAACCTATGGCATGCAGCAAAAGCAATACTGAGAGAGAAGTTAACAGTGACAAATGCCTACACTTAAAGAAGGAAGATCTCTAATTAACAACTTAATGTTATAGCTCAAGAAACCGGAAAAAGAAGAACAAACTAAGTTCAAAATTAGCACAAGGAAGGAAATAATAAAGATTAGGAGAAATAGAGAAGAGAAAAACTCTTTAAAAAATAAAATAAAATGGAGTTGGTTTTTTAAATTAAAAAATGTAATTTATATTTAACTATTATGTTATTTAACCATTATAAAACTTAACTATAATTTTAATTCTGGTATAATTAACATACAATGTTAGTTTTAGGTGTACAGTATAGTGATTCAACAATTCTATCCATTACTCAGTACTCACCATGATACATGTATTCTTATCCCCTTTACCTATTTCACCCATCCCCACCCACCTCTGGGAACCATCAGTTCTCCATATTTAAGAGCCATTTTTGGGGGAGTGTTTGTCTCTTTTTCCTTTGTTCATTTGTTTTGTTTCATAAATTCTACGTATAAGTGAAATCATATGGTGTTTGTCTTTCTCTGATGGACTTAGGTCATGTAGCATTACAACCTCTAGATCCATCCATGTAATTGCAAATGGCAAGATTTTATTCTTTTTTATGGCTGAGTAATATTCCATCACACACACACACACACACACACACACACACACACACACACACACACACACACCACATCATCTTTATCCATTCATCAATCAGTGGACATTTGGGTTCTTCCATAATTTGGCTATTGTTAATAATGCTACAATAAACATGGGTGCATATATCTTTTCAAATTAGCATTCTTGTATTCTTTGGGTAAATACCCAGTAGTGGAATTATTGGATCATATGGTAATTGTATTTTTAACATTTTGAGGAACCTCCATACTGTTTTCCACAGTGGCTGCTTTCTGTGCACAAGGGTTCCTTTTTCCATACATTCTTGCCAACACTTCTTGTTTCTTGTGTTTTTTATTTTAACCATTCTGACAGGTGTGAAGTGGTATCTCATTGTGGTTTTGATTTGCATCTTTCTGATGATGAGTGATGTTGAGCATCTTTTCAGCATCTGTTGGCCATCTGTATGTCTTTGGAGAGATGTCCATGTCTTCTGCCCATTTTTTAATTGGATTATTTGTTTTGGGATGTTGTATAAGTTCTTTATATATTTTGGATACTAACCCTTTATTGGATATGTCATTTGCAGATCTCTTTTATTCCATAATTTGTCTTAGTTTTGTTGATTTTTTTTCCTTTGCTGTACAGAACATTTTTATTTTGTTATACTCCCAATAGTTTATTTTTGCTTTTATTTCCCTTGCCTCAGGAGACAGATCTAGAAAAATGTTGCTGTGGCTGATGCCAGAGAAATTACTGCCTGTGCTGTTTTCTGGGATGTTTATGGTTTCAGGTCTTACACTTAGGTCTTTAATCCATTTTGAGTTTATTTTTGTGCAGTGTAAGAAAGTGGTCTGGTTTTATAATTAATTAACTAATTCATTTATTTATGAGATAGAGTACAAGTAGAGGGAGAGCAGAGGTAGAGGGACAAGCAGACTCCATGCTGAGCACAGAACCCAATGGGGGGCTCGTTCCCACAACCCTGAGATCATGACCTGAGCTGAAATCAAGAGTCAGTCACGACCGACTGAGCCACCCAGGGGCTCCATTGTTTCATTCTTTTGCATATAGCTGTCTAACACTAGTATTCCCCAACATCATTTGATGAAGAGACAATGTTTTCCCCATTGCATATTCTTGCCTCCTTTGTCATAGATTAATTGACCATATAAGCATGGGTTTATTTCTGGGCTCTCTGTTCTATTGATGTGTCTATTTTTGTGCTGGTACCATACTGTTTTGATTACTACAGCTTTGTGGTATATGTTAAAATCTGGGATTATGATACCACAATTTTGGTGTTTTTTTTTTTTTCAGGATTACTTTGTTCAGGGTTTTTTGTGGTTTCTTAACATATTTTAGGGTTATTTGTTCTAGTTCTATGAAAAATGCTGTTGGTATTTTGATAGAGATTGCATTAAATCTGTAGATTGCTTTGGGTAGTATGGGCATTTTTTTTTTTTTTAAGATTTTATTTGTTTGAGAGAGAGAATGAGATAGAGCATGAGAGGGGGGAAGGTCCAAGGGAGAAGCAGACTCACTGCTGAGCAGGGAGCCCGATACGGGACTCGATCCCGGGACTCCAGGATCATGACCTGAGCCGAAGGCAGTCGCTTAACCAACTGAGCCACCCAGGCGCCCTAGTATGGGCATTTTAACAATGTTTGTTCTCCCAGTCCATGAGCATGGGCTAACTTTCCATTTGTTTGTGCTATCTTCAGTTTCTTTCAACAGCGTTTTATAGTTCTCAGTGTACAGTTTTTTCACCTCCTTGGTTATGTTTATTCCTAGGTATTTTATTATTTTTTGGTGCAATTATAAATGAGATTGTTTTCTTAATTTCTCTTTCTGCTACTTCATTATTAGTGTATAGAAACACAATTTCTGTGTGTTGATTTTATATTCTGCAACTTCACTGAATTCGTTTATTCTAATGGTTTTTTGGTGGAGTCTCTAGGTTTTTTTTTTAATATATATATATAGTATATCATCTGCAAATGGTGACAGTTTTCTTCCTTATCAATTTGGATGCCCTTTATTTCTTTTTCTTGTTTGATTGCTATGGCTAGGACTTCCAGTACTATGTTGAATAGAAGTGGTGAGAGTGGACATCCTTCACTTATTCCTGATCTTAGGGGGAAAGATCTGTTTTTCACCAATTGAGTATGATGTTAGCTGTGGGTTTTTCATATATGGCCTTTATTATGTTGAGATATGTTCCCTCTAAATCGACTTTGTTGAGGGTTTGTGTCATGAATAGATGTTGTACTTTGTCAAATGCTTTTTCTGCATCTATTGAAATGATCATAGTTTTTATCCTTTCTCTTGTTGATGTCATGTGTCATGTTGATTGATTGGTGAATACTGAATCATTCTTTCATCCCAGAAATAAATCTCACTCGATAGTGGTGAAAGACTTTTTGAATGTATTGTTGGCATTTGGTTTGAGAGTATTTTGTTGAGGATTTTTGCATCTATGGTCATCAGAGATATTGGCTTATAGTTTTATTTTGTTGTTGTTGTTTGTTTTTTGTGGTGCCTTTATCTGGTTTTGTTTTGTTTTTGTTTTGTCCTTTCTTTCTTTTTCTTTCTTTCTTTCTTTCTTCTTCTTTTTTTTTTTTTTTGTATCAGAGTAATCCTGGCCACATAGAATGAATTTAGAAGCTTTCCTTTCTCTTTATTTTTTTGGGAATAGTTTGAGAAGGATAAGTATCAACTTTATTATTATTTTTTTAATTTAAATTTAAGTTAGTTAACATATAGTGTAGTGTTGATTTCAGGAGTAGAATTTAGTGATTCATCACTTACATGTAACACCCAGTGCTCATCCCAAGTGCCCTTCTGAATGCCCATCACCCACTTAGCCCAACCCCCCAACCTATCACCCCTCCAGCAACCCTCAGTTTGTTCTCTATATTTAAGTCTCTTATGCTTTGCCTCTCTCTTTGTTTTTATTTTATTTTTCCTTCCCTTCCCCTATGTTCATCTGTTTTGTTTCTTAAATTCCACATATGGTGAAATCATTTATATGTCTTTCTCTGACTGACTTATTTCACTTAGCAAAATACACTCTAGTTCCATCCATGTTGTTACAAATGGCAAGATTTCATTCTTTTTGATCACTGAGTAATATTCCATTTAAATATATACGACATCTTCTTTATCCATTCATCAATTGATGGACATTTGGCCTCTTTCCATAATTTGGCTATTGTTCATAGTGCTGCTATAAACGTTGGGGTGCATGTGCCCCTTCAAATCAGCATTTTTGTATCCTTTAGATAAATACCTAGTATGAACTCTTCTTTAAATGTTTGGTAAAATTCACCTGTGAAGCCATCTGATCCTGAGAAACTTTTGTTTCTTGGGAGGTTTTATTATTATTATTATTATTATTATTATTATTATTATTATAGATGCCATTGCATTGCTGGTAACTGGTATGTTCAAATTTTCTATTTCGGGGTGCCTGGGTGGCTCAGTCATTAAGTGTCTGCCTTTGGCTCAGGTCATGATCCCAGGGTCCTGGGATTGAGCCCCACATAGGGCTCTCTGCTCTTCAGGAAGCCTGTTTCTTCCTCTCCCACTCCCCCTGCTTGTGTTCCCTCTCTTGCTGTGTCTCTCTCTGTCAAATAAATAAATAAAATTTAAAAAAATTTTCTATTTCTTTCTGATTCAGTTTTGGGAGGTTTTATGTTTCTAGGAATTTACCCATTTCTTTTAGTTTGTCCAATTTGTTAGCATATAATTTTTCATAATGTTCTCTCACAATCCTTTATATTTCTGTGTTATTTCTGTTCTTTTGATTCTCATTTTGTATGTTTGAGTCATCTTTCTCTCTTTTTGATGAGTCTGGCTAAAGGCTTATCAATTTTGTTGATCTTTCTAAGGAACCAGCTCCTGGCTTCATCCATCTGTTCTGTTTTGTTTTGTTTTTTTTTTTCAGTTCCTATTTCATTTATTTTTGCTGTAATCATTATTATTGCTTTATTCTACTGGTTTTGGGATTTGTTTTTCTTTTTCTAGCTCCTTTAGGTGTATGGCGAAGTTGTGATTTTTCTTGCTCCTTGAGGTAGGTCTGTATTCTATACACTTCTCTCTTAGAACAGCTTTTGCTGTATCCCAAAGATTTTGGACCATTAGTTTACATTGTCATTTGTCTCCATATATTTTTTATATCCTCTTTGTTGACCCACTCATTGTTTATTTCATGTTATTTAACTTCCATGTATTTGTGTTCTTTCCAGATTTTTTCTTATCGTTGATTTCTAGTTTCATAATGCTTGGTCGGAAAAGATGCATGGTATGATTTCAGTTTTTTTTTAAATTTATTGAGACTTGTTTTGTGGCCTAATATGTGACCTATTCTGGAGAATGTTCTATGTGCACTTGAATGTGTATTCCACTGTTTTAGGATGGAATGTTCTGAATATATCTGTTAGATCCATCTGGTCCATTGTCACTCAAAGCCATTTTTCCTTATTGGTTTTCTGTTTGGATGACCTATCCTTTCATGTAAGTGAAATGTTAAAGTCTCTTACTATTATTGTATTGTTTTCTATTATTTTCTTTATGTTTGTTAATAGTTGCTTTATGTATTTGGGTGCTCCCAAGTTGGGTGCATAAATATTTACAATTGTTATATCTTCTTGTTGAATTGTTCCATTTATGATTACATAGTGTTACAGTCTTTGTTTTAAAGTCCATTTTGTCTGGGGTGCCTGGGTGGCTCAGTTGGTTAAGTGACTGCCTTTGGCTCAGGTCATGATCCCAGGGGTTCTGGGAGTCCTGTGTCAGGCTCCCTGCTCAGTCAGGAGTCTGCTTCTCCCTCTCCCTCTGCCCTTCCCCCTGTTCATGCTCTCTCTTTCTCTTTTAAATAAATAAAATCTTTAAAAAAATAAATAAAGTCCATTTTATCTGATCTAAGTATTGCTCCTCTGGTTTTCTTTTACTTCCATTTGCATGATAAATGCTTTTCCATCCATTCACTTTCAGTCTGCATGTGTCTTTAGGTCTGAAATGAGTCCCCTATAGGCAACATATAGATGGGTCTATTTTCTATCCATTCTGTCTCCCTACATCTTCTGATTGGAGCCTTATTCCATTTACATTCAAAGTAATTATTGATAGTTATATATTTATTGCCATTTTGTTACTTGTTTTATGGTTGTTTTTATAGTTCTTCTCTGTTCCTTTCTTCTCTTGCTCTCTTTTATCATGGTTTGCTGGCTTTCTTTAGTGATATACTTGGATTCCTTTCTCTTTATTTTTTTGCATATCTATTACCAGCTTTTGATTTGTGGTTCCCATCAGGTTTATCTATATAGTGTTTTGCATATAGCATTCTAAAGTAACTTGATGGCTGCTTAAGTTTGAACCCATTCTAAAAGTACTAAATTTTTACTCCTCTCCCCCCAGAATTTAGGTATACGGTGTCATACTTTACACCGTGTGTGTGTGTGTGTGTGTGTGTGTGTGTGTGTGTGTGTGTGTGAATCCTTGACTGATTTTTATGGATATACCTAATTTTAGTACTTTAGTGCATCCTACTTTTCTTACCCCGGCTTATGGTCATTCTTTTCCACTCAAAGGGTCCCCTTTAACATTTCTTGTAAGGCTGGTTTAGTGGTGATAAATTCCTTTAACTTTTTTTTTTTTCCGGGAAACTCTTTATCTCTCCTTCTACTCTGAATGGTAGCTTTGCTGGATAGAGCATTCTTGGTTGCAGTTTTTTTCTTTCAGCACTTTGAATATCATTCTAAACCCTCTGGCCTACACAATTTCTGCTCAAACATCAGCTGATAGCCTTATAGGGTTTCCCTTGTATGCAACTGTTTTCTTTTGTTGTTTTGAAAATTCTCTATTTATCACTACTTTTTGCCACATTAATTACTATGTGTCTTGGTGTGGATCTCCTTGGGTTGATTTTGTTTGGGAATTCCTTTGCCTTGTGGATCTAGATTTGTGTTTTCTTCCCCAGATTCAGGAAGTTTTCAGCTATTATTTCTTCAAATACATATTTCTTCCCCCTTTGCTCTCTCTCTTCCTTCTGGGATCCCTATACTATGAATGTTGTTATGCTTGATCATGTCATTGATTTCCCCTAGTCTGTTTTAATTTATTGCTATTTATTTTGTTTCTCCTGTTCAGCTAGATTGCTTTCCACTACTCTGTCCTCCAGGTCACTGATCCATGCTTCTTCCACTACTGTATTTTAAATTTTAGTTATGAGTTGTGCATCTCTGATTGGTTCTTTTTTATGTTTTCTCTCTCTTTGTTGAGGGTCTCACTGAGATCCTCCAGTCTTTTCTCCAGCCCATTTAATATCTTTATTACCATTACTTTAAGCTTTCTAATAGGCATATTACTTATCTCTGTTTTGTTTAGCTCTCTTGCTGTGATTTTTAAAAATTTTTTATTTATTAGAGAAAGTGTGTGTGTGCATGCACATGAGCACTAGTGGGGGGAGAAGCAGAGGCAGAGGGAGAAGCATGGAGGGCTCTATCCCAGGACCCTGAGATCACAACCTGAGCCAAAGGCAGACGCCCAACCAACTGAGCCACTCAGGCGCCCCGTTGCTGTGATTTTTGACTTGTTCTTTCATTTGGGACATACTCCTCTCTCTCCTCATTTTGTCTAACTCTCTGTGGTCTGTTTCTATATGTTAGGAAAGTCAGCTATGTCACCTGCTCTTCAAATTAATGGCCTTATGAAGAAGAGGTCCTATGGAGCTCTTTTGTGCCATATTCCCTGTTCACCAAAACCTGGTCCTTCAGGGGTGTCTCCTATGTGTGTTGTGTGTACACTGCTGTTGTGGCTGAGCCACATTTGCTTTCAGTCCAGTCATCTGCAGTGGCTCCCCTTGCCTGTTGTGGGCACAGTTTGATTCCTGTGTTGTTAATGGGCCAGTCTGAGGACACCCTGGGCTTTATTTCTGTCAGACCATGCTTTTGCCAGAGCTGCAGTAGCACCAAACTTCAGGGTGTTCTCCCTATGTTGTCACATGAGAAGCTTTCGTTGGTGGGCAGGGACTGCAGTCAGACCAGATACCTACCCCCAGTCCATTGCTAGGGCTACAGTCAGACTGGTGTGTGTGGTTATCTTTCCCTCTCCCCAGGGAAGGAGTCAGTTTGGAGAGTGTTGGCCCCTGTCAGGTCTGCTTGCACACAGCCAGGCTTGTGGCACTGCTTTGAATAGGCTCCTGCCAAGCACATTTTTGGGGGACAGGTCTGTGGGAGAATGGAGGGGTGGGGTGCACTGCCAGCAAGTTCTGTGCTGGTCTGCTGTGGGAGGGTGTGTGAAAACTCCTGCCTAGTCCAGGATGGAAGGAGAGCATCTGCAGGAGAATGCAGGTTGGGGTGCACTGTTATCAAACTAGGCAGAGGGTGTTTGCTCTGTGCTGTTCCTGCAGGTGCCTGTGTGTCTAGACTAGGGTAAGGGGTAGGAGAGGAAAATGGTGCCCACCAGCTCTTTTGTTCTTGGAGAATCTTACAAAGATCCCTGCCCCTCCAGCACCTGCTCTGAGATGAGTAAATAACTCTCCTTCTCTTATGCCCCAGGTTTTTTTTTTTTTCAAACTGCCATTTCTATTCTGTATCTTAGTGGGACTCTTTGTTGTGCTGTCTCTCTAAGTGTGGGGGACTCAATTTCCTATTGCCCTCCAGCTCTCCCAGAGCTCAGCTTGCTCATTTTTAAAGTTCAAGGTGTTAAGCTACACTGATTATAAACTTGTGAAATTAGGCCCCTGTGGTTTTCAAAGCCCAGTGTTATGGGGATTCATCTTCCCAGTGTGGCTCCTTGATGCCTGGGTTGCCTGGTGTGGGGTGTGCTCCTTTCCTCTCTCTGTGTCAGTGGCATCCCTCCTTCCCATAGACAGTACTGTGAGTCAGTCTGGTTCCTGACCATGTCTCCACCCTTGCTACCCTCTTCATTGTGGTCTCTTCTTTTACATTTAGTTGTGGAGAGTCTATTCTGCCAGTCTTTGGGTCATTATTCTGGGTTATTTACACTGATGTGGGTGTTATCTAGTGTACCTGTGGGACAAGGTGAGCCTAGGATCCTCCTCTTCTGCCATTTTCCCTGAAAGTCTGAATTTTTTTAAAGATATAATTGACAAACATTTAGCTAGGCTAAGAAAAAGAGTAGATTCAGATAAGATAAGAAATAAAAGAAGAAATACTATAACTGATGCTACAGTGAGAGGGTTGGGGGTGAGGGTCATAAAAGACCACTGTGAGCAGTCATATACCAACAATTGGATAATCTTGAAGAAATAGATAAATATTTAGGAACATACAACCTACCAAGACTGAATTAGTGAGAAAAAGAAAATCTGAACAGAACAAAAAATAGTAAGGAGATTGAAGCAGTATTCAAAAATCCAACAAAGAAAAGATCAGGACCAGGTGGTTTCACTGATGAATTCTGCCAAACATCTAAGGAAGATTAATAGTAGGAGATTATTGAAGACTTTTGAAACTTCCAAAAAATCATAAAGGAGGGACCACTTCCAAATTCATTTTATGAGGTCGGTACTATCCTGACACTGAAACCGAAGATACTACAAGCAAAGAAAACTACAGGTCAATATCCCTGATGAGTATAGGTGCAAAAATCCTCAACAAAATACTAGCAACCAACTTTAATCATGCATTGAAAAAATCATACCATGTGAGATTTATCCCTGCAAGGCAAGGATGGTTCAGCATACACAAATTAATGTGATATACTGCATTAACAGAATGAAAGATAAATATCACATGATCACCTGACTTGATGAAGAAAAGCATTTGACAAGCTTTAACACTTTTTCATGATAAAAATATTCAAAACACTAGAAATAGAAACTACCTCAACATAATAAAGGCCATTATGAAAAACACACAGCTAACATCATACTCAGTGATGAAAGACTGAATGTGTTTCCTCTAAAATCAAAACCAAGACGAGCATGCCCACTCTCACCACTTCTAAGCAACATAGTACTAGAAGTCCTAGCCAGAGCAATTAAGCAAGGAAAGGAAGAAGTAAAATCATCTGTATTTGTAGATGACGTGATCTTATATACAGAAAACTCTAAAGACTCCACAAAAAGTTGTTAGAACCAATAAACAAATTCAGCAAAATTGCAGATATGTAATTAACATACAAAAATCAGATGCATTTCTGTACACTAACAATTATCCAAAAAGAAAGTTGGAAAAACAATCTGATTTAAAATAACATTCAAAAGAGTAAAATAGGAATGAACTTAATTAAGGAGGTGAAGACTATAAAACATTGCTGAAAGAAATTAAAGAAGATACAAATAAGTGAAGACATCTGTGTTCATAGGTTAGAAGACTTAGTATTGTTAAAATGTCCATGATACCCAAAATCATCTATAGATTCAGTGCAATACTGATCAAAACCCTACTGGCATTTTTTTATAGTAATAGAAAAAGAAATAATTCTAATATTGACAGGGAACCACAAAGAATCCTGAATAGCCAAAACAATCTTGAGAAAGAAACGCAAAGCTGGAGGTAGCACACTTCCTTATTTCAAAATATATTACAAAGCTATATTAATTAAAACAGTATGGTAGTGGTCTAAGGACAGTGGAACAGAATAGAGTGTCCAGAAATAAACCCATGCATAAATGGCCAACTGATCTTTGACTAGAATGCCAAAAATACACAATGGAGAAAGGATAGTCTTTTCAACAAATGGTGTTGGGAAAGCTGGATAGTCCCATGCAAAAGAATGAAGTTGAACCCTTGTTATATACCATATACAAAAATCAACTCAAAATGGATCAAAGACTTAAATATAAGACCTAAAACTGTGAAACTCTAGAAGAAAACTTGGGGGAAATTCTTCATGGCTGTGGACTTGGCTATGACACAAAAGTACAAACAATGAAAGAAAAGTTAGGTAAGTGCGTCTACACCAGGCTTAAGAGTTTTTGAACAGCAAAGGAATTAACAGAGAGAACAGGTACATGAAAGAATGGAATGAAAGAAAATATTTGCAAACCATATATCCAATAAGGGGTTAATATTCAAAATACATGAAGAACTACAACAACTGAGTAACAACCAAATAACCCAATTTAAAAATAGCAAAGGACTTGAATAGATATTTTTCCAAAGAAGACATACAGTTGACCAACAGGTATATGAAAAGATGCTCAACATCACTCATCGTCAGGGAAATGCAAATAAAACCCACAATGAGTCATTCACAATGATGAATGAATCACACCCGTTAGGGAAGGCTATTATTAAAAACCAAAGGGAAAAAATAACCACCAAAAGATACCAAGTGTTGGGGCGCCTGGGTGGCTCAGTTGTTAAGCGTCTGCCTTCAGCTCAGGTCATGATCCCGGGGTCCTGGGATCGAGCCCCTCATGGGGCCTCCTGCTCTGCGGGAAGCCTGCTTCTCCCTCTCTCACTCCCCCTGCTTGTGTTCCCTCTCTCGCTGTCTGTCTCTCTCTGTCAAATAAAATCTTTAAAAAAAAAAAAGATACCAAGTGTTGGCAAAGATGTAGAGAAATAATTAAAACTCTGTACACTGTTGATGGGAATTTAATACAGTGCAACTGCTATGGGAAACAGTATGGAATTTCCTCAAAAAGTTAAAAATGGAACAACCATATGATCCAGCAATTCCACTTCTGGATATATGTGCAAAAGAATTCAAAGCAAAATCTTGAAGAGATATTTACACACCCAAGTTTATTACAGCGTTATTCACAATAGCCAAGACATAGCACAGCCTACAGCATCAGTGGTAAATGAACAGAGAAAATATCGTGTATATATATGCAATGGAATATTATTCAGCCTTAAAAAGGAAATTTTGTCGCATGTGATAACACGGAAAAATCTTGAGGATATTATGCTAAGTGAAATTAACCAGTTACAGAAGGACAACTATGGCATGATAGCACTTCTATGAGGTATCTAGAATAGTCAAACTCAGAGAAGCAGAGAGAGGAACGGTGGTTTCCAGGGACTAGAGGAGGAGGAAATGGAGAGCTGCAATTTAATAGGTATAAAGTTTCAGTGATGCAAGACGAGTAAGTTCTAGGGATCTTCTGTACCACATGGTGCCTACGGATAACAACATTATACACTTTAAAATGTGTAAGGGGATAGACCTCATGTTAAATGTTCTTACCAAAATTTAAAACAAGAAGAAACTGACTATAAGGTATTGAACAAGTCTCAGTAGATTATTTAGGTAGTTTTTATTTTTGTTCAGAGTTTTGTTTGCTAGTTTACCATGATGGTAAGCATTCTGTGCGACGATCCTTGTCTCTGGTGCGGTTCTTCTTGTACTTAGGGCTGGATTTATGCCAATATACGATGTGATTCTGACTGTGTTAATGTTTGAGAGGCATGCAAAAGGCCTAAACCTGACAATGTCTTCCTCTTTGCTTTGAAGCTCCCAAAGTTTATCATCCGTTTGAGCTAAGGATATCATCAATATTCATTTCAAGCTGTTTCCAGATAGTCACTGATATATTGATACCTAGCATTGTTTAAATAATCTCATCAGCTGAGAGCAGGTGCATTTTAATACATTTTGGAGGATTAGAAATGGATCCAAAAGAGAGGTAACATAACAACACTAAGAGATTTGGAATGAGGAAGAAAGGGGAGGGGGGTCAAGTTTTCAGGAAAGACAAGGCTGTGGTAGAAATACTAACATGGAGTGTTCCATCCATGCTTGGGGGCAGCCCTTCTTGTGCTCACCATTTAGCATGATTGACAACTCTTAAAGAGAAAAGGCCATGGTCATGACCCAAAGCTCTTATTGCCTTTTTTTTTTCTTTTATCCTTCCCTTTCCTTTCTTTTTCTGAAACAGCAAGCTATGATGTGTAAATACCGCACCTGTCACAGTGACCTCATTACTGTGCCATCCTCTAAGCAATTGGTGCCTGATGCTAATTACTACGATGAATGTAGCTTGTGGGAAACTGAATATCCCAGTGTAAATAGGAGACCAAATGCCCTTATCTCTAAAGTGAGCGTATCAGACCAACTGATCAATATGAGTGCTTTGATTAAAATTCTCTATTTGTTAAGCATTTATATGTATGTAAATACTTTCACTTTTTCCTCTGATCTCTGAGGAAGTGCATTAAGTTTGAATTTGTCACAACTTCCCAGGGGTGACTCTCAGCTGAAATATCACTGACAGCTTGTGGTTTGGACTTTTTTTTTTTTTTTTAACTCCAGGCAGAAACAACGAGAAGCCCTTGAACAAGTGCAAGAAGATGCTGTCAACCAGGAAGCTGTCGTTAGGAAGAAGATCCAAAGAACCAGCCAATGGCTGGAGGACAGGGAGGAGCAGGTAGGGTAGCCTGTGACTACTTTATATTCAAGGGGAAGTTTCCTCAGATGTCCTTGAAACCATGAAGTATAAAACGGAGGAGGAACAGAAAAGAAAAAAACAAAAAACAAAAAACAAAGAGGAACTGTGAAGTTCAGTCCCTGGCGACCAGCAGTGAGCGGAGGAAGTACAGGGGAGTTGTAAAGGAGGTGGTGTCAACAGCCTCCTGATGAAAGAGGCATCTTTGCAGAAAGAGGCAACTTGACATATCAGGACTTTTACCACTGTAGAAATAGCTCAGGAGCCCATGCAAAGCCCATGCAAAGCCCATGCAAATACAGAATTGCAGAAGTTCACTAGAGGCTTATCACTTCCCTGAGAAGAAAAGCACATTTTCAGTTTCGTGTGCATAATACCGGTGAGTGCTCAATTGCTTTCTTTCCTGGCCACCCTGCTAAAATCCAGTATTAACCGTACGTGTCCAGGTTGAGGATCGAGATCCGGCAGCCCACTCAGCTGGCGACAAAGAGAAGTCTTTGCTGCATGAATTAGAGGAAGCAATCTCGGAACAACCGAATCTCCAGACTGTAAATACCGTGTTGGTGAACACTTGCCAGACACTTGAGCAGAAGACGAGGAAATTGAAAAGTGAGTAACAAATATGTGTTATGTCCCAATTCAGTCCACTCGGAGGTGGGGCAAAAGGACTACACCCATTTTTGTAGATGAGACAGCTGCTGTGTTAATACCCACATTTATTACAATAAAATGGTTCCAGAAGGCAGTATCGTGGGCTTCCAGAGAGGCTTGCCTGGTGTCCAAGTAGGCTGATTTAATGACTAACTTTCCCTTTCAGTGTTTTGTTGTTGTTGTTGTTGTTGTTGTTATGAGCTGGATTTGTCCATGACTGTTATTTCTTTAAAAATTAAAGTTCTCAATATCTGTAAAAGTAAAGAAGGGGGAAAAAATCTTGTATGCATGGGGTATTTGAACTTGTAAATGGCTTACCTATTCTACCCTGATTTTATTAGCTAGCTTGTACCCATTATATTGTAGAAAAGGACCTGCCTCTCTATTTTCTTTTACATAGTAATTTTAGGGGTGGGCAAAATACTTATGAATTCAGTGCATCAAAATATTAAATATGTGAAAATCCTTTTTAAATTTTAATGTGCTCTTTACAAATATATTTTGCTTTAAAAAAATTAGAATATTTGTCATTTTTCTGTATTACCTGAAAGTAACTGTTTACTAAGGATTTAGGTGAAAAGACAATTGTCAAATGACAGATGTCAGATTATTCAGAAGCGAATTTTATTCTAGAAACATAATTTGGTAAAAATAAAGCTTATTTGACCATTTATCAGGAATTGCTTTTGTTTGGCCAGCTTCTTGTTCTAGCTGTCCTAGATGCTCTTTTTAGACAAAATTATTGATTCGGGTAACAAATGAATTATCAACATAAGCTAAGCTAGAGAAGGAGATTTTCAGACCTGGGTTTGTTTTGGATTTATTGTACCCTTTCTACTGCTATCTGAGAACGCTGTTTAAAAGTTTAAAGGACTTGGCTAGTTCTAACGTAACAGTAATTATTCAATATTTTATTATTATTTTTTTAAACCTTGTAGGACTTGCTAATTTTCAATAATTTTAAGTACGACAGTGTAAGTCTTTAAATTACATAATCTATATGTTGTTTTATGATTGCTCAGAGAGCATTGGAAAAGGTTCCATTGTGATTAAAAGTGTTCATGTTGAGACATGAATAATAAGGTGTTCCAAATTTGGTTTATGGTATGTTTGCTTTAGACACTGTACTTAGAGGACTAATCTTTTGGTTCAGTTATATTTATCTTCGATTAAGTCAACATTATACATCATAGTTTTATAAAACTAAGAATTTATCTCCTCCCACAACTCTCCCCCCTGCCCCTTTGATTTCCTTTTAGTACCTTCTTGGAAGAGTCAAATTTTATAACTTATCCCAAAATATACATTCCTGATATAATGAACTCGCTATTGTCTTCTCACTTCATTGGTCCAAATATTCTTAAAAATAGAAGATGAAAGCCACCCTGGGTTGCAAGCGTGTATTTTTTTTTTCTTGGCTGCATATAGTTGCTCACAACCTGCCTAGCTTTTTGAGTTCTTTTACTTGTTTGTATCTTTTGCTGCCCGTAGAAGGCATACATATCAAGATTTTGCTCTGAAGACCATTTGCTTATGAGGATTTTTCTAACAATGCCCTTAAAAATCGACCTTTGCAACAAGAGGGAAATTTAGGTGGCACATATTTTTGAAATGTTCTGTGGAGCAGATTTTCCAGATAGACTGTGAATAAATGTCAGTGAGGTAGGACAGTTATCACATAAACACATCCTGGCACATTCCACCATTACCACTGTCACCACATGCTGTTTGAATTCTGAGTCAGACGTTTGAATTCTGAGTCAGAAAACAAAAATATTCAAATCCATTTAGTTCTTCTGAAACTTTCTGGTTAGCTTAATACATTTATTAAGTGCTTAAGGCAATGGCTTTTTGTCGTGTCTGAGAATGGTTCTTTTGCAAATTGGGTGGGGATTCAGTGATTGTGTCCAATTGTTCAGGTCAATGACAGGGTTCTTAAACTGGAACTAGGAAGTTGTTTATGACATTTGATTAGAAATCCTGAACTTCATATTGAAGAAGTAATATTGTTCGTGTTTTCAATGGCCACCAGGACTGGACTGCTGAATGAGGTTCTAAGTATACATGGCCAGCTTCTGTGACATGTGCCATTAGAACTGCTAAGTTTCTTGAATGGTTACTTACATATTTTCTTTCTTCTGCTTCTTACTTATGTATGTATCCAAGTATCTTGTTAACAAAGGCAATACTAGGTATAAATGGATGTTTGTTTTGAAAAGGAAACAAAAAGGCTTCTTAGATCTAGGGTGTTTACCCAACGTATGAGAGTGACTCTAATGAGACATAGACCACTTGATCTAATAGAGACTCGATTACCTCTTTGCTGTTCATCCTCCTCTTGCCCCTTCTAACATGAAATCTTCATTGAGTCCCTGATTTAATCAATAATAAGGGCATTGATTACCTTTAGAAACTATAAATATTTCCTTGGCAAGAGAGCCTGAGCGGCTCCTGTATATCAGAATTCCTTATTTGAACATAGTAGCTGTATAAACTTTAGAGAAGGCTTTCACCTAGATGAACCCACTGGAAACTGTCTTCTGATTTGCTGTCCTTAGCACGGAGGGCATGGGGTAGGGGACAGATAAGAGCCTTATGGCTTTGAGGATGGATGCAAGATGAGAGCCACGTGTCTCGAGCAGTCAGTACCTAAGAGGGAAATGAGACACGAAAGGGGGCTTGAGGTGATTGAGACACTTAAAGATAGGCGTTAGGTTGAGGACCAAGGGAAAAACCCCAAATCAGATAGAGCTTGCTCAGCAGCTCCGATGGGGATGGGCGCCTAAGTTTTCCCAAATGTATGCAGAAATGGATGAAATAATCTAGGAGGCCATATAGCGTAATGACTAAGAGTATGGTATTTGGCCTTAAACAAACCTATGTTCTAAGTCAAAAGCGAAACTGGATAAAGTTAGGCAAATCTCTTTACCTCTCTGGGTACTCAGTATCCCCTTCCAGAAAATGCAGTATGTAATTTATAAATAACAAATGCAAAACAATAGCTAGTGCTTGGTCATACTTGGGAGAGTCTGTTCTGCTAGAGCACGTTTCTGCCGTGTGCGTTACCTCGTTCACCATTAGCCAACGGGTAATGACGCGAATGTCAGATGGAAGTTGCGTCGTTTCATTCATGATTTTCCTAGGTAGGGGATCTGGGTGGGTAGGGATAGAACCATAACCTTCAGCGGGGAAGGAGAAAGTGTTTGGCTTGGCTGCTGACAAACAGCAGGAGCCCTTTTAGCTTTATTTTGCAAGTGTCTGCACTTAGGCCACCTCCCCCAGAGAAGTGCGGCCCAGCCTTGCAGGGCTCTGGCTGGAGGCCGGCTGTGCTCCCTCCTGCATTCACTACAGCAGTCCCACTGCCTGAGTTCTGCTCTCATCTGCATTTTCTTAGCATCCCACCAGCACTGCACCATTTAAAGGTCACCAGCATCTCTACGCTTTTGTTATCTATTCCTATTATCCTGGGGGGCAGCCTTTGGTCATTTTAAGAGGCACGAGGTCTCGGTGATCCAAGTTATCTTCCCAGGCACTATAATTATTTATAATTGTGTTTGTTAGTGCTCTGGTTATAATGTTGCATTTACATTTTTAGTGGTCTCTTCCTAATGTTAATCTCATAAACTCTGTTATTTTTGTTCTTGTAACTTTTACGTTTTTTTATTAATGCATAATTAACATCATGAAATGTTCAGATCTTAAGTGTATTAGTTTTTTTTTTAAGATATTATTTATTTATTTGACAGAGAGAGAGAGAGCAAAAGCGGGGAAGCGGGACAGGGAGAAGCAGGCTCCCCACTGAGTAGGGAGCCTGACACAGAGCTTTTTCCCAGGACCCCGGGATCATGACCTGGGCTGAAGGCAGTCGTTTAACTGACTGAGCCACCCAGGCACCTCCTTAAGTGTCTTGTTTAACCAGTTTGCCAAATGCACATCGAAACACAAAACTGTAACCCAGAAAGTTCCCTTGTGCTACTTTCCAGTCACTGCCCCTCCCCCACCTCCACCACTATAAGGATCAACCTCTGATCTGATTTTTATCACTAATGGGTTAGTTTAGCTCCTAGAATTGAGATATAAAATATGTACTTTGGTGTTTTTGTCTTCTTTCCCTCAACATAATATTTATCTTAATATGTTGTGTTTATTCATGGTATGCCTTTTTCATGATGGAGTCATATTTCTTTGTATGAATGGTTCCACAATTTGGTTATCTTTTCTCCTATTATTGGACATCTCAATTATTTAGATGTTTGGGATTGTTATGGAGCAAGCTGCTATGAACATCTGTGTATAGGTCTGTGTATAGACAATATGTCTTTCCTTAACCTAGGATAAAGATCTACGAGCAGAGTTGTTAGGTCATAGTGTAGCTGTAACCATTTAAGAAACTGCCAGTAACATTTCACACTCCCACCAGCAGTGTGTGGGAGTTCCAGTTTCTCTACAGCATCAATGCTTGGTGGTGTCAACCTTTTCCACTTTTGTCACTCTTCTGGGTATCTTGTGATTTTCATTTGTTGTACTGATTGGCTATTATGTATCTTCTTTGTGAAATATCTTTTGCCCACTTTCAAATTAGGACATTTGTCCTTTTGTTATTGGGTTGTAGGATTTCTTTACATATTTTGGATACAAGTCCTTTGGTAGATATATGTGTTGTGAATTATTTTCTCCTGGTCTGTGGTTTTCAATGAAACTTGATTTTTTTTAATACACAGTTTTATAGAACATGAGATAACACATATATTGTGTTATAAAAATCCATCCTCCATAAATGTCAACCATCATTGATAACTAGCATTATTATCATTCTAATACTATAGTTTTAATTATCAACAGCCAATTAATTGGCAGGGCCTTTGCCTGAGAGTCTCATTGCATAGTCATTTGGAATGTTGTTTTATCCCAGCTTCCTTCAAAGGCAATGTATCCAAGACACCCGGTCCCATCCTATATCACAGATGGCAACAGCAGGGGATACAGTGGCCATTGTTTCATTTGCTTCCATGTAAAATCTAAATGTCCTAGAGACATGGCAGGTCCAACTCCAAACACATAAAAAAGCATACAAAGGTGAATGCAAATTAGGGTCATAAGGCAATGTGTTTTGCCTCATGGAACATATGGAAATAGTTGCTACACATTGCACAAAACATCTGTTGAAATAAGGTGTACAATTTAAATATTTTGAGATGGACTATTCCTAAAACTCAAGATTGCCTGGTGGGAAAGCAGATGGGCAATTTAAATAGTCTTATACTAACTCATTATTTCTTCTGAAACACAAGCCTATTTGGAAATCCAAAGACAGTGTTTTGGAGATACACGGCCTTCACAAACATAATGTTGGCCACTTCTGAAAGGTTTGGTTGCTGTTGCTTAGATGTAGGTTGGGAGAAGGATTTATTTAATACCGTTAAAAGAGAGAATTTTCTAAAATTGAATCTTTACTAGAGTTTTAAGTATTAAAAATTAATTACTTAAATATGTTAGAAATTTTTAAAAAGTATTTTCCTCCTAGTGGGCCTAGTAACACTATGTCAAGCTTAGTTGTGAAATAAGGAATTTTTCCAAAAAATTCTTACAAAATAGAATTTTACATGAGTAATTTTTGATGTAATTGAAGATTTTCAAGACTTTTTTCTTAGAAAAAAATTTTTTGTTAGATTATGTACTTTTCACATATATTAGTATTATTTTAATGGTTCAGAATTTTTTCAGGCTATTGAGATATAAAACTGTTGCTACAGATTCATATGTGTTTTGGACAACGGAGTATTTGCTGTGAATTTTCCTTGCTGTTGTGATTAAAAAAAAAAAGTGGCAACTATTAATATGTCAATGTCTCCATCTAGCAGAGCTTCCTACCCTCATGTAACTTTTGTTTTTAATCATCTGTGGGCTGAGAAAGCAGTCAGAGCTTGTGAGAATTATGTATAAATTCAGAGCCTACTGGACGAGTGGAAGTGTGAGGGATTGCCACAGGAATAAAGGTCATGAATATCAACATCTATTTTGGTTCAAAAGATTTGGGCCTATTTTCTGGTTCTTGTCTATATTTTAAAGAGTATGGATTGTCAGATAAGTAGTGTGTACCTGTGTAACTCAAAGAGTTAAAAAGGTATTTTTTTCCTCATTTCTGTTACTCCAGAGATGAGAAGTTGGAAGTTACTGGAAGGCAGATTTCAGTGAAGTAGAAAGACAAACATTTTTAATTTCATGAAAAAGTATACTGAATTGAACATTATCCTGTGAGTCTGATCCCAGCTGCATGACTAACCAGTTATCATTGAAATCCTCTGGACAAAGTGTTCTCATCATCTCAGACCTACCCATAGGATTCTGGGATCACGGGGCTCCAATTCTAGGGGCTGCCATCACTCACAGCTCACGCAGAGGTTTCTGGGAGAGAGGATTTCCACATCCTAGGCAGTTGGACTGAATGACCTCTGAGGTGTATTCCCAAGTTAAGGTGGAATCATTCTGTGACTCACTTCTAGAGGACATCACTTGCATCTGTCAAGGGGAATTTTGAATGCCCAGGGGTGATCATGGGTTAGCTGCTCTAGTCTTTGTTTTGCTCTTCTATTCCCACAAGACATGAGTTGAGAACGCCATTCTCAGAAGTCACTGCTTTCTCTCTCCTTTCCTCAGACCCCAAATTTAAAGCTGTTAAAAGTTTATGAAAGGAACTGAGGGAAAAGGGGGTTACAAATCGTCCTATTAAGCTGGTTATGAATTCTCTTTATAGCACCAACTGAGTCACTGAGAAAGAAGTTAATTAAAGGACGCCTCCATGGCTTGCCGTTTCAGGTAAAACAAAAACAAAAACAAAAAACCCTGTGATATGTGTTTACTGTGGGGAAGAGGTCCAATCTGTATATGGATTTGAAGCTAATTTATAATAGATAATGACTTTTATCACAAAATTAACCAACTTAGAAGAAAATGCTCTGGTGGACTTTCTTCTCTTCTGCACCGAAAGCATTTAGCCAAACAAGAAGGGGGAACTCACATTAGTGAATGGCTAATAACATCTTTTAAAGAGGAAGCATTTTAGAATTTACTGTATCTGTTAGCAAAGGGCCAGTGTTTTAGTCTTAGGTACCTGTTTTCTGATAACTCTTGAATGCGTACTGTTGGATGGGCTGGGATGGTTCCTATCTCTTTTTTCTCCTATTTTTTTTAAGATTTTATTTATTTGAGAGAGGGAGAGAGAGAGCACGTGCACAAGCAGGGGGAGCAGCAGAGTGAGAGGGAGAAGCAGGCTCCCCACCGAGCAGGGAGCCTGACTCAGGGATTGATCCTTGACCTGAAGGCAGACACTTAACCAACTGAGCCACCCAGGTGCCCCTCCTATTTGAATTAAACTTTTAACTCCTTCCTGTCTGGATATCTCAATATATCCATGGTAGAGTTCAATGTATTTCTTTCCCTTATGATACTTGGTGAATTTTTCCTTTTTGTTCATAAATGAGGAACATAAGGAACAGTAAGGTTGGCATGGGGGAAGGGACTGGAGAAGGGAAGAAAGAAGGGTGATGTCTGCATGTATCTGTTTCCAGAGCATAATGCAGGCACATCTGTTTAAGTAGAAAAAGAAATTTTCATGTGGGAGATTAAGCCAGGCAGAGTACCTAAAAAGCCCCCTACAACAAATTGAAGTGGAAAAACCTCCACATCTAAATATGCTTTAATCTTATCAGGAACACCAATACAATTTTCTATTATAACTGTGATAGGTATGTATCTACCTCTTGGACTAACGCCACAATCTGATTGCTATGAAATTTTCACAGGCAACATTTTCACTACACTGAAATGTCTCCAGCAACCTCCTTTGGCCTCTGCCTAAAGATTTCAATGACAAAGCCATTGTATTTCCTGTCCCTGATCTTTGAATTTCATTCCTAGAACAAGTAAGGGGAAAAATGCAATGAAAGTTTTACAATTACAAACCTGTTCCCTTAAGTAGAATACTTGACAGAATTGGCCAATACCACCCTCCTCAGGTAGCACAATATCTTCTCTTAAATGGAATATGTTTTGTATCCTTGACTCTGTCGTCATTCTGCCTTTGAACATGCTCCACCATTTTTTCATGACAGAGCTGTTTAGATGAGGAATTTCCTCACTGTGATCCCTCGTCCGGCACAGATGGAATTCAACAACCATTTCAAGATCAACTGGTAAGTTTAAGCTTTTTGAAACAATTTAAGTGCCAGTTGTGAATCACCACTGTGTCAAAAGAGAAAGTGAAGTCCAGTATGTATTAGTAGTCCTAGTACTTTAAGCCAGATCACTTTTGAGAGATTATTAGATGAAACAATGGATACCTACTTTCTTTTTTTAACTTTTTTTTTTCTTTTGAGAGAGAGAGCGTGCAAGCAGGGGACGGGGGGAGGGGAGGGTGGGCAGAGTGAGAGAGAGAATCCTAAGCAGACTCTATGCCCAACACAGGGCTCGATTTCATGACCCTGAGATCATGACCTGAGCTGAAATCAAGAGTTGGATGCTTAACCAATTGAGCCACCCAGGCATCCCTACCTAGTCTTTTTCTTTGTCACACACATGCATACAATGCTGGTAGACCCTACGATATGGCAATATGTTAAATTATTTGACTGTGGTATCATGAAGAAGTATTGTCTAACTAAGCTTGCCTCTCATCCATACCTTTTTCCTCAAGGCTTTTGTTTATATGACAGTGTCGATTATTGGGAATTGATATAATTCTGTTAAATTATTGAACTGTGATTTTTAATGAGAATTACACTTTACCCATAGGGTATAGCTTTTGATCAAAAGGTTGAAAGCTTTATTACTTTATTACTTGGAATCATTTATTTTCTTCTTGACTCTTCTTGATGCCAGTGATATTCTTTCTACCTTTGGAAATGAAGAGGATAGATGATGAAATATGTTATGTTACACCCCTTTAGGTAGCTAATACTATTTTATTTTCTGTTCAGAAGCAGTGTTGCCGTAAACAATATAGTGGTCAAGAAGCAAGAATATATCAGACGCTCCTGACCTTCAAACATACATGCTGGTATACACCTCTGCTGGGTAAGCATGGATAGCCCCCCTCTTACACCCTATCAGGCATGGCTGAGGGTAAGGTTCTTTTTGAAAGGGAAAATAATTAATCACAATTATATTTATACAGGAAAAGTTGTTGAATGTTTGGATATTTATCCCTGAATTCTGTCAGTCAACTGATGTTTGAGCACCTACTCTGTGCAAAGCACCATATTATGTATAATAGAGAATAAATCCTAAAATAGCTCACAGATTATCAGGGAGGTTAGAATGGGCTCAGAGAAGTCCAAGAAAGCTCTATAGAAGAAATGAGAGTTGAACCAGGCCTTGAAAGATGGGTTGCATTTGGAGTAGCAAAAAGCATGGAAAAAGTATTTTAACTGAGGAGGACAAAAAAAAAAAAAAAAACATAAAAACAAAAACCAAAAAAAAACAGAAGAATGCAAAAGCCTCAAGTGTTTGAAGAGGAATCAAAACTGGACAAGTCATTTTGGAAACAAGAGGAGTTTGGTTGTGATACAGTAGAATGTAAGTTTGGAGCAGGTTGTGGGTCAAATGGTGGGCTATTACTCAGTGCCAGGCTAAGGAGAATGAGCTTTATTTTAGGAAGAAATGTTCATGGTAGTGACATCTCTCATCACAACCGAGATGTGGTTGAAAGCAAAAGTTAATGGCTGGTTCTGAAATGACAAAAGACATGGGATGGTTATCAAAATAAAGTTAAGAAGAAGTAAATAGCAAGTAAGATGATCTGTGGATCATTTCAACTAGAGAAGGGAAAACTACTACCACTACTAACTGAATGGCCATTTTGTATCAAACAATAGCTTAGAGCTTTATAGAGATGATTTTACTCACACTAACCCAGTAATAATAACACAACCACAGCCCGACAGTGCCTGCAGATGCCTGCCATATACCAGGCACAGTTCTCTGCTCTTAGCATCACTACTACCTCATTTAATCCTCACCACATCCCTGCCAGGTAGATGCTAATGTAATTTGCATTTTCAAGATAAGGAAGAGAAGGAAACAGAGAAATATGGAGTTAGTAATTTCCCTAAGGTCGTGTGTCACTTCATATGTAAGTAAGCTAAGGCTCGGAGTGGTTTAGTTATGTGTCCAAGAGCACACAACTAGTATGTGGCAGAGCCAGGATTTGAACTAAAAATTTCTGATTGACTCCAATGCCTGTGTTTTCTTCTATTAAACTCTGCTGCTTCCTATACTCAGAAAAACACATAGCAAGATGGCTTCCTCCAAAACACATGATCCGTTACCCTATTTCCTTTGTCTCTTTAACGGGTCCCCATCACAATGTCTAACCCTCTTCCCTTCAGGGTTTGGTAAAGCTGTTTCTGTCAAGGGCCAGACAGTAAGTCCTTCAGCCTCTGCAGGCTGTATGGTTTCTGCAGCAATTACTCAGTATCACACAAGTGGCCAAGTAATGAATGAATGGGTATGTCTTTGTTACTGTAAAACTTTATTTACAAAAACAAGCAGCTGGATGTATTTTACCCTCTGGCTGCAGATTGTTGACCCCTCTAGTTGTTTTTAGGCAAGGATTTTCTGCCCCCTCCCCACTCTGCTTAAAAAAAAAAAAAAATGGCATTTTCACTTTCGCAGGGTTAATAGAATTGAACTGACTTCTGCTTTTTCAGAAATGGTCCAACCTCTCAAAAGGGAAAAAATTCATATATGTATGATATCTATTTTTATATATAATAAATACTATATAATATACATGAGAAAAATATATAAGAATTTTTATATATTATATATATGAATAAATATAAATAAGTATTTATTATATAGTTTAAACCAGGAACAAATTTCTGGTTTTATTCTTTTCTGTTCTGCAGATGCCTTGCATCTAGAGAGTCTCACAGCAATTCCAAGCCTGGAACTCACACTTTCCTCAGGTGTAGCCAAACGAATCCAGGTTTCATGTGAAAGGCCCAACTATGGAAAAGTAGAGGATGGTGATTTGGATGTGACTAGAAGACGCAAGTAAGTTAAAAGAGCAAAATATACTTACCCTATTCTTCACGGGTGGCCTATTCTTAGTGCCTGAACTTCTAATCAGTTAGACTTTTGTATCCTGAGACCATAACGTCTTTAGGATGGAACTTCTGACTTTCTGAAAATTGGCAATTTTAAAACAAAGATACCTCTATAGTTTTCCTGAAGTGACTTTTCTTGTTCTTTGAATTCTCTAATGTCCATTCTAAAACGTAAAAGACAAATCAGGCTACCTGAATGTTTCCCAACTTTTAGGAATATACTATATACTGCTAAGTTAACTTACTCAGAGAGGTTTTGATCATATTCTATTCCTTCATCCTCAAGGTTAATGAGCCTCTGCAAATCCCTGTCCCCACATCTGTGCTCACCTTTCTGAGTACACAGACTGACCTTCCTTAGGAAAAGTTTCAAAATGTCAGTGGAGTTTGTGAGCACTATCCACCCCAGTGAAATTCCCTTTCTGTATCAAGGGTGAAGAAGCAAGATTTTGAATTGCAAATTCTTTATTTTCATTTTTGGCTAGATTCTCTATGGTTTGCAACCTCTCTCTGGTGGAGGTTGGAGCTCTTTTTCCTCATGTCTTACTAAAACCATGAACTTAATTAGAAATTTGGTTAAGCTGGGATAGAGAAGGGAAACATTTTGGTATCTGCTGAAATTCTCAGTCTTTCTCTCTGTAGTAAGGAACTTTGCTTTCTATTGTCAGGTGCCCAGGCCCTAAAGTTGGCCCCCACCCAGGAACAGATCTTTCAGGTTGCATCAGGATGAATGATGACCTAAGGATGGAAGTGAGCATTTGACTATATTTCAACTTTATTTTAGTACTACTGTATCCTGGTCCTCCTCTCTGGGTGTATACATATTTTGAAGTATTATGAGCACTCTTACAGCAAGTATGAATCTTACACCACAAAACACAGATGCGTGAGAACTGTCAGCCTTTGATGGCAGGAAATTAAAATTCAGTCATTTGGGGGCTTTCTACCCCTTCTGTAGTATAAGCTCAAGGGTATATAGCCAAAAGGAGATTTTGGTGAAGTATACTGAACATTTTGTTAAAGAGGCAGGCTGGTTTGGGACTTAAAATTCACTAATGACTCTAAGAAGTCTCAGGTCTCATTGTCTCTCTAAGAATTGAAGCCAAGCCTAGATAACCTTTGACGTGCTGGTACTTTGTAAAAAGTCACAAAGTAGGACAATGCCCAGAGAGTGTTCTTTGCTACAGTTAGGTGCTAATGAGACTTCTCTACCTAACAACAACAACAACAAAAAAGAGTAACACTGAATAACATGTCATTTAGACGAACTCCCCAGGTTATGGAGGTATGTATGAAGTGCCTCCCTCAGTCTACAACCAGAGCCTGAGCTCCATAATTTTCTCAATCAAATGAAGCAGACAGTTCTGTTTCAGGATATAATAATCCATCATTCTTCCTTTTTCTTTCATTGCTTAATTGAAATATAGTTCATATATTAAACAATTGATTCAATTAAATGCTTTTAAATAAATTCACAGAATTGTACAACCATCACCAAAATTGATCTTAAAACATTTTGACCATCCTAAAAAGAAACCTCATGCCCATCAACAGTCTGTCCCTATTCCTCCCACCCCCAAACCCTCAGTCCTAGGCAATCACTAATCTACTTTCTGTCTCTTATACATTTGCCTAGTCTGGATATCTCATATAAGTGGAATAATACAATATGTAACCTCTTGTGACTGGCTTCTTTCACTTAGTATAGTGTTTTCATGGTTCACCCATGTTGTAGCATGTTATCCCCATACTTCATTCCTTTTTATGACTGAATAATATTCCAGTGTATGAATATATCACATTCTGTGTATCCACTCATCAGTTGATGGGCACTTGGGTCATTTCCATTTTTTGGCTATGTGAATGATGTTACTATGAATGTTAGCGTATAAGTTTTTGTATACACATATGAGTATTCTTTGGGGTATACACCTAGGAGTGGAATTGCTACATCATATGGTAACTCTAACATTTTGAGAACCTGCAAAACAGATTTTCAAAGTGATTACTCCATTTTACATTCCCACAAGTAATGTATGAGGATTCCAATTTCTCTACATCCTTGTCAACATTTGTCTGGGTGTTTTTTTTATTATTATTATTATAGCCATCTTAGCAGATGTGAAGTAATTTTGATGGTTTGGGTATGTATTTCTCTAGTGACAAATGATGTTGAACATCTTTTTGTGTACTTATTGGCCACTTGCACATCTTCCCTGGAGCTGTATCTACCCAGCTCTTTACCCATTTTAAAAAATGTGGTTCTTTTTACCACTGAGTTATATGAATTATTCTTATTATTCCTTTTAAGTGTGTGTATCTGACATTTTTCTGTTCCTTAATACCCATCCTATTGAGTAGCTAAGAAAAGGAAAGAAAAAGGAAATGAATCTATTTTGCTATTACTTAGCAGTTCTTGTAAATTTAATAAAGGAAGTTGGACTTGGAAGCTTACAGAATGTTTGGTTATTAGTAATTTCCCTTTTATCTGACACTGATTTCACCAACAAGGGGGAAGAAACAAATATCAGTTGTGTACCAGGTACTTTGTAGGAAAGCATTACCACATGCCATGTTATTAATCTTCTCTACAACTCTGAGTGGTAGGTATTCTCAGCTTTTGCAGATGAGACAACTGAAGTTCAGAGAGGTTAAATAACTTATCCAAGATCACTCAACTGGTAACTAGCAAACCTGGGATTCAAATTCAGGTTTGTCTAACTTCAAAGGAGAAGCTTTTCTCACAGACCCTCTTAGAACACTGATTGTAGACCTTTCAATCATAATAATTACTCATAATTGCCTTGAAAGTGGTTTTTTGGCTAAGAAATGTGCTATCTAAAAGGATCTCCTAATCCACTATCTTTAGGATATGAGATAGATTTTGTCTGTGGTCTTGACACCACTGAGAAACAGGAGCTAACAGACCATAATAGAAACTCCTATCAAACATCCCTGGGGAAATGGACACACTCCCTGAAGTTTATCATGCTGTCTTCTGCACCGTTTCTTCTAGAGTCCCCAGGAACAAGTCTGTCGGCTGCACTTGGTGGCTGATATCACCACTTCTCACCATTCCCTTTCCAGGTTTCTGCTCCACTGAAGAATCTCTTCAGCCTGTTCACTGAATGATTCACTCTCTCATGCTTATTCCTTGAGTAGATCCCCACTTCCTACCCCTCAGACTCCCTACACCCATCTCTAAACAAATAGAAAATTCTCCTTAGGGGCGCCTGGGTGGCTCAGTCGTTAAGTGTCTGCCTTCGGCTCAGGTCATGTTCCCAGGGTCCTGGGATCGAGCCCCGCATCGGGCTCCCTGCTCAGCGGGAGGCCTGCTTCTCCCTCTCCCACTCCTCCTGCTTGTGTTCCCTCTCTCGCTGTCTCTCTCTGTCAAATAAATAAATAAAATCTTTAAAAAAAAAAAATTCTCCTTAGAAAACCATTTTCTAAGCATTCTCATTAATAAGCGCAGGGAATTGGAATAAAGTATGAGATAAAAATTACAAAAAACATAATCTGTATTTACCCCAGTGACCCATAAATTATAGTGTTTTAAGTCTTTGGCTTCAAACTGTAGGGTTTTTGTCACCCTTGAGAGCCTTTATAACAAGCAACTTGATTTGGTCTTCAAGCCCCTCTCTAATCTGGTCACAACCTACCTTTCCATCATTTCCCACTGCCTTATGGTTGTCCCTGCATGTCAGTGAAACCGAGTAGCATTTATCATTGGAATATATCCCCAAAGCCTGCTTATACTGTTCTCTCTGCCCAGAACACCATGCACTTCCCCATTTCTCACATTCTATTTGTTGAGGCCCATTTCAAAACCAGCTCTTCTATAAAACCTTTCTTGTGGTAGCAAGAAATGTTTACAGTCAACATTTCCTGTCCTTCTAGACTAGAGGTAGAAATCAGAATAATTAGAAGTTGAGAGGTGAGGTTTTTCCCTGTTTCTACCTCTGTGTAACTATGGAAAAGTCATGTCTTTCAGGCCTGTTTCCTCATTTCTCAACTGTCCCACTCAGGAAAAAATGAGTTCACTCCCTTCTTTTAGACCCCAGTAACTCTTTGTCCTCCTTGTTGTCATCTGTATGCTCTGGTTGCATTGTAATTCTTTGTTGTCTTATATTTATTTCTGTAGTAGATCAGAAGCTTGGTAGAGAGTGCCTTTGACCATTAACCAACATGCATCTAGCACTCTGCACAAATTTGGTGTATGGTAGCTGCCCATTAATACTCATTAAATGCCTATTTACTTATTCTTGTACTCCCTACAGGGCCTATTTAAAACATCAAGACTGAGCACTCAGTGAAATTGTTGCGTTGACAACCTTGCTCTATTGCTTTCTGCCTCTTTTCTTTGGACTGGTATTCCTGAGAACTTGGGATTTATTTTTTTATTCATCTCCCATATTCATAGAAGAAGCTGCATTCTAGCATCCTTTTCAGAAAGCACAGGGTGAGGTAAAAGTGAACATCTGTATTCTTAGGATCTTTCTGAGTGAGCAAAGGACTCTAATAAGATTATTGTCTCAAGAAGAACATCTCATAATAAAATAATTTGGGGCCCAGTTTGGGACATTCTTGGGGAAAACAGTTCCTTTATTGACCCGGAAAATTTATTTATTTGGAATATTGTAGTGTAGAGAGAAAAGAAGAATATTAATTATTTCCAAACCTTGTCTTTTAGAGATTCAGACTGAGATATTTATGGAAGAAATGTTTATGATATCTGGGATTTACATCAAAACAATGCAGGGGTGTTTTTAGTGGGTGACGGAATAGATTGGCCACAGGTTGGTAATAGCTGAATCTGCAGAATGGGTACACAAAGGTTACTTATTCTATTCTGTTACTTTTGTATTTATTTAAAAATCTTTCCAGTAATGACTTAGAATTTTTAGCCACATAGCATAGACTTTGGGATCAAGCAGTCCTGAATTTAAGACTGGCTCTGTGACTTGCTAGTGGTATAAACTTGGACAAGCCTAACCTCTCTGACTTTGCCTGTGTCCCCCCGTGAAACAGATACAACTTTTCAGGGTTCTTTTGAGGTTTCAAATATACAATACATACATGTATGCACATACATATCTACATATCTGCAATGGCTAAGTTCTAGCCTAATCAATCCATGAAGACAAACCAAGTTGGTCATATTTAGAGAAAAGACAAATCTTAATTCTGTTTCACCACTTGCTGCTGAATAAGAAGACCTTTCATCTCCATGGGGTCCCTTCTCAACATTTCCAAGAATCTCTAGGGGCATATACTGCTATCTCCTAATGTCCTTCAGGCCCCACCAACTAGTGGGTCCCAGGAAAGGACACCTAACCTCCCCAGAGATTGTGGGGGAAAAGAAGCTGGTTTCACCACTCATATCTTTGCAGTCGTCTTTGTTCATGATCCCTGCTGCCCACAGGCCCTCCAGGCTGACCTCCTTGGAGCTCTGTGTCTGATCACCTAGTGATCTTCTCTCCCTGGGTGGTAGAGAGATGACTCTCCCTTCTTGTCTCAGGACTTCAGTGTGAGGTCCTACTGTGGTTGGGTGGACTGCTTGTGATGGGATTGTTAAAATTACCCTCTCAGTTAGTTTCAAGGCACATAAATAATCCAGCAGGCTGGGAGGCACAGTAGTCCCTAAGTAGCCGCCTCCCACTGCCTCCACCACTGAGGCTTCCTTCAGGAGCTAGGCCTGGCGGTCCGTTTAGCCCGACTTCCTCAACTCTTCCTCACTCTTGGCAGTTTCTCTCCAGGGCCCAGCTGTCTCTCCTGACAATCTGTCTTCTTCTCCTTAATCACTGCTCCCACCATGGAGTCTGAACAGCAGCCCAAGGGCCAAACTGAACATGTGCTTAGGTGCCTGGGTGTGTCCCCAAATACTCCAAGAATTAAGGAGCTTAGTGAAAATTCTACGACCATGAAACTGATTCTTCTCTCTACCTTTCAGTCTCAGATCAGACCCCACCAAGACACTTTATAAAGTATATGCAAAGTTCCTGATTCCTAGTAAACACTCTGAAAATAGCAGCTGTGACTGTCCCCCAGAATCAGAATGATCAGCAGTGTGAAGCTCAGAAGATACCTTGTTATGAGCATTATGTAGTGTGTAGACTTGTCAAATCACTGTCTTTTATACCTGAAACCAGTATAACATTGCATGTCAACTACACATCAATTAAAAAAAAAAAAAGCAGGGGGGGTGCCTGGGTGGCTCAATTGGTTGGGTGTCCAACTCTTGACCTCAGCTAGGGTCTTAATCTCAGGGTGGTGAGTTCAAGCCCCATGTTGGGCTCCACACTGGGCATGGTGCCTAGTTAAAAAAGAAGAAAGATACCTTGTTACAGTCAGAAGATATGAAAATTAATTTCTCTGTTTTTACTCTGGCTGTTGAAAAAAAAATTAAGTGTATTGCCATCCCTTTGAGCTGTCCTTCATGTTATTACATGTTTTTGTCTAAGATACACTATCACTAAGAGGAGGTGATTTATGAGACAAAGGACAGAATCAATTTTGAAATATCTCAGATTTTCTGGCCATTGTCTGTCCTGTTCTCTCAGGCTGTGTGTGGTGCAGCATTAATAACCTTGGAGAATAAATAACATTGACACTTGCAAAATTGGGACATGTAGAAGTTGACTGATAACTGCACTATAGATGAACCTCAGAGTGGTGGGTGTGTCCTGTAGATCTGAGGGTGTGGTGTCCTTTTAGTTACAAATTAAGAAAAAAAAACTTGTGAGGAAATTTACTTTTGTTTAGGTTACAGTAGTTGTGATCTTTTGGCATTCAATTTTACATTCTTTCTCTTTTTAGAACATGGAAACCGGCACTGAGTCAAGGGCATTTTTTTTTTTTTTAAGTTAGAATGAAATAAGACCATATGGACTTTTTTCAGTTTTTTTTCTCAGAAGATCCTATTAATTTATTTCAGTAGCACCAATCATCTACAATAGGTCTGGTAGCAAAAATTATATTGGTAATGTGAATGTAGCATAGTGGAAGGGTTTCTGCTCATAAAATCTACAGATGAAGAAACATTTCATCTAATAGAACAAAAATAAAGTGACCCTGGGAAATTATCTAAGCCAATAATTACCCTTACTAATATCTTAAAAGCTATACCTTATTATTCTTTAACTTTTTCTACCTAAATGTTGAAATAACAGTGGTGTGCATGTGTGTATGTGCGCGCGTGCATGCACATGCGCATGTGTGGCGTGTTTGCTAACCCAGCTGATGGGAGAATATGTCTCATTTTGTTCCATGAGTACCTTGGCAACCCCACCCTACGGTAGACGCTATCAAAAACAAATGGGCTGGACCACAGATTTTCATGTAAATGTTATGCAGGTTGATATTTGAATGGCTTGGACAGGAAGAATATTCTTCCTGCTCTGTGCTATGAACATGTGTTAGACTCATTGACTTGAGCCAATCTTCTACAGGTAAGTAAGTCTGTCATCTGAACTCTCTTTTTCTTGCTTTTAGTCAATTTCTTAACTTTGCTTGGTTTTAAAATATAACCAGCAGGTTATCTTTTTCATGATCTGCCCAGGTCTTTATAACTCTGTGGGGGTTAGGCTTTCTTACGGGTCTAGGATTCTGGTTTGAATAGTTGGGCTTTTGATGCTGGGAAAAAAAAGAACACAATTGTGGAAAATTTTTGCTGAGTTATCTCCCACCCCCACTCCATATGTACAGACACCCTGAGGAGTTATATTTAAAATTTCATTAACTATAGTTCTAAATTTGAAAAAAGAAAACTTTTGTCTAGCTATACTTGTAACAAGGGAAATATGCTGTTAGGTCAAATTTGTGAAAATCTGGGATTGAGATATGTTGTATATTGGGGTGTTTTCTGATCAGTGGGATTTATAAAGACTAATGAATTGGAAGTAATATCCAATTGCTTACCTTGCAACTGTTCCAGAACAATATAGTAATGTATGACTACTAAATATATGACATTTCTCCAAAATTACAGAATTATTACTTATTTAATCCATAAATATTTTATATTTATCAGAAAGCTTCTCACTAAAATGTTTCATATATAAGGTATTGAACAGAAGGGCTCATACAGAACATTACAGCAAATGAGACTAATTTGTAATATAATGGAAGTAAACTGTATTTCTGCTGTATTATTTTGACTTTAAATGAGACTTTTTTAAAAAAAAGTCTTTTTCAGACAAAATTAGCTTTTTAGTTAGTGCAATATTATTATTATATATGTATTAGTTATAGTACAGTAATAAGTGTCATTTCAAGCCATATATAATCAAAATTTTATATGTTATGGAGTCTTAAGTGGGCCTGATTTTTAAATTCCTATTAAGGAATGAATCCTTGCTGACTTTTATGAAGTATGATACTTGATGAAACTGAAGGATATTTAATATTTTCCTTTTTTATAGCTTCATTTCTTACATATATATTGGAATATAGTTAAATAAGCATATAATTACTAATGCATTCTATTAAATCTTTTAATGATAGGGCTATCATCATTTACCTGTAAGTTATGTTACAATTTCTCTTCAAAATGTAATTCAAATATTACCCCACTCTGTTTTGTGCATATTTCTTTCCTCTGTGGAATGCTGCCTATAATTTTTTATTTGTTTTATATATTCGTCTTCCTGATTGGCCTACAAACTCCTCTGGGACAAGGACTGTAGTTTTGTGTGTCTCCAGCTTCTGTCACTGCTCCTGGGACAAAGTGGGCCTTTGATGAAAGTTGTTGAATTAAATCAAGCTGATGTCATGACGGGCTTCAAGCACACATGGTCTGACCCAAAGGCATTTAAAGCAGAGGCAAAATAAAACAGAGAAGATTACCTGACATTGATATGTAGGAAGATTAGGTATAAATTCTTGCTTTGCAAGTTTGTGAATTCTTCTAAACATTTGAGATGAACATTTTAAACGTTTATGTTTAAATCATCTACCAGTGTGTAAGACAATAATTGGGAAGTCTGTGCCTTACCAACAGCCTGGGTTAGGGTATCTCAGAGACAGTTCTGTTTACAGTGGAGAGGACACTGTATTTAGTTCGAACTGGGTTTGAAGGCTGACACCACTATTCAGAATACTCCCGGGATATTAGTTTATTCACTGGCTTTACTTTCTTTACCTGAAATAAGTAAATATTTTCTTGCTAAAATCCACTTCCTAAAGTTGTTGAGAGAATTAAATGGGATGGTATATAAAAGGGCTTCTGTACATTTTAAGTGCTGTCATTATATTGTATAACTATGTATTCTGCAAACTGTTACTAAACTCATACCTTTCTGTGACGATAGTCAATATTGTCTGGGGTAGATTCTAAATTCTGTGTGCGATATACAATGTCCCTCCATTGAAACCTTTTGTTGGGCTGTGGCTGTTAATAAGTTCTTTCCTTGATTATAGAACACGTAAATGTCTTCATCTTTTCATTGTTTGTGCAGGTTCTTGATATGTTCAATTGGTTTCAGTTTTCAATATTAAATTTAATTCCTACGTAAACCAAACACTAATGAAAATATATGTATTAGAAAAACATTAAAGAGTAACCCATGTTCCCACTGCATTATTTGAGAGTAAGTGAGCTAATCAACCCTAATGTCCTAAAGTTCCCCCTAAATTAGGAACTTCTGATCAAGATTAAGAAGTTCAAATAAAACTTTCAAACACTTGCCCTGGCAGGCTAGGACCACAATTTTGTTAAGGTCTGTTTGAGCACCAAGCAATAGGTGCTGATGTAGATATAATCCCTCAGATCTTTGAGAATGGGATTAAGTTTAAAAGGTATTATTTGTCTAGCTAGACAATTGAAAACCATTTTTAAATCACCAGGTCAAAAGTTTTAGGTTGAATAATATTTCCATAAATAGAAATGTGTTATGCCCACATAGAATGTTCTGTTTAAAGACAACTTGACTTAAGTTCATGAAAGAAACTCTATCTGCCCTTTAAGTTTAGAATTTGTTTTGCCCAAGAATTTATTAGGTATTCCTCAAATATTGGACTTGTAAGTATATTTAAAATTGGATTTTTTTGCAAGTACAACTTGGAGAAAGTATGTTTATCAATCTACCCTACAGCATCCCAGTCCCGTATCCTCTTTTCTAAAAGAGCAAAGTAAATATGGGTTCATTTAAAATTGTATGAAAATGTTTGCTTAAAACAACCTCTCTGGAATGGAAAATGTCAAATTGTTGAACTTGTTTTTCCTTTTTTTTTTTTTTTCTTTAGGAGAATGGTGTTGACCGCTTGTATTCTGAGAGCCTGCCACAGTCCAGGTTTGCTTGCTTGTTTGTGTATATGAATTTGAATGTATATTTGGTTAATTTTTAAGGAACTCTTTGGACCTGGCACTCCAAAATATTTCCTCTACTCTCTTGACAGGGAATGTTCCACACTGTCATCTCCTGGACACACTTTGTCCACAGAGAGTACTGTAACTTCAAGTGGTGAGTGAACTTGGAAAATATATAAAAATAGAGGATTAGTATTATAACTATAAGCTTGGTTTCTGTGGCCTGCTGAGGTGAGTGCAAATGAAAAGAACATAGGCAAATAATTTTTTTTGCATAGTGTTCATGCTGTTAGTTTCTTCCTGTTGATAGATTCTGGGTCAGAAATTTTGAATATGGCTTCTGGTGACCTGGACTGTAAATCACTCTGTAAGAAAGAGGGAGATACAATTTCAGCTTCTGCTATGATAAAGATCACAGGTAAGCTATTGAAGTATTCAAATATAGTTCCCATTCCAAAGCAGTAAGCAAACCTGTAAGCTACTGGAGCAACTATCCTCATGGTTCAGTAATATTATTTTATTAAAAAAAGCTTGAAGATATAGTCTGGGGAAAAAAAGTCCAAGAGGTAATCATGGCCTTCATATATGATAATGTTGCCATTTTTTTCCCCAGTTCTATAGAAAGAACAAAAATTACAATATATTTTAATAGGGCTTAAATATTTCCTAATGGCAAAGATTGACTGGATACAACTGGGTCTCAACTGTGGCATAGATGTAGAATCACCTGCTTAGGAAATTCTCAGAATCCTGGGGTGCCTGAATGGCTCAGTGGGTTAAGTATCTGGCTCTTGATTTTGTCTCAGGAAATGATCTCAGGGTTGTGAGATCAAGCCCTCCATCAAGTTCTGCCCTGAGCATGAAGCCTGCTTAAGATTCTCTCACTCCTTTCCCCCACTCCCTCCACCATTCTGCCCTTCTGCTTGTGCCCATGTGCATGCTTTCTCTTAAAAAAATAATTCTCAGAATCCTAATTAGAATCTGTTTGGTTAAAAGGATGGACCAATTCGTGATGGTCCACTCAGGAGGCAAAAGAATTAACAGATAATATGTTACATCTTTTTTTGCTACTTGAGTCTGAAAACAAGGTAGTTATTCTCAACCATTCCCAGTGAGACATCACTACAGCTGACACTCATGGGAAGCACATAGGCTCCCATTCCCACCAAAAAAAAAACAAAAAAACAAAAAACAAAAAAACAAGGAAAATTCATTCTATTGTTTAAACTGGACAGTTAAGTTGAGATATAGATGCTAAACTAAAGGAGTTGTAAAATTGTAGAAATGGAATCCTTTCTTTATTTTAACGGAAGAATACCTTCATACTTTACCTCAGACTGAGTAAGAGAAATTTTAATTAGAACTACACCAAGATATCATTTTTCACCAGTCGTGTAGACAAAGATGCAAAACTTTGATTACACTCTGTTGGTTAGCTTGTAGGAGAAAAAAAGAAATCTCATACATTTCTGTAGGGAATGTAAATTATTATAATTAATATAGAGGGAAATTTGCCAATATTCACCAAAATGTTAAATATACATATCCTGTGATAAAACAATTTAGTTTCTGGGAATTTATCCTATAGATCTAAGTACTCACATGACTTGTAGAAGTTTCTTTACTACAGTATTTTCTATAATAACAAAATATTGAAGACAAGTTAATTATCAAAAGAAGCCTAGATAATATATATTGGCATCTCCATGTAATGGAATACTAATATACATCCATAAAATGTATATAAGGAAACTTTCTTAGAAAGATATCAAAGAATTATTGTCTCTTAAAAAACCCCAAATAAAAACATTATGTATTGCATATAAAATTTTGTGGGAAAGTAAAAAGGATAGGAAGAAGTTTTTATGTATGCATAATGTATCTCTGGAAGGCTAGACAAAAATTAAATAACATTGTCTGTGGGGAGGAAAAGTAAATTTCTTATAGGCATGTATGGGAGAGAAAATTTTTACCAAAAAATATTTTACACTTTAAAATTTATGGGCCATATGAATCTATTATCTATCTTAAAAGTTAACAAAAAAAATTAAAGTTTTCATTGGGAAAAGACGTTTTATCTCTGAAGAAAGTGGTTACCATTTTGTTCTTATTTCCATATAAATTTTAAAAACATAATACATTATTTTTTCTTAAAAAGAAACAAAACCTATTTATAGCTGCTGACCTTTATACCTGCACTGAACTAAATTCAAGACAATGGACCATGTAAAGAGGAAAATCATTATCAAGTACATTACGGTACAAATAAAGTACACAAAAATAAAGGGAAATTACCAAGAGGAATGGCATAAATTAAAAGTACCTTTGTTTCTTAGTTTGATGACTTTTTTTTAGAAAGATACCATGTTTTGAAAGGACATCAAACTTGGTTATCAGTCTTGCAACTGTAATTAAAAAAAACCTGTTTGTCAAGCTGATTGTTCATTCTTCCTTCATCCTGTTTCTGTAAGTTTAGTAGTAATGTGTTTGATTTAAAAAAAAGCAGCAGCCTTAGAAAAGATTTTAAAACTATTACTTGAAGGCCATTTATACAGATACTCATTTCTATTAAGAAATCTTATATGGCTAGCTTCCTTGGGAGCCTTAGCTGCTCTAGTCCTGATTTTTAATCAATGGGCACATTTAAAGTTTTTTGACATATAATTTGACTCACGTGTTAAGGTCTTTGACACTTACTAGTCTGCTCATATTGCCACCCTCACTATTTCTTCCTTTCTTACTTGTTACTGCTCAGGCAACTATTTAGTGTGTTCTCTTTTTCTCATAGGCCAAAGTCCAGCTCCTGAGAATATCGCACTCCAAGGCTCTATGAGTGAGGACAAAACCATGTTAAATTTGGTAAGGAAATATACATATGTTAACAGTAAAGGTAATGATATATTACAATGGTATAACTGTCCCTCTAGGTTTGCAAAATACTCTTAAAAGCACTGTCTCATCCTCTCAAAATATTATGAAGTTAATAGAATTTAATTACTCCAGTGTCTTATAGATGAGGAAGTAGGTGCCAAAGAGTCCTTGTGACTTGTTCAAAGTCACACAATAGAGTCAGAGCTAGGACCTCCTGACTCCACATTGTTTTTTTGTTCATTCATTCATTCATTCATATTCATCAAAGATCTACTGGAAACAAGCTCAATATCTATCAATAGAGGACTTTTAAGTAAACAAATGTATTAATAAATAAGGTTAAATAAAACAGTAATATTTACCTTAAAGATATGTTCTAATTAAGAGAACATGTTCTAATTAAGGGAAGAAACATACAGTTACTCAGTAATATATAATTACTCAGTGTGGTTAGGGATATAAAAGAAAAATGTTTGGGTTAAGAGGCCAGACAAGTGTCATGGAGGAGGTACCTTGTGAATGGTATCAAATGCTATCCAGGTACCTGGAACACTGCTATAAAACATTGTTTAAATGTTTATAGAAAAAGTTAAGTTCCTTTCCCTAAAGAGAGGGTTCATTGTCACTGATATGAATTTATAATTATTGAGGAGTAACTCGTAGACTATGGATCCCATTCCATGTTTCTTCAAGGGTCTTGTTTATGTATTAGTCCCCCTCTGTTAAGAGATGATGATTAGCAGTGTGTGTGTGTGTGTGTGTGTGTGTGTGTGTGTGTTGTTTTCCCCTCTGTATATGAATATTGCTTTAGTTAGGCCCATTTGGTTTTAAGAAACAGAGACTCAGGAAAGCTAACTCAAGTTAAGAGATGATTGTGGCATAGATATATTTGAGGCAATAGAGTAGATAAAAATTTTATAGTATTCTAGTCTGAGCGGAGTGGAATGATTGGGTATGTTATTTGGACTCGTCCTTTGTAGTGTAAAGTATATATAGAGTGTAGTGTTGGCTAACAAGAATGTTGAAAGTGGTTGCTCCTTACAAAAAATAGAGGAATATTTGAGTCCTCTAATCATTCACAGTAGTCTTCCGATAAAAAAGAATTTTTTCTCATCTCAAAACAAGATAGAAATAAACTTAGAAATAATTTGTTAGAAAACATAGTAATGGAGATGGGGTACTGGTTAGGATACTGGGTAACAATTCAGGCAAGAGATGAAGATAGTATGAATTTAGTGTGGATGGAGAAGAGAAGAGTAATTTGGGAGAGATTTAAGGGACAGAATTTATAGTACATGGTGACTGATAACCAGGATGGGGGTTGGGGATGCATGGGAAAACGTAAAAACTTAGGCTTATGGCTTATCCTACAGAATGAATAGACTATTATGAGAATAGGGAGGAAGTAAGAAGAATTTGGGGGTAAAATAAGATTAAGTCAAGTTTCAGGTTGATATGACATCAGTACTCTGAAAGATTATATACATAGCTGCATACCTATATTCATAAATTCATTCCTAGGACTTTTAGGAGCAGACACACATTTGTGAGCTATCAGCAAAAAACCAAGTATGTGAATAAGATTTCCCAAGGACTCTGGCAGGCAGGAAGAGAGCACTGAGAATAATGGACTCTTGCTGATTCCATTATCTCACAAAAGAAGGCAATGACAGAGGAAACTCAGAAGGAGCTACTATAGCAATAGGAGGACATCAGGAGATGAAAACCAAGGAGAGAAAAATCTTCAAGGAAGAGAGAATTAAAGATCATTTTAGATGCTACAGTGAAGCCAAATAAGATAAAGACTGAAATTTTCCCATTGAATTTGGCAATAGAGAGTTCACTGATAACTGGGGAGGGAGGTTTTCTTGGAGTATTAGGTACAGAGACAGAAGAGAGCTGAAAAACTGGAAGCAGCAATTATGGACAATTCTCCCCAGAAGAAGCATGACCATAAAGGATAGGATTAGAAGAAGGTGCCGTATCTAGAAGAGATCATGGGGTTGAGGGAGGATTCAGAAAACTTAAGAATATGTAAATGTTGATAAGAATGATCCCGTGCTTTACCTGTATTATTGCATTTGTAACATTTTATCAAAATCTTAGCTTCAGTTCTCTAAAAAAATTACATGACATTTTATCAATGGCTCTACCGAGGAAATTTGTCTTAGACTTTATTTTTCAGGGAAAATTTCCGAGAATGCTGAATAATTATCACCATAAAATTTTATACCTATTGCTTTCTCATTAGATTTTTCTCAGGCAGTATAGTACAACCCTTTTACCATTGGTAATTCTTGTTGTATAGATATATTTGTAAGATAGTTGGTCAGTGACCTTAAAATGTATTTATATGGAGTAAAAGCCTCACATAACATGGTTCTACCTGCAATTTTTGCCACAAGTTCCCCAAAGATCCCATCTAGACAGCTACATGTGATATCCTGGATCACCCCTACCTCTTTATCTATCCAGTCCTCCCACAGCATCAAGCTCCGGCCATGTTCCTTGTCTGTAAAGACTTCCCATGCTTCTCAAGCCATGGTGTCTCTCCCCTCCGTTTGTAGAGCACTTATTTATTGACATCTCATTTATTTGGCAATCAATCCTAGTTTGCCTTATGGTAACTTGTATCACATTTATAGCTGTTCATATGTTTCTGTCTTTTGTACCTCAACTAGATTGGAAACCCCCTTAGAGCCAATCCTGTTGTCTTTTTAACCTCTAGTTCAGTTCTTTGAATACCACAGTGTTTTTGATAGAGTAGGTTAGGAGAGGACAGGAAGTTGGGAAATGATTGGTTATGAAGGATTTCCACTCTATGTACAGCAATAAAATCTCTTTATGATTTTAGGAAGCAAAAGAAGAACCAGAAACAATAGATGAGCATAGAAAAGAATGTGCTGCAGGAGGTAAGGAATGTTCTCTTCCAACTCCCATGTGAACTTTTGTTCCTGTTTATATTTTTATGGGTGAAATCTTTCTGAGTAAAGATATGGTACCTATAATTATGCATCTTTAGCTAAAATCAGCCAATAAAACTGATTCTTGATTCAATTTGTATCATTTTTGAAAAGCCACATTTATGTTGCATTAACTATTAAGCCCCAAAGGACTTGTAATAACTACTACGTTATTGTGAACAAAGAACCATGTCAATGTTGGTAGTAAATTCAAGCTCTACTTTGAGATCTTTTTCTATTATCCTGTCCAAAAGTAAATAAGATAGTATTTAAAGAATAAGTGCTAATATACTTCCCTCCCCATTTCACCTCCAGTAGGATGGAGTAATGGATAGAGTTGAGACTTTGAAGTCACACAGACTATATTGGGTGACTTTCTGACCAGCTTTGACTTCAGAAGTTTATTTAACCTGAGTGTCAACTTCCTCATCTGCAAAATGGAAATGAGTTAAAAAAAATTAACCTTTATTGAAAATATATCATATGCTAAATTCTAGACTAGGTTTTTTTTTTAAGATTTTATTTATTCATTTGACACACAGAGGGAACACAAGCAGGGGGAGTGGGAGAGGGAGAAGCAGGCTCCCCTCTGAGCAGGGAGCCCGATGTGGGGCTCGATCCCAGGACCCTGAGATCATGACCAGAGCTGAAGGCAGACACTTAACTTACTGAGCCACCCAGGCGCTCTGAAGCAAATGCTATTATTAACTGGCTATTATTTCAGACATACTTCAATGAAATGCCTTTGTGTAGTGGAGAGAGGGCATTTGATCAAATGTGCCTTCGGCTGGGAACCTTTGTAACCCAATACTATTTTATTGTCTTTTAATAGACACTGCTCTTTCCTCTCGTCCTGTAACCACTGTGAAATCCGTTAACTTTAGACAAAGTGACAAGTAAGTTCTTCTTCACATGGCATGCTCACAGTTCTTGCTCTTCTGCTGAATTATGTTGGAATAATTTTTTTTTTGTCTTATCCTACAGCACTTCTGCTAATGAGAAGGAGGTGGAGGTCAGTTTTTTTCCCTTTAAGTTAAAAAAAAGTGTTTCTGATTCCCTTGTCTATCATCAGTTCATACTTTTATACAAGCTGTGGGTATGTTTGGTGTCTGGCTGGCTTGGCAGCAACTAAGTACAGGTAAAGCCGATGCATGCCAGCATTATGTTGCTGGGAGGAAAAAGAAATGGCTCAGCGTAATCTGGTATTAAACTGAAATATTTCACTACAACCAATTTTCTCCCCCTCACCCGTACATTATTTTGACAACAGGCTGAATTTCTCAGATTATCTTTGGGATTTAAGTGTGACTGGTTCACCTTGGAGAAAAGAGTGAAGCTTGAAGAAAGATCACGAGACTTGGCAGAAGAAAATTTGAAGAAAGAAATCACTAACTGTTTAAAGCTGTTAGAGGTGAGAATCCTAACAGTTGGGAACTACACATTTGATGATCATATTGTTAATAATGTTTTCAAGATTAGATACAAGTTTACTTGTGTGACTAAAACCAACACCAGGTACCAAGCCCTGCCTGACTCAAACGTAAATTAATAGGAAGTAAGAATTCAGAATCAGGCTAAAATAAAAAATTCACTAATAAAACAAATGCCTTTTGAAGTCATTGTGAGTCACCTGCCTTCTCTGGACATTCAAATAGGTTTCAGGCAGAAGAGTCATCATGCAGGAAACTGAGCAATAGGAAAGAATATCAATTGTAAGCTTCAAAGAAGAGAATCAAAAGTCTATTTCCATTTGATTAACTGAAAAAAGAGAATGGTGATTGATTTTAGTCTTCTCAGGTGATGGGCAAGCCCTCTCTAGGTACATAGGTAACAACTACTGTTTTTCCATTTTGTGAAATCTCCATATAAATATAGAGATGGGTTGGAAAGTTAAGAGGGTTATTTTTGGAAAAAAAATAAAACTTGAGAAACCATATTCTTTTTTTTATTGTCATAAAAAACACATAACATCAAATTTACCATATTAACCATCTTAAGTGTACAGTTCAGTAAAGTATGTTCACATTGTTGTAAAACAGATCTCTGGGACTTTTCTATCTTGCATATTGAAACTCTGTACCCATTAAACAAGCCCCCTTTTCTCCTCCTCTCGGCCCCCAGTCACCATTTTACTTTCTATTTCTATGAATCTGACTACTTCAGATACCTCATATAAGTAAAATCATACAGCATTTGTCTGCACTGAGCAATCTCACGACCCTGAGATCACGACCTAAGCCGAAACCAATAGCCAGATGCTTAACTGACTGTGACACCTAGAAACCCCTACTTTTCCTTTTTTAAATGACATACAAAATTTATGGTGTTTTAGACTTGGGCAAGTCTTAGAAATTTGCTCATGGTCACACAGTTAATAAGCAGTGGCTTGTTTGCTTCCAAAACTGCTGTCCTCTTAATTCTGTCTCTACCCTAGTGGGATGGATGGTTCTCCATCAGGAAGGCCATCATCGTGGATCAAAGACACAGGTTTCAAAGAAATATTCATAAGGCTGTGAAGGCATACCCATCTAGCCAGCTCAATAATGCTTTGTCATCAATGGAAGAGCAAGTAGCATAGTCAGAGCCATATCTAAATCTTGTATGTTTTCACTACTTTTATTAAAAGTTCAAACTGGGGTGCCTGGGTGGCTTAGTCAGTTGAGCATCTGCCTGTGGCTCAGGTAATGATCTCAGGGTCTTGGGATCGAGCCCCACGTCGGGCTCTCAGCTCAGCTGGTAGTCAGCTTCTTCCTCTCACTCTCCCTCTGTGCTCTTTCTCTCTCAAATAAATAAATAAAATCTTAAAAAAAAGTTCAAACCATGCCCCTCATATAATACATTCAACTCATTCACAAGCATAATTTCTTTACCATTAAGTATATCCCATTCTCTTAATTGTGGAAAGTGATAGAAATGTGTATGAAGAAATGGCAAATTCGGGAAGTAAGGAAGGAAGAGATTGAGATTAGATATAAAAGGTTTTGTGAATATTCTCATAGGTCTGATAGCCAACAAAGATATTAATATTCCATTATCATTCATTATTGGTCTTTGTTGCTGCTTTTCACTTTATACCAAGATGACTGAGATGTGACTGTCATCTGTATTTACAACATAGTCATTGTTAGAATCACTTGCTGAATACTTGGGTTGGATATATTTTAATACTTTGCTTTCTGTGCAGTCTTTAACACCACTTTGTGAGGATGACAACCATGCCCAGGAAATTGTTAAGAAGCTGGAGAAGAATATAACATTTCTTAGTCAGTGCACTGCACGAGTGGCCAGTAGGGCTGAGATGCTGGGAGCCATTAATCAGGTAATCTGTCTCCATTTCTTTAGCTAAATGAAATTACTAAAAGGATTTGTTTTCCCTGAGATTATGGATTACATTTCTAAGAAAAAGTTAAAAAAAAAACCTCTGTGTTATATAAGACATACGTGTTTAATATAGAGAAAATGGAATATGCAAATAAAAATGTAAAAAAAAAAACCCTCTTAATAGCATTAGCCAGTGACAATCATCCAAATAATCTCTTCCAAATATCAGTTTCATATTTTCTCCTTTCTCTTCAAACCATCATCATGTCCTTTCCCATCTTCTCTGTCAAATAATGACTGCTTCCTGCCTCAGTGAGAACATTGAGTCATTCAGAAGGGAACTGCCACAAGTTCCAAACCTAGTAACATCTGAACCCTCATACTTTTCCTTCCTTCCCAGTATAAAATATGAGTTGTCTCTAATCCTATCTAAGGCTAACCATCTCCCCTGCATACCAGAACCCATTCCTAATTTACTTAGAATCTTGCACTCAGATTCTCCCTACTTTCCTCCATCTTGAATCTTCCCTGCTACATTAAATCATTCTCATGAGTACACAAATATGTTGTTTTTAAGATGGGAAAAATAACATAAACACAAGCAAAATAATCTTTGACCCTTTCTTCTCTTTCTCTGCTCTCATTTATAGCAAATATCCTCACAGAATTGTACTCACTGTCTCCAATTTCTCTCCTCCCATTTGCTCTGAAATCTACTCTAAATGGCCTTAACCCACTCATTTTCCTTAGCTGACCTGCTACATTCAGCATATCTGAGCTCTTCCTCCTCCTGAAAACACTCCCCTCACCTGGCTTCCAGGTACCACATTCTCCTGTTTCTCCTCTTAACATCATGGGTCATTCCTTTCCAGGCTCCTTTATGGGTCCCACCATTCTCCTTGGCTTCATAATATCAATGGGCCCCAAGGCTCGACCCTTGTGCATGTGATGTCCATCTTCCTTCAATCCCCATACCATTCTGTGTGGTCAGTTGATAACTCCCAAATTCACATTCTTATCCTAAACCTTTGCCATGAGTTCCAGACTAGAATATACTACTATGGATGCAGCATTTCCATTTGGATGTTTGACAAACAACTTAAACAACACATACAAAAATGAACTGCTTATGGTAACTCCAAAACGTATTCCACACATGATCTTATCTCTGTCAAAGCTGATCAGATTGAAAATCCTTGGGAGTAATTCTCAACAATTTTCTCTCACACTTTACCTCTAATCCTACAGAAAATTGTAATTACTCTACCATCAGAATAAATCCTATTTACTCTACCATCAGAATTCAACCATTTATTTCCTTGTCCACTGCTACCACCTTGAGCTAAGCTACCATTCTGTTTTTTTGCAGATTAATACAATATCTTCCCACATGGTCTCCCTGTTTCCATTTAAACTCAGTACTCCTGCAACATAGTCTGTTCTCCATAAAGCAGCCAGAATAATCCTTCTAAAATGTAAGCTAGATCATGTTTCTTTTTGGTTCAAAGTCCTCCAGTGGCTCCTCACTTTTTTCAGAATAAAACCCCAAATCCTTATGATGGCTTAAAAAGGTTTACATGATTCCGCTGCCCTCTTAACTTATGAAATTTATTTCCTATGATAATCTTCCTGATTTATTGCATTCCAGCCAGACTGGTCTCCTGTCTGTTCATGAAACATGGGAGTAAACATGTAGTTTGTTTAGAATGTGTTCAAACTTAAATGACCATCAACTTAATATAGACTCCTATGTACTTACGATGTTATGTATGAATTTCATGGTAACCATAAAAACCTATAATAGATACACAAAAAATAAAGACAAAGGAATCATAACCCTAAAGAAAGTCATCAATCACAAGGAAGAGAGCAAGAGAAGGAGAAAGGACAGAAGAACTACAAAACAACCAGAAAACAATGAACAAAATGACAATAAGTACATATGTAGCAATAATTACTTTAAATGCAAATGGTCTAAATGCTTTAATCAAAAGACTTAGGATGACTGAATGAATAAAAAAAAAATATCCATCTATATGCTGCCTACAGGAGACATGCTTTAGAGCTAAAGACAGACTGAAAGTGAAGGGATGAAAAAAAAATTTCATGCAAATGGAAATGAAAAAAGCTGTGGTAGCAATAATATATATCAGACAAAATAGACCTTTTTTTTTTTTTCAGACAAAATAGACTTTTAAACCAAAACTGTAACAAGAGACAAAGAAGGGCATTACATAATGATAATGGGATCAATCCAACAAGAGAATCTATAAAATTGTAAATATTTATGCACCCAACATAGAAGCATCTAAACACATAAAGCAAATATTAACAGACATAAAGAGAGAAATTGACAGTAATACAACAATAGTAGGGCACTTTAATACCCCACTTACATCAACAGATATATCAACCAGTCAGAAAATCAATAAGGAAACAGTGGCTTTGAATGAGACATTAGATCAGGACTTAACAGACATAAATAGAACATTTATTTTTCTAACAGAATGCACATTCTTTTCAAGTGAACATTCTCTAGGTTAGATCATATGTTAGGCCAAAAAATAAATCTCAGTAAATTTAATAAGATTGAAATCATATCAAACATCTTTTCTGATCACAACAGTGTGAAACCAGAAATCAATTACAAGAAAAAATTTGAAAAGATAGAAACACTTGGGAGGCTAAACAATATGCTATTGACCAATGGGCAAAGAAATCAAAGAGGACGTTATAAAGACATGAAAATGAAAATGCAAAGGTGTAAAATCTTTGGGATGCAGAAAAATCAGGTCTAAGAGGGAATTTTATAGTTTATACAAGCCTACTTCAAGAACCGAGAAAAATCTCAGAAAATCTAATCTTATACCTAATGGAACTAGAAAAACAAAGCCCAAGGTTAGTAGAAGGAAGGAAACAATAAAGATCAGAGTAGAGATAAATGAAATAGAGACAAATTATATATATATATATAGACACAAATTTATATATATAAATAGACACAAATATATATATAAAATGATGAAACTAAGAGATGTTTCTTTGAAAAGATAAGGAGAATTGGTAAGCCTTTAGCTAGACTCATTAAGATAAAAAGAGAGGCTCAAAATCAGGGGAAAGAAGAAATAACAACTGACATCACAAAAATACAAAGGATTATAAGAAACTATTATAAAATATTATATACCAACAAATTGGACAACATAGGAGAAATGGATAAATTCCTAGAAACATAAATCTTCCAAAATTGAATCAGGAAGACGTAGAAAATCTGAACAGAAGGATGTAATGAAATTGAATCAGTGAAGGAAACAATTAACAAATGTAAAAGGTAACCTTTGGAATGGGAAAAGATATTTGCAAATGACATATCTGATAAAGGGTTAGTATCCAAAATCTATAAAGAACTTATCAAACTCAATACCCAGAAAACAATCCAGGTAAGAAATGGGCAGAAGACATGAATAGACACTTTTCCAAAGAAGACATCCAGATGGCTAACAGACAAAAGATGCTCAACATCACCCATCATCAGGGAAATAAAGATCAAAACTACAATGAGAGACCTCCTCACACCTGTCCAAATGGGTAAAATTAACACAGGAGACAACAGACGTTGGGGAGGATATGGAGAAAGGGGAATCTTTTATACTGTTGGTGGTAATGCAAACTGGTGCATCCACCAAGTGGATGGAGCTAGAGGGTATTATGCTAAGCAAAATAAGATAATCAGAGAAAGGCAAATACCATATGATTTCACTCATCTGTGGATTTTAAGAAGCAAAACAGATGAACATAGGGAATAGAAAAAAGAGGGGGGCAAACCATTAAGGAGACTCTCAACTATAGAGAACAAACAGGGTTGCTGGAGGGTAGGGGGGGATGGACAAAATGGGTGATGTGTATTAAGGAGGGCACTTGTGATGAACACTGGGTGTCATATGCTAAGTGATGAATCACCAAATTCTCCTGAAACCAGTATTACACTATATGTTAACTGAAATTTGAGTTTATTTTCATGTACTGTTTTAGACCCTGAATGGATATAAGCTGGCAAATTATGTTCTTGAGTTCTAGAGATTTTTTGAATTATTTCCTTTTCCACATTTTGTGGAATTTTCTATGCTTTCTTGAGTTCCTGTTTTTTTGTCTGTTGGATCTCCTGAACAGGTCCTTTTTCATCTCTTTTCTGCCTTTCAATTTTTTTGCTCTAGTTTCAGGGAGATTTCCTCAACCTTACCTCGAAACTATTATATTGAGTTATGTATTTTTGTCATATTTTTAATTCCTAGATTCTTTTTATTCTTAGCATGTAGCTTTCTTTATCTTGTTCTTATTTCATGGATGTAATACTTATTAACTCTGAAGATATTGCTATTTCCCTTGAAGCTTTTCTGTAGTTGATCTCCTCCAGCTTGCGTTTTTTCTGTGTTGATTTTCCTTTCATGGTAGAGGCTTTCCTCTGACTAGTGATGATCCACTATATAGCTGAATGGGAGCTGTATAGCTGAATGTAGGGTGGGGAGGGTTCTCATTGGCTCTGAGCTTCACACAAACTGGGATGTTTCACTGGGATATTCTTGATGTCAGTAGTTTTAAGACTTTTATCTTGCTACGTTAGATTCCTCAGAGGAAAATCTTCCAATTGCCTGCTTTGTGAGTATAAGCCTGGCTACCTGTGTTTGCAAGTTGGAAGAAGAAATCAGGCTAGGAATCTCAGTATTCAATATGTATACAGACTTTTGCCTAAACCTATTCTTTTCTCTATGATCCATTCACCATCAACTCTTACTGTGCGATCCACAGGCTCTCTGTTTCTCTCTCTCTCTCTCTCTCTCTCTCTCTCTCTCTCTCTCTCTCGATATCCAACATTTATAGTCTTTCAGCAAAGTGGTGAAGGAAAGTTGCTCAGTTGGCCTGAATAAGGGAGGAGATCTGCAGATCTAATCACTTTTTCTGCAGGTTTTCAACCATTTCTTCTGTTCACATATCTACCTTCACACTTAATTCCAGAGGCACCACTAATTCCTGAGCCTGTATGGCTTTCTGTGATGCAGCCCAGGTTGCTTGTAGGCTTTTCCTACTTTTTCTTAGGGCTCAGGTTTTTCAGGTCTTAGTCATTCACCACTAGTCCTACTACTAGCAGGCTTTCAAAATTTCATTATACCCTCTTCTATTTGTTCTGTGTCTTTTAAAACAAACAAAACCACTTCATTGTAATTTTAGTGAGATTTGGTGATGGAGTGAAGATAGATGTATGTGTCTAATCATTTTTTAACTGGATATCAAGAATAATATTTTCAATGTAAATTTACTTTTTTTTCTACTAGGAAAGCCGAGTTAGTAAAGCAGTTGAAGTGATGATTCAGCATGTAGAAAACCTGAAGAGAATGTATGCCAAAGAGCATGCTGAATTAGAAGAACTGAAACAGGTTCTTCTGCAAAATGAAAGGTCTTTTAACCCTCTTGAAGATGAAGGTAATAAAAGTTTAATGGTATCAGTTATGTTTTTCTAAGATTCTCCTCTTTCATTCTCTTTCTTACTTATTCTTATGTCTTTAGTATAAAACTCTTAGGTTAAGGTTATGTTAGAATAATAATTCATTCCTGTTATTTATATAGCCCCAAGTAAAATGTAAGTTAGAAAACAGGTTGGGACACAAGGAGGATTCTTTGGTAATGACACCAAAAATTCATTAAATTAATTTAGATTGCTGAGATGAGAGAATATATTTCTTTTCTTTTTTTTTTTTTTTTTGAGAATATATTTCATCCAACCCACTGAGTTGACTCTAATGTTCTCCTACTTAGGGTATGTTAGAATTGGCTCTTTCTCCACACACAAAGCAAAGCACAATAAATTAAATGAGCCACTCTCATCAACAATGGTTTTCTATTTCTTGAAGAAGGAATGACTCTGGCATAGTAAGCTGGCAGACGGATTGGAAAATAAGGACACATCTCAGGCCATGGGAAATACCTTAAAATATAAGGTTTATATAAGTCTTGTAATAGTTTTATTTTAAATAATGTGAACTTTTCTGAGCAGAGTTATTTTAATGATCTCTTCCCTTTTCTAGGAAAAGTAATCATATTTGATAACCTTCTGATCTATAGTTTTGGATTCATTTATTCAGCCTATATCCATGTAGCATCTCCTATGTGCTGGGTAAGCATTGTGGGCATATATAGTGACATAGAGGACAGTATTCAGATGGTAATTGTTATGAGTCACCAAATGATAACCAGATATCTTTACTGTTCAGTAGTCTCTAGGGTCTTAAATATTTCTGACTATTGCTTTTCTTTGTTAAGAAATAAGACCATTGCAATAAATTGCTTATGTAATTCCTCAAATGTGCCAATGTGTTTTTCCTTTCAGATGACTGCCAAATTAAAAAACGTTCATCTTCCCTAAACTCCAAGGTAATTACTAGTTGACTTAACAGTCTATCAAATGTTATGGATGAGATGGTTTTAAGATATTATTTGAAACAACACGGTTTTAAATGTAAATCATGTATATTTATGTAGATATGCATACGCATGTTTAAGTTTATATATGTATGCTTTTATACTTCTTACTATATTTGTACATCATTTAAGTTTGTCTGAAAGCAAGAGGAAAGCCAGATAGTTTCTCTCTCATGTAAAACTGGAGATGGAAATAGGCAGTCCAAAAATGGTAGAGTGGCTTCACGAAATCCACAGGGCCCAGTCTCCTCTTGCTGCTTCATCACCCTCAGGCCTCTGCTTCCACCTCATGGTCTACGGTGGCTCCATCAATACAGGGGGCACCAAGTTCTGGTCATTACATCCAGTCACATTCTAAGAAAAAGGAAGACATAAAAACAAGTGTTCCCTCTCCCTCTAATGACAATTCCTAGAAGTCCCAAATAACATTTCCTTGTCATTCTTGGCTGAAAGACTAGAAAATCCATTTTTATATCTGGAGGCTTTTGTGCCTAACTGAAAATCAAGGTGTTCTTTACCAAATAAAAAGGGGGGAAATGGAATATTGGAAGTCAACCAGCAGTTTTTGCCAGTTTGAAAATCAGGATTTCACAGAATTTTTGAGCGAGAGACTTTAAAATCATTCCATCCAAATCTTTTTCACAGATGAGGAAAATCACTTTCACAGAAGTTAAGTGATTAGTTACGATCATGTAGTAGCAGAACCATGGTGAGAACCCAAATTTCTTGGATTGCAATTTGATATTCTTGATACTCAGCTAACCTATGAAATTAGGAATGGTGGTTTAAGAAAAAGATTCACCTTAAGCTTCTTTAGCTTATTTCCTACATTTAATATATTTTTTATTTCCTGAAGTTGTACTTATATACTACTTTGATTTCTAAAGTTTAACATTTTCCTATGCAAATCTGAGGCTGATAAATAAACTCATCCATTTATCAAAATATCCTGCCCATCTTTAAATGTCTTAAATGGAAAAGATGAAACCATGAAAAAAACAGCTAGAAAATAGGTGCACATGTATCTCCTCTTGAGTTGGGAAAGCCTCAGCATAAAATAAATGATAGCAAAAGATAGATTCAGCTGCATTAACAATGAAAAAAACTTCTGCCAGAATTATCATTAATAACATTAATATGGGCAATGATCATACAGTTCCCAGAGCAGATATATACATGATTATTCACATAAAAAAAGTGTTCAATGTCACCAGAAAACTAAACAAGAAACTTTATTTGGCAAAAATTATAGTCATCCAGTCTTGGAGAAGGTAAAGTATAAACTGGTACAATATTTCTGGAAGGCAATTTGGCCATAACAAAATATGTCCACAGGTTAACTCAGCAGTGGTCAAATGCAGGGATGTGTATGCACAAGGATACCCATTAGTGTTGTATCCAGTGAGAAAATACTGATAGTTTTCTAAATGTACCTTTGCCTTCCTCGGGTAGCCATCTTCTCTCCGAAGGGTGACCATTGCCTCTTTGCCCAGAAATATTGGAAATGCAGGAATGGTAAGCAAATTCCTAAGTGTTCTTAATCAAAAGCAAATTCATTTTCATATAACAAAAACAAACTTCACTAAAGTCATATTTCATTATTTCTTTAACATCTGAAATTTAAAGGTGCCTGGGATGGAAAATGACCGATTCAGTAGGAGGTCAAGCAGCTGGTAAGTGTAATTTTATGGTTGCTCTTTGGGAACCCTACTGTTTTATAATTGACTGAAGTAAATGTGTGTAATAAGTAATAAAGTAACATTTGATTTGCACAGGGTATATGCACAATAATTATAAAATAGGTGTATAATCATGAAATTTTATTATGAAGTATGTGAGTGTGCCAACAAAAAATAGAACATATAATTTTTGTATTAATTTAGGTAGTAGGAAATAAATTGATAATGGCTACAGATGTATTTAATTTGACAAGAGGCTATAATCATCTTTACTTAGGCGTATTTTGGGATCAAAGCAGAGTGAACACCGTCCCTCATTACATCGATTTATTAGCACCTATTCCTGGGCAGATGCTGAAGAGGAAAAATGTGAACTAAAGTAGGTAAAGCTTGGTGTGTGTGTTAACCTGATGTGAGCTGGGAAATAGTGGCGATCACTTTTATTCCATGGAAATGAGATAATGCTGCATTATTCAAAACAGAATTAAGACTTTTATAAACCATAGTGCATTGCATAAATGTTATTTGCAAATACATTTACTCTTGTAGCACTCAAAACTGTAAGGTTTGAGGTCTTAAGTTAGACACTGAAATTTGCCAGAATTGTGAAGATTATTTTTTTCCTGTATAGGTATCTGGTCATCAGGGAGAAAGGTCAATAAAGAGCCACAGAAGTAAAATGTCCATCTACTTAGATGGAAAAACAAAACAAAACATGAATTATATGTAACATGTAGCCACATATGTAATATATGTGTATTGTATATACATCTATTTTCTCTATGTAAATGAACAGTAGGAGAAACAAAACTCTATATTGCTGTGGAAGTGTAGCAATAGGTAGAGGGCAGAGGAGGGACCGGAAGAAATGTTGCCTCTAACTCCTGGAGTGACATTGGACCAATTGTTTAACTTTATTTGGTTTCTGTTTCCTCATCTGTAGAGATCTTAATGAAATGATTTTATGTTCATTTTATACATGTTCATACCTGCCTACTATGTGGTAGATACCAAACTCAATCCTCAGGGGTATAATGATGAGTAAGACGTAGTGCCTACCCTCAGGTTTTGTGTTTGTTTTTAAAATAATCCTGGGAGCCTACTGCATGTGCTGAAAACCATTTTCAGATTTAGAGTTAACATAATGGATTTTTCTGATCTGGGTTAAAAAAAAACAAGTTTTCTTCAAAAGATTACAATCTATTATTTGCTTTTTGTTAGTATGGTATGATTTCTACTGAGAAGTCTTAGTGAACAAAAGACTGAAATCTTGAGAATCTTACAAGAATTCAGTATGTTGGGCCTTTTCTTTTTTAAGATTTTATGTATTTATTTTCGAGAGAGCATGCAAGTTGGGGGAGGAGCAGAGGGAGAGGGACACGCAGATTCCCACTGAGCATGGAGCCCAACGTGGGGCTCGATCCCACAACCCCAAGATCATGACCTGAACCAAAATCAAGAGTCTACATTCAACCAACTGCCATGCAGTCGCCCTGGGCCAGGTTTCCTTTAAAAACTAAAACTAGCCACATACATTCCCTATAGACGTCCAAGAAGAAAAAAAAACTTTGAGAAACAGTTGCCTTGGGTAATAGAGCATTATTAGCTTGGAATTTCAAAATTCAAATCCAACTAGGAACTCATCAGTAAACATGATAATGAAACAAATTATGTTCAGGTTAAAGGAAAAACTCTTTAGATAATATGATTTTATTTAAAATATATTTGATCCAATTTATATTCCCCAGCTCATTGAATAAACACTTTTAAAATTAAGGTTTTTAAAGAAGAAATGACACTTGATATTACTCCAGTTTAGCATAAAATCCACTGTTAATATATTATGGGGTAGAAGGAGAAAAATTTTACCATATGTTGAATAAAAACAATACAGAGGAAGAAATACTCATCTTTGTTTTTTAAAGTTTAGTTACTATACACAAGCAGGGAAAGAAATCACAGGTTAATAACACCGGTTAATTATGAGTGGTGATAACTGACGAACTTCTACATGTTCTTTGTAAATTTCTCCTTTTTACTTATCCTTTGGCTAGTATCCCAACTTCCTACAACAAACATTTTTCTAAATATAGCAAGTTTTTAAAATTAAATTCCTATAAATAAAAATTTAGTGATTTGATTTTAGAATTATATAGCAAATCTTTCTAAAGAAAAATACCTGAGAACCTCTTTAGTAAACAATAAAAATTAGCAATATTTTATAAATAATCTGGTATATTATCCATAGTTTCAAATATTTATTTCAAATATTTAAACATAATACTTATTTACAGAACTAAAGATGACTCAGAACCACCTGGAGAAGAAACAGTAGAGAGGACAAGGAAGCCAAGTCTTTCTGAAAAGAGAAATAATCCATCAAAATGGGATGGTTCTTCAATGTAAGTTGTCTGCTTGCTAATGATACCATTTTTGTGGAATGGGGAAAGATGAGGCAGGGTTAACAGGTTAATCTTAAAGTACTAAAAGACCTGTCAAATTGTTAAATTTAAGATAAAAAAAAAAACAAACTTCACATGGTCTACCGGAGTTATCCCTGACCCCGTAATAGGTCACACTGATAGGACCTTGGTCCTGGAGCAGAGGGGCCTAGGCAAGTTCATCTTCTTTTGAGTGGCAATTTCTTCATCTAGAAGATAGGGATGACAATAGTAGTACATGTAAAATGCTAAGACTTAGTTGATGTTATAATAAGCTTTTCTTGTGTGTCTCATTTCTTAAACTAAAAATAGTTTAAATTTCAATATAGCACAAGTCCAGGGTATGGTGAGAAATAAGTGACATATGTATATACACACATATCATGCTCTACTCAGTAAATAACATTTTTGTTTCTACTACTGTAGGAATTTAAGATGCCTTACCTGATTGAAGGAATGAGATAAATACTCAAATGTTCTTGTTAGGAGTTAAATAATGCCCGAGTCACCTAATTTTCAGATCATCACCATAGCATTTCTTAACTCTAAATCATTTCTTTAATTCTAAAAATTATTGGGGTGGGAGTGGGGCAAATTGTGGCCCAAACCAAGATAGCAGGTCACATTATGTAGCTTATTATAAGGCAATGTTTGTGGTAGGTAGGACAGATCGATGACTTGACTGGTATTGTTGGCAAAAGAAGTGTTTCTAATAACAGATTGTTGCTATTACCAGATTCTGAATTTGTATTTTCCTTATAGTTATCACACAGTAGCTTCATGGGCAACAAATCTCAAGACTTCCTTCAGAAAGGCGAATAAGGCACTCTGGCTTTCTGTTGCATTCATTGTACTGTTTGCAGCTTTGATGAGCTTCCTCACAGGACGATTTTTCCAAAAGTCTGTGGATGCTGCTCCCACACCAGATGGGGACTCCTGGGTGTCTCTAGAACAAATCTTGTGGCCGTTTACCAGACTCCAACACAATGGACCACCACCAGTGTGACTAGAGCACATCTTGATGTGTGTGTCTTGATTTTTAAAGTTTCAGTATCTGAACTTCGTAAATTAGTCATTTTTAGCTGGGAAATTATAGCATTGAACCAGAGGGTCTCAGAAGGACTGTAAGGTATTTTACATTCCCTGTTTCTGCGATTTTCCTCTCTGGCTAAAATACAATGGGGAGGAAGCCTGCCTATAATTTTTAATGAGCTTTTTGAGGAGGAGATATTATATATTGTTTGTTAAAATTTATTGAAATAAAGAACCTCAAGTCTTCCTAGAGTGAAAAGTGGAAGTCTCAGTAGGCCAAATATTCATAGGGGGGAAAAAAACCCACTTTTTAAAAAATAAAATTTGAGTATAAAATGCTTATTAAATTTTAATAACCTCTTGAAATATATTCACTCATTACATTTTATTGAAGAAATACCTGATTTTGCTCCAAGTTGCTTGATTCTACATACTGCATAAAATTTATCAGTGGGGATTAAGAATAGCTGAGTAATCTAGTTGAGAGTAGCATATAGCACACAGAGTCAATAAACTGACAGCTGGAGCTCCTAATTTTTTCCATTGCTTTTTTGGAAGCAAAATCCTTAACCATGTGATATAAAGTAGAATGAAACTCAGTTTCCTCCTGAAGGGCTTCAGAGAATGCCTCACTGTTTTCATTGATCTTGAGCCTTTGCGCTCTGTCACCACTAAACATTAAATTGGTCCAATTAGGTTTCTGAGTAGGTTCTTCAGTAAGGTGTTCCTTCAGCTAAAGAAAAAGATAATTAGAGAAATCCATTAATAGTTCTTCTTTTAGGTATTTTGGCAGAGTATAATTTGAACTCAGTCCCCAAAATTGCTAATATAAAAGAAACATTCTTAAACCATGTTTGTATGGAGCTTATCATTCAACAGAGATTTATTGAGTAGCTACCAGGTGCAGGGAAGGTTCGAGGTGCTGGGGATATAACAACAAAGAAAAATACATATTAACAGCTGCAACAATAAAATCCTATCCTCAAGTAGCTGATATTCAAGTGGGAGAAACACACAACACACAAGTAAATATGGAGGCTCATGCTAAAACATTCATCAGCTTTTAGAATTTGTTATCTTTTTCATCAGGCAGTAGTAAATGTGCCAAATGCTAAATTGGAGGCCTGTCTCTGAGGAAAAAGTTTGTGAATCATAGATATATTCACATTAAAAGCTTCCATCTGTTCTCATGTTGATGTAAAGAGTTATAAGGACGCTAGCCTGAAGTCAAGAGTGTTTGATACCATAATGGACAATGAAGGCATAACCTTTATATAGTTTGGTTTTATATCTTTGACAAAATAAACAAAAGTGAAGTTTTAAAACTATTTTGGATGTTAATTTTTTTCACCTTTCCAAGAGGAGAAAGCATGGCCTACATTCATTTAGCTTTTGAGTATCTTCTTTTGGAGGACAAAGTAGTTTTATGGGTTTTTGCATACTATACCTTAACTATAACTTTTTTTGAATTACATACTGTATTCCACTTGCTCCAACCAAATGCAAAAGCAGAACCTAACAGGGCCAGTTGTCGATAAGCTTTCATTTCTACTAAAGGATCCTGTCAATATAAAAACAAATAGAGCTGATCATAGAGCCTTTCAACAAGACTTCCATCTTTGGCCTCCTACAGTTGCTTCTCAACACAGAAAAATCCATTTAAAATGTAAGTGAGATGATATGACAACTCTGTCAGAACAGGGCAATGGTGTTGCCTTTCTCTTCTCAGAAGAGAAGCCAAAGTCCTAACAATGACCTACAAGGGCCTCTCTAATCAGACATTCCCCCCCCCCCAGACTTCCCATTATCATCTCCTTTGCTTCTCCTTTTGCTCTCTGAGCTCCACTTGGCTAAATTCCCCACCTTCAAGTTTTGTTCAGATCTTACCTTCTCATTGAATGCCCCCTCCTCCAATACCCTATTTGATACTCTATGTTGCCCTAACCCCATGATTCCTAGCTGCCCTTTTTTTCCCATATAAAATATAAGATTATCTAGTATATTTTTGCCTTCCTCTGCTAGAATGTAAGCTCCACGAGGGCAGGTACCTTTGTTTTATTCACTAATGGATCCTAAGCATCTAAAACAATGCCTAGAATATAAGCATTCAGAAAAAAAAATTCTTAAATATTGAGATGAATAGTACACAACATTCAGCATTTGTAGAGTAACTGGCAATTGAGTTACTAAAACCAATGTGTTTTTTTTTCCCTACACATATGTACACACTCTTAGTGATATTATTTTCAGATGTCATATGGCTACCTACATTGTCATTTTCTGGTATATTATAAACGAGTTCTATAGCCAAGAACATCTTTCATGATTAGAGCCTACTTTGGCTTCATTTATATATCATAAATATTTACTAAACATCTGATTCAAGGAATATGCTAGGTGCTAGAAGAATCATAGGTGATGAAAGAACAGTCCTCATCCTCATGGAGCACACAGTTTAACATGGAAGGATCTTATTTAACTAAAGTCTTATGAGTAACATGAAGCAGTATGCAGACAGGGAGCCTCTCTCAAGAAACGGAAGGAAGTGGGTTCTGTATATCAGTGGTCCTTTTATGTGTTTAATTTTGCCTAATTTGTCATGTTTGGGAAACTGCTGAGTCATTTACTCTTTTAAGAAATCTTACATATATCCAGCCTGGAAGAAGAAAGAAAATACACAAAATGCAAAGTTGCTCTAACTACCTTTGCACTACACTGACCAGCTGTGGGTAAGGTTCCATTTGTCAATACGAAGATCATACTACAGGCTTACTTTCTTGGGAAAGATTATTAAACTTGAGAGAACCCTGGATTTCTGGTGTTGCCATTTATTCCTTCCTAACCATGATTCTGTGTAAGTGAATATAGAAAACCTAAAATGTACCTGAAGAGTTACATAACATTCAATACTTGCTAACATTCTAAATGTCCATTACATTAAATTTGGAAAGATTTGTTCTTACCTTATAATTTATAACAACATAAAAATGAGAGTGTCCACTAGGGAAGATATTCAATCCAGCTTCTTTCAAAGCACAAATAAAAGAAATAGGAGTCATCCATTTTCCTTCCAAAATAGAGGAATGCTTTTTGTTATTTAGTTTGATTGATGCTAACATGCAGAGGTTTTCCTAGTTTCAATAAGAAGAAAGATAATTACATCATTATTCCATTTCCAGCCTTTAGGTTCTTCATACTAGTTTTTTTTTTTTTTTTTAGCTCATTCTGTATTAAAAAGAATGCAGGATGGATATGTTTTGGGCCAGCTCTGAGAAGTCTCACATAAAGTCTCCCTTGTTATCCCAACCAGTCAGTCGGTCAACCCTTTGGGGGCTTTATCTGAACAAATCAAGGGACTAAAAGATCTCTCAGGTCTCCACCCATTGTATGAGTTATGATCTAAGAACACTGAATATGGTCACATTGAATTACAAAAGCTATTTGATAGCTATTCATGTTGCAACTTTTAAGGATAATTTTTTTCGACATACAAGATTTAACATAACAATGCAAAATTATCCAGTTTTAAAGTTCGCAAAGTGGCAATTTGAAAGTGTACAGAGTTCACATCTCTCATCTGGTTTTAAGGAGGAAGCCTCTTTAGAGTGGATCAAAAACTCTCTCAAAGTCACACTGCAGCAGGCTTGTAGCTTCATTAATTGGTTTATTTATTTTATTAAATTATTTAAATAATTAGTTATTTCTACTAACTTTAGGGTACAAATTTGCACATCACTTGTTATATGTTATTACCTATCCAATCACTATTTCATTTAGAAATTATGGCTCAAAGTATATTTATAACCGATTTCAATAGGTAAATCACCAGTGACTGGTTACTTTGACATACTTTTACTGTCATCAAAGCGGTTTACCGCTCTCATGTGACTTGCTATAATTGTGACTTACCTTAATTTGTATTTGAATCTCAGTAAATACTGTAGTCACAGTCAAAAGTACTTTATTCACATCAAGTGGTCTTAGTTCCCATGACTGGAACGGCATGTTAATATGAGAATCTTGAATCAAGGTAACAGGGCCAAAAGTTTCTAGGCTGAATGTTATAAGTCTCTCTTCTGATTTGTAAGAGACATTGCTGATGCCATCAGTTTGCCAATGCTTACCTTCATAATAAGGAAGAGAGTAACAGTTTTATTTTTTCTATACAAAAATAAGATGAATGAAACCACCCAAATAACTGCAAAGGTGTATAAATTTATCTTTTACATTTAGAAGAGAATCTCTACAAAAACCACTTTTGCTGGGAGGTTCTTACTGTCTACAGGATCAAATCCAAACTCCTCAGCATGATATATAAGGCCTTCAGAATGAAGACTCATGTCTCTGGCTTCATCCCTTGCACTTCCTACACCTGGTTTTAGCTATGCTTTTTTCCCCCTCCCCCAACAGCATCATATACCACTGAGCCTCTGCACATGCAGTTCTTTCTTCCTAGATTACTTAATCCTTTAGAGAACCCCTCCTCATCTTGTTTTAAAAAAAAAAAACTTTAAAATTCACCCATGTTAAGTATATATTTTTAGTAAATTCACCCAGGTGTGCAACCATTACCACAATCCAGTTTAGAACATTATTATTCTCTCCTTAAGATCCCTCATGTCCATTTTATAGTTAATTATTCCCATTCTCACCTCTAGCCACAGGCAACCATTAATATACTTCCTGTCTCTAAAGATTTGTCTTTTCTGGACTTTTCATATAAATACAATCATATGTGGGTGGTCTTTTGTGTCTCTTACAACTTACTAATAAAACACAACACAATTTAAAAATGGGCAGAAGATTTGAGTAAATATTTCACCAAAGAAGATCTAGTAAAGGATAATAAACACACACAAAAAGATGCTCCACATGATCAGTTATTAGGGAATTCAAATTATAACCCCAGGAATACCACTTCATACTCACTAGAAAGGCTAGAATAAAAAAATAATCACAAATGTTGGCAAGGATGTGAAAGGTGGGAAACCTCATATAATGCGGGCATGTAAAATGGTACAGTTACTCTGAAAAACAATTTGACAGTTTCTTAAAAAGTTAAACATAAATTTATCATTCAACCCAGCAATTCCATTCCCAGGTATATACGCAAGAAAGAGGAAAATGTACATCCACACAAACACTTGCATGCCAATGTTCTCTTAGTCTCTTAAGGCCCAGTTCAATATTCCATACTATGACAAGTCTTCCTTAATGCTCCAGGTGGACCCACTGTCCTGCTCGATAGCACTTTTATCTATTATAGCACCTTACTGTATCGTATTATGAGGCTTTTCCCTGTCTGCCTCTCCTACAACTTTGAAAACTCCTAGAGGAAGGAACTATGTCCCATTTACTCTGTATTTCTTATTGTGTAGCATAATTATGGAATACATGAGTCATTCCCTTCCTAGAATGCTCTCTCCATCTCCACGTGGCTTTCTCCTCACATGCAGGGTTCCACTCACTATTTTTAACTCTTAAATTCAATATAACAAATACAATTATATTGATAAACTAAGTTAGTCATAATTCCTCTTTTTGTTTTTACATTAACAAAATTACTATAATTTTTTAAAGGTAAAAATTAAGTATCACCTATAAATAAACTCTCCAAATTTATAGTATTTCCTGGAAAAAAGTTTCCCCATGGGAAGAATTATTGGAATTGTATATTACTGATCACTAATTACTGCAGTCAGAGACAAATTTTACACATTATATTTCCCTGAATCATGTGGGATAACTTATCTTGTCTAATTCTAATTTAATGTGAATAATTTTTAACATAGTAAATATTTAAAAACATTACCATTAAAGGAAAAGTGAAACTCCTAAAGCAATGTGAAGGGAAGAAATTACCTAACTGTTCATTTTGTTGTTTTATAATTTAATGTTTTGATAGACCTATACTGTTATTAATTCATAAGTTATTTTTAGAATATAAATATCTTGTGTCTATGTCTATACAACCAAAAATGTGGATTACTGTAGCTATCATAAAAAAAAAGTTTAAACCACATAACATTTACCCTTCCTGGTAGAGAAATTCCTAAATTCTCTGCTCCTTTGACTACATAAATGGATTAAGTAATAGCTCTGTGCCTTTATGATGTTCCCAAGCTGTCACCAACTAAGTAAATTCCTCCATAAATATGAATGTAAAATGCTTCACATTAAAAGTAAAGCTAAACCTTTTTCCTCTAGCAGCCTCAAACCTGCATGCATTAATTTACCAGACCAAGACTTCTCAGACTTGAGCCAGCCAACCCCAAATGAGGTATTTGTTAATGATTAGTAAATCATTAGCTTGTATTTCTGCTGGTACTTCTGACTTTGTTCATATTTATTTCACATTCTGGATAACCAATAATTTCCCATGGTTCCACAATCAGAAGTTATAAAGAGGCAGAAAGTGGCTAGTGTTCTTCTGTCTCGGGTTTCCCAATGGCTCACTCCCTATCTCCAGTACTTGTTTGTAATAAGATGTGCAATTTCTAAGTTATTAAGATTAAAATAAATTTTAATCACACCAATCTGAATTGTGCAGTCATTTCAGGAGAGAGTAGGTTTTTCATTTATTTATTTTCATGTGTACTACTATTTTGATATTTTTGTTAATTTATTATTCTTTTAAAACATAATGACATAAGTAATTGTTCAGAGATTATGGCAGATCTAAGACTTCAGCAACTAACAGTTATAACATTCAATAAATAAATTCCAATCCCTATTCATTTCCATCAAGAGCAAACAAAGCAAAGACTCCAGAGTTGCCATAGAAATGTGTAAGATTAGAGATGCAGAGTTTACACACTGTATTTTCTGTTTTAAGGATTTGTGTTATAGCTCTTTTCATTACATAATTATCAAAGCTGATTAAGGTATTGCTGTACCTTCAGCATCCCACCTTGCAACCACAGGATCCTCAAAAAAGATTACATTCTCCTGAACCTCAAGTGTGACCTCTATGGGTGGGAAAGCATTTTCTGTTTCAACGTCTTCTGTAGTTTCTGGAGGATAGATATATTTCTGCAATCCTTCTTTGAGTATCTTTTAAAAATGACCAAAATAACATCAAGTTAGAAGCTGACTGGTAACAATTAAATATGTAAATATTGCTGACTAAACTATATATAATTATTCCTAATAAGTGCTGAAGATTGGTCTCATTTAACTAAAGACTGACTAACAAAATGTCACAACAAAATTAAAAGATGATTGAGGAGGAAAAAAAAAATCACTAAATCTGAATTACAGAATCTTCCTATGGTCCAGGTTCTATGCTGGGACTTACTCATCATTTTATTCCTCCAAGTAATCCTACAAGACATATATTTAACAGAGATAACTGGGACTTAGAGAAATCAAAGAATTTGCCAAAGATTACAAAATGACCTCAAGGAGGCACCACAATTCAATAACAGAGCTATAGGACCCTAAATCTCAGATTCTAAAACCTTTGGTTAGGGTGTATAGGTGAAGAGAGAAAAGAATATAAGCAAACATTGTGAGAAGTATAGAAACAAATGGATGAAAGTAAATTAAAAATCACACGGTGGTACCCTTATATAATGCTTTATGTCAATTATATCTCAATAAAGCTGGGGAGAGAAAGTAAATTAAGCCAACAGCAGATTTCCCTGGGACGAAGATTTGTCCATTATTTGAACACAGCAGAGAAAGATCTAGGGAAGGAAGGGTAGGGAAGATTAAGAATGGTAAAAAAATAGAGGAAAAAAACTGGATAGGTAAAAATTCTAGAGGAGGTAGAAGATTACTGAAAAGAGACTTGAATAAAAGGAAGAAGACCTCTTTGTTGGAGAAGAGAAAAACAAGCGTAAAGGAGGATACTTCAGGCTCAAGTGGAGAACATGGAATGGTGATATCAGGACACCAACAAAATTCAAGAACAGATCTTTGAATGAATTCTTGGAAACCCTACCTCTGGCTGGGCCCTTCCTATGGATAAAGAATTTTGAAGGCCTACCTTCCCCAAAGAGATGCCTTTCTGTGACTCCCCATTGTCCTTCAAGTAACCCTGAGGTAGGAAGAGCTGATTCGAATAGATTGTTCAAAGTGGCTACAGACCAGGTTATCTACCTCAGGCAGGCTCTAGTAAGTGCGTTCTCACTTGGGGGAGAAATGGGAAAGGGAGAGCAGTATCATCCCCAAGGGGGTGAAAATTAGTTTGGGGGGCATGAAAAAAATCATACTCTTTTAGGTGTAAAGCACAGCTATCTATTTAGTACATACACAAATATATTGTATATCTATGGTATTAAAATTTCATGGGGTGGGTGGCTAGGAAAGAAAATGTCTACAAAGGCTCCTTAGGCGATAATGGGGAAAAGAATAAAAGTTGAGAAATACCACTCTATTACGAGAATGTACCAAGATCCTTAATAGTAGAACTGTGGGTGAGAAGTGCCTGGCAGTCTATGCACATGATGTGCTGAAGGAGAGAGAGAAAGAGGTCGGAGAGACAGAACGAGAGGGAGGGGAAGAACTCAGAAAGGCTGGAAAGCAAAAAAGGAAGGAGGAAGGGTCTATGACAATATAACAGGGTATATTTGGGACACAAGCCACCATGAAGTAAAGTTAAAATAAACCAAGTCAATACCAGGGCAAATGTTACTATTTATTGAAACAGGAGTGAGGAAGTCCTTTAAAAATGATCTAACACCTGCTGTCATTAGCCTCCTTACTAAAAGTGTGGAGCATGGATCAGCAACATTGCCATCACCTGGATCTGTGCTTCTCAAACTTAAATGTGCATATGAATCACCTGAGGGTCTTCTTAAAATTCAGATTCAGTAGATCTGAGGTGAAGCACCAAATTATGCATTTCTAACAAGGTTCTAGGTGATGCTGACGCTGCTAGCTCATGGACCACACTTTATACATCAAGGATCCAGACCAGTGGTTCTCAAACTTTGAGGTGTGTTTTGCTAATACACAGACTGCTGAACCTCACCTCCAGACTTTCTGATTCAGTAAAACTGAAATGGGGCCCATGGATTTGCATTTCTAGAAAATTCACAGATGATGCTAATGCTTTTGGTCAAGGGACCACATGTTGGGAACCACTGATCTAGACCAGGGTACACAAACTATGGCCCCTGGAAAATCTGGCCCACCACCAGTTTTTGTAAATAAAGTTTTCATTTATATATGGCTGTCTTACTGTTAGGATGGCAGCACTGAGAGTTGCAACAGAGCTGGTATGGCCACAAAGCTGAAATATTTACCATCTGGCCCTTTACAGAAAAAGTTTGCCAGCATCTTAAATAGACTATCATTAAGACCAAACTGGCACAATCTAAACATAGGTTTACAATTAACATGCATGAATTATAGTTTCAAAATTCGTATTATTTTAGAGTCCTTTCCTTTAGTATCTGATTTAAATTTTATAAATTCAAGACAGTTTAAAATTAGTTTTTCTCTTTATGCTTGCTGAATAGGGTTAAAGTTCATTAGATGTTAGATCATTTAAGATAAAAGTGTGAGAAATTATTTTACTCATAAATTTGATTCAAAAATCAACCTACTTCCACAATCATCCAGCCTTTCATTGGTTTACACTGTGGGGGAAGCTCCAAAATATCCAAGTGGTACACTCCACCCAGGGTTGTGAATTGGCATAAATCAACCTCATTGTCTTCAAACAAACACGGCTTTTCATTAGCATTCTCTATCAGCAACAACTGTGCTAAAATTAATCAGATTAATTTAGTTTCTAAATAGATTGTAACATTTTGGTATTAGGAGAGAAAGGAAAAAATTCTGATACTGGAAACAGTATTTAGCTACTAAAATGTCAAAAAGTGGTTAATTCAAAACTATTCACAAAGCTAACCTTCAAAGTAGTAATAAACATGTATAATGGTAGGATAAAGGGAGGGCTCCATTTGTGGTTTGTATACCAAAACTTTAAGAATTTGTATGTAATAAGCATGTTACTATTAAAATAACTTCAAAAATATATTGTAGAGGAGGAAAAATAATTTTCCCTCTTCCTTCTGAGTTCTCGGCTGAACTTTTATAATAAAAGATTAACAAGAGAAAAAACCATTCATTTATTAAAATATGTATACCTCGTGTAAACATGGGAGATTACCCAGGGAAAAATGAGTAATCTGAAGAGGTGGCTCAGCACTCTGTTTTATACAGCATCTTCAACCAAGAACAACAAACTTGTGGGGAAATGACAAAGGAAAGGAGTTTTAGGTTTTTGAGGGTAGAGAAAAGGACTAGTAAGTAAAGTTTGTTATGCAGATTCCTCTGGTTCTCTCTAGGCTGACAGGGTCTGAAATTATCTCTGGGCATTAACCATTGTCCCTCTTGGTAGAGAGAGAAGGAGTGACACCTTTGAAATTTTATGTCTTGTTTTTAGGCAAATAGGAAGGTAGGCAGCTTTTCTTACATCTGTACCTTTTCAGTCGCTCTTAACTTAAAATATCCTTATGCCAAAGTGGCATATTTTGGGGTGGCATATTCTGCTACCTTTATTATAAAAATATGAAAAAGTGAATTAAGACAAAATTTGATAACTGATAAATTAATGTTTTTAAATTGGACACTATGGGGCTAAAAATCTGAAAAAAGAAAGTAAAATGGTGAAAAACATAAATTTTGGACCATATATTAAAGCTAATTTTCTTTTTCAACAAAAACAGGCCCAGCTCATAAAAAAAAAAAGAGGGATAGAGGCTTTAAAGTGAAGAACTGAACTGGATAATCCCTTCTGTTTAGAAATTTTATGGGGAAATTCTATAATTCCATAATTCTCAGTGAACAATCAAGGGAATATTTTAAGTCACATATCACTAAGACCTATCACCAAAAGTCTTTCAGTGTAGTGCTCTAGATAAGAAAGGGAAATCAGACCACTTATAGGTTCCACCCTTTACTTGCTGTGTGACCTTATGCAAGATACGCTAATTAACATGTCTTTTCTCCCTTTCCTCTACAAAAGAGATATTAATATCTACCTTATTGAATTTGGGGGAGTTGTGAGTTAATACATGTAAAAAGCTTAGAACTGGTGCCAGACACAGAGTAAAACTTAGGATGTGTTAGTCTTATTATTTATCATTATAATTTTCCTCTCCCATGAAAGGAAGCACACTTGAGAAGTCACTGAATTTAACCCATGGAGATCAGACACTAAAAATTAATGACAATATGCAAAGAAAATTCCAGTTAAGCAATTGTCCTTTTTCCCCTGTATACCTTCAATAAAATGCAGACTTTAATTTTCAAATTTATCTAGTTAATAATCCATTTACCTAAAAAGAAAGAAAAAGAATACCATATCCAATTTCAGACAATTATGATATATATATATATTATTCAGGGATTACCATATAGAAAACCTCAATATTATTGACAGAGATTCATGGACTATAGTATCCTAATTCTAGCAGGAAAATTACCTCCTCAAGGTTATAGAAAAGTTTTAAAGATATAAACCTAGTTGGCTGCTGAAACAAGTGTGTTGGAAAAAGTGAAGAAGTAGACAAGAAGTATGTTATGACAAATATGCTAAGAAATCTATAGAATCTATTGAATGTAGAAAATTTCTTAGAAGTTCCTGGGAAGTGATGTACATAAATCTCAAACTAAAAGATCTGCAAATTAGACATCACTATCATTTTGACATTTTTAAACTCTCTCAAATTTCTATTTTCCAAGATAAGACTGAATACAAAAGTGCTGAGAAATTTATGATTATGTATGTGTGTTTGTGAATATTCATTACAACATTGTAATAATAAAAAATTAGAAATAACCTTACTATCAATAAAGACTTAAAGAATCTTCCATTATTGGATGGAATTATATAGCTACTAAAAAGTAAGTTTATTAATGTGTTCTAACTTAGGATAGTGTTGAATATTATTCATTTAAGTAGAATATGCATTATGTTCTATGTATGTATGTATGTAGAATATGTTACATAAAATAACAAATATTATTGATAAAAAAGTAACTTTCAACATTTGTATGGTATTTCATGGTTTCATTAAAAATCAAGAGAGCTACAGAGAGAAGAAATACAAATAGGAGAAATTCTGTTCATATTGGTTATTTCAGAAGAGGGATTATGAAGAATTTTCACTTTAAATATATTCTGCAACATCTGAACTTTTTTATAATGACCTGCATTTCTGTTGTAAGCAGGAATATCCCAATAAAGTTAAATTCTACAAATGTAATTTAGAAGAATACCTGATAAAACTGTTTCACTTAATAATTTCATCTCCAGTTCAAATTTTGTGGCTTCAGGTTCTTCCTGGACAAAACTCTACAGAAAACACAAGGACAGATGGGTATGCTTGTCAGTGTCTGCTGCAGCCCAGATTCATTCTTCACTCTCTCTCTGCTCCAGTTTCCACTTCGGATGCCTGCTACTTTAATTCTTGGGCCCCAAACTGACACTCGCTCTGGCAGAAAAAATGGACTCAAAAACAGTATTTTAAAAATCAGTGAAAACGAGAGCATATCTCCACAGAACCTCACGAGGGCAGGAGCTAGTCTGCTCAGATTCTCTGATGACAGTCATCAAGGATAAAATAAGATGAGGAGGCAATGCAAGCTATAGAAATATTTATATTTACATTTTGATTTTAGCCAAGATTTAGATTTTCCTTGACTGTGGCAATCAGCTCGCTGATAGACTGATTCCAAAGCCTGCTTTTGGGTGAGCCTCTCAAGGAAATTAAAGATGCCATGCACCAAGTAATGTACAAGATACTATGCTGTAATGTAGTAAAGTGAGCATTTCAACAGGAGGACATAAGATCTAGAATGTATATCTAAATCTGCCACTAACTTACTTTTGTAACCTTGAGCAAGTCATTGAACCATTTTGGGCCTCAAATTCCTGCTTTACCAACATATTGGATACTGAACTGTGTGCCAGACATAATGACACAACGTGTAAACAATCCTAAGAGATGGCTGTTATCTTCATTTTACAAAAAAAGGAAACTGAAGCTTAGGGAAATAACTGTTTTAAGAATCAAATAAAATAATAGAAGAATTTTGTACACAGTAAAGCTGTGTACACTGTAAAAATTTGGCTTGTGTGTGCTAATATTTGCTAACTGGATGATATCCAGTAAACTTCATTTGACCCCATATACCATCTGTACTTCTAGAGCAATAGAAAAATCTTGTATCAGAATTTTAGTCAGAAGCTAGTTAATCCCATCATGTGTCTCATCCTCAACCACCATACAGAGCCTAGTCTCCCTTAATAAATTATCTTTTCGCTTATTCTTGTCACTGTATTGTCCTGTGTCTTCCTCTTGACCAGTTTTAAAAACTACTCCATTCTCTGCCAACCCTTTCCATGGCACCTCTGAAACTTCTCATTCACCAACTCATTCATTGAAAGAATTTTAACAGAGTGCCTAAATTGTACAGGCATTGCCAGATACTAGGAATAAACAACAACAAAAAAGGTCCCTGACTCGAGGTGCTCCCAGTCTATTAAGGAAAGCAGGTAAACAAATAGTTATAATACAATTTTGTGGGTACTACAGTAAAAAGTCAGGGGATCCATAATAGGAATATAAAGGAGGAATAGTTAATATTCCGTGAGTGAGTGAAGATAGGAAATGCTACCCAAAGGTGGTAAAGTTTGAACTAAATCTTGAAAGATAATTAGGTCTTCCTGAAAAAATGGTGGGATAGAATTCCAAGTGTGAGTGAAGGCAGAAAGGCATGAAGCAAAACAGAGTTCCAAACACCCCAAGTACTCAGGTATGATTGAGGTGAGACATACTGAGAAGGTGTAAAAATCTGAAGCTGGAGAGAGACAGGGGCCAGAGTGTAGAGTTTAGATGACACTCTAAAGACTAGAATTTCTCCTATGGGTAAAAGAGAGCCCCAAAAGGACTTAATAGGAAAGTGGAGTGAAGAAGTTTGCATTTGGAAAGAGTATTCTGGTGGCCAGCTGACGAATGGATTCCTCAGTGGAGAGTAAGAAGTCCAAAGTAAGAGGATCAGGGCCTAACTCAAGGTAGAAGTAATCAGGTTCATTAGAAGGAGCATATATGAGAGATGACACAGAGGTAGAATCAACATAACTTGGATGGTAACTTGATATAGAAGACAAGGGACAGGTGAAGGCTGATTTTCAGGTGTCTGGCTTAGGTAATAAAGTACATGGTGATACAGTTATCAGGAAAAGACAAGGAGGAAGGACAAGTCTGGGGGAAAAGTAGTGAATTCAATTGTGGATATGTTGAATTTGAGGTGCCCATGGACATCCAGGTGGCCTTTGACATTATCATTAAAAAGCCAGTTGCATTTCTTTCTTACAGGAAGGATTATGATCATTAAAAATACCAAAGATACCAGGCCAATAAGCAAGGCAGGCTTTCCAATTCACATCTTCAAAAAGTTGAGAATTCTTCAGAGTTTAGACCAAACTGGTTTCTTACCTTGCAGGAAAACTAAAAATTTAGATTTCTCAAAGGAGCTTTTCCCTTGATAACCACAGTACTACAGCAGGCAACAACAGGAATTTATCAGCTTCTGTGTTATCACATAACAGAATAATCTGGTATTTAACATACTACTTTACATAATTCAGAATTTTTACTATTTTATGTTACTCTTTAGCTCAACTGATTTTTTTCTGAAGCTAGACCACTTGATGCAGGAAGCAATGTGTCAATTTACATTCTGGTGCAAGCTCCTTCATCTTGCTCACTCCTCCAGGAAGTCTTCCTGTCATTGCAGCTGTGCCACCAGAATGGACTCCTGCACAAAACTTAAGCTCCAAACCGCATCTGTTGGCAATATAATCCTTCATAGTTTTATACATGAAGTTCCTTGCGTTAGTTATGAAGCTGAAAAAAATGTTTTTCTTCATATTATGTTTTATATCTGATCATGAAAAGTCCTGTTTCATCATAATTGTTTTACAAAATTGGCTATTTTCCATGGATTTTTTTTTTCTTCTTCTCCAAATAAACTTCAGTAGTGCTTTGTCAAGTCTCAAAAATTACCAACTGGAATTTTTACCTGAATTGCACTAAATTTATACATGTATAATAAATCTATAAAAACAACACTTTCTAAAAACTGTTTGCCTGGAAACAGGCAGTGAGACCTGGGCTCAAAAGATACAGGAATTGGCTTATAATGTGGGAAGAACTTCACAGAACACTAGCAAAGTATTTTTTATTGCAACTTGATAAATGTGCAGATATTGTAACATGGAAAAATTTTAATATATACATGATTTGAATTTGATATAAAACAACCTGGATCATGAATAAGATCAGTGGAAACAGAATAGAGATTCCAGAAATAGATCTCATGATCCACTTGGGAATTTAGCATTTGGCATTTCAGATCAATAGGAAAAACCTAGGTTCATATGGTAAGTGTTTTGAGACAGTTGGCTAAGATTTGAAATAAAATAAATTTAGATTCTTCCCACTTTACACTAAAATAAATTCCAGATGGAGAAAAGATTTAAATGTAAAAACATAACTAAACCAATCAAAAGTCACAAAAATCATGCATGTATTTGATGAGACAGTATATGTTGATATCAACAATTATCAGTGCAGTAGGTGATCTTAATATTGCACATCTGCAAAACATCAGCACTGACTACAAGTTGGTCTAGAATTCTATTGTCCATCAAAAGAATATCCATATAAAGGAAGTTCATTGATCTGAAATCCTATTTTTTCATCAAAAGGTGGTTTAAATTTAGAGCTTCAGAATAAATTGTTGGAATTGGTTCTTCATAAGGAATTAAAATGAATTTTGAAAATACAGTGTCATTTGCTTCATCTTGTCAAAAAGCTAAGGATGATTATCCTGAGTTTGCTGAAGTCTCATTTATTCCCATGGCTTTATACCATCTGTAGGCCAGTGGTTTCCAGATCTACGCTAGTGATGCTCTTCGGGACACCACCATCTGTACTGCTCAACTGTAGAAGTGCAGCGCACAATGCACACGTGGACATGTAGCTGTGCCTAACTGCTCAGAGCTCCAGGTTCACATCTGCCTACTTGACGTTTCCATTTGTGTGTCCCCAAAGTACCATGCCCAAAATAGAACTCTTGTTTCACTGTCACTCTCAACCAGTTCAGCCCATTCCTGTGCATCTTAGTAAACTGTATCACCATCTGCTTAGTTTCCCAAAATAAAAACTCCACAGGATTATTTATTTTACCTGCAAAACATGTCCCAAACATATCCACCTTTCCATGTCTCTTACTACCACCTTCAACCAAGCACCACTGCTTCTCATGCTTCCCCACTGCTATTTAACCAGATGCTGGGCTTCTACTCTGGCCCTGCACAATCCATTCTCTACATAGTAGCCAGAATCACTTTGCAAAGCTATAAATCATGATCATGCCACCCTCCCACTTAAACCCTCTAATGGCTTCCCACCTTAACTTCTTACTCTGGCCTGCAAAGCCCTGCTTCTTCTGGCTTCCGCTCTCCTCTCTGATGTCATCACACACCACTTTCCTCCTTCCACCATATGTCAGGCCACTGGCCTTCTTACCTGGCACTCATTTCTGTCTCATGATGTTTGTAGTAATTGTACTCTCAGACTAGAATATTTTTACCCTATTACAATAGCTGATTCCTTTTAGTCATTCTCAGCTTAATTAATAATTCATTATACAAGCCCCCCCCAACCACCCAATCTAGTTACCACCAGTCACTTCCATAATCCTGTTTAATTCTGTGCATGATATTTACTACTGTTTTCCAGTTTTTCTTATTTATTGTTGGTTTCTTGTGACTTGTATATAAATCATGA